>NC_092719.1:224321953-224649662 GCF_047496885.1 Scyliorhinus torazame
GGAGAGAGAGGTAGCAGGGGGGGAGAGAGAGGTGGAAGGGGGGAGAGAGGTGGAAGGGGGGGGAGAGAGGTGGAAGGGGGAGAGAGAGGTGGAAGGGGGTAGAGAGAGGGGAGAGAGAGGTGGAAGGGGGTAGAGAGAGGGGGGAGAGAGGTGGAAGGGGGGGGAGAGAGGTGGAAGGGGGGGAGAGAGGTGGAAGGGGGGGGAGAGAGGTGGAAGGGGGGAGAGAGAAGTGGAAGGGGGGGAAGAGAGGTGGACGGGGGAGAGAGGTGGAAGTGGGGGAGAGAGGTGGAATGGTGGGGGAGAGAGGTGGAATGGTGGGGGAGAGAGGTGGAACGGGGGGGAGAGAGAGGTGGAACGGGGGGGGGAGAGGGAAGAGGGGGGAAGAGAGGGGGGGAGAGGGGAGGAGAGGGAAGAGAGGGTGGGAGGAGAGGGAAGAGAGGGTGGGAGGAGTGGGAAGAGAGGGGGGAGGAGAGGGGAGGAGAGGGTAGAGAGGGGGTGGAGAGGGCCGAGAGGGGGTAGAGAGGGGGGAGGGGGGAGAGGGAAGAGGGGGGAGCGAAGAGGGTGGGAGCGGAGAGGGGGGAAGCGAAGGGAGGGGGGGAGCGAAGAGAGGGGGGGAGAGGGAAGAGAGGGGGGGGGAGAGGGAAGAGAGGGGGGGAGAGGGAAGAGAGGGGGGGGAGAGGGAAGAGAGGGGGGGAGAGGGAAGAGAGGGGGGGGGAGAGGGAAGAGAGGGGGGGGAGAGGGAAGAGAGGGGGGGGAGAGGGAAGAGAGGGGGGGGAGAGGGAAGAGGGGGGGAGAGGGAAGAGAGGGGGGTGAGAAGGAAGAGAGGGGGTGAGAAGGAAGAGAGGGGGGGAGAGGGAAGAGGGGGGGGGGAGAGGGAAGAGAGGGGGGGAGAGGGAAGAGAGGGGGGGAGAGGGAAGAGAGGGGGGAGAGTGACGAGAGGGGGGAGAGGGAAGAGAGGGGGGAGAGGGAAGAGAGGGGGGAAGAGGGAAGAGAGGGGGGGAGAGGGAAGAGAGGGGGGAGAGGGAAGAGAGGGGGGAGAGGGACGAGGGGGGGGGAGGGACGAGGGGGGGGAGAGGGAAGGGAGAGGGAAGAGAGGGGGAGAGGGAAGGAGGGAAGAGGGGGGAGAGGGAAGAGGGGGGAGCGAAGAGGGGGGGAGGAGAGGGAGAGGAGAGGGGGAGGAGAGGTAAGAGGGGGGGGAGGAGAGGGAAGAGAGGGGGGAGGAGAGGGAAGAGAGGGGGGGAGGAGAGGGAAGAGAGGGGTGGGAGGAGAGGGGTGGGAAGAGAGGGGTGGGAGGAGAGGGAAGAGAGGGGTGGGAGGAGAGGGGTGTGAGGAGAGGGGTGGGAGGAGAGGGGTGGGAGGAGAGGGTAGAGAGGGGTGGGAGGAGAGGGTAGAGAGGGGGGGGAGGAGAGGGAAGAGAGGGGGGAGGAGAGGGAAGAGAGGGGGGAGGAGTGGGAAGGGGGGAGGAGAGGGAAGAGAGGGGGGAGGAGAGGGAAGGGGGGGAGGAGAGGGAAGGGGGGAGGAGAGGGAAGGGGAGAGGAG
The DNA here is from genome assembly GCF_047496885.1 of Scyliorhinus torazame. Taxonomy (NCBI): domain Eukaryota; kingdom Metazoa; phylum Chordata; class Chondrichthyes; order Carcharhiniformes; family Scyliorhinidae; genus Scyliorhinus; species Scyliorhinus torazame. The sequence goes on from NC_092719.1 coordinate 224,323,493, forward strand.
AGGGAGGGGAGGAGAGGGGGAGAGGGAAGAGAGAGGGGGTGAAGGGGGGGTAGAGAGGGAAGAGAGAGGGGTGGAAGGGGGGGGGAGAGGGCCAAGAGAGAGGTGGAAGGGGGGCGAGGGACGGGGTGATGCAAAGAATGAGGGAGAGGAGGGAGGAGGTGACAGAGGCAGAGAGAGGGGGAAAGTGCTGGGTTCAATGTGTCCAGAGGTTTTAACACTGGACAGTTAATTGAATAAATCTGGAATATAAATCCCAGTCTCAGTAAAGGTGATCACGAAACTAGCAAAAGCCACCTGGTTCACCCACAGCCTTGAGGAAAAGAAATCTGCCACCCTTACCTGGTCTGGCCTAACTTAAGCCTCAAAAGTGTCAGCAATGGCTGAGTTGGTCGTGTTTGTCAATGAGAAGGTTGCGGGGTCCAATCTGTCATGATATGCACATAATGAGATACAGGCAGTGACAGCACCCAATACAGCCAATCAACACAGGACAGAACACAACCAATCACCAGGCAGAACACTAGAGGGTGGTTTCCCACTATAAAACACACGGGGCATCAGCACTCCGCCTCTTTCCACTGGTGACAACTGTAGTGTCAGTCAGGGTGTATATATCAGTTAGCACCTTCTACACATGGCTCAGAGCTAGTCTTGTCTAGTTAGTTATAGTTAACACGCTTAGATTAGTCGAGTGTCAAACCCACAGCGAATGTGTGCACTGCTCAACAAGTTCAATAAAGCGTACTGAACTAACATCAAAGTTTGGAGTCTACTTTCAAGTACAACTGCATCCAGTTGCAGTCCGTGTTACCCCAGGGTGAATAACACAACATGGTACCAGTAGTCCACTTTATCTAAGTGGTTTACGTCGAGTGGTTCCGTGACGACCAGCAAGTGTCTTCCAGCGGCATGGAGAAGATCCAGGCCCGTCCACAGCTACGGATCTCCGGAAATCTCGGCGTCAACAGGCGGGTCTTCAAGCAGAAGTTCCTTCTCTACATTGAGGCCTCGGACCTCGAGGATGCGTCCGATGCCAGAAAAATCGAGCTGCTCCTATCAACTGCGGGGGACCAAGCCATCCAGATTTTCAACTCGCTTAATCTTACCGACGGCGCGGCCAAGTCCAAATTCATGACCGTTTTAGCGAAGTTCGACAATCACTGTGAAGTCGAAACAAACGAGAGCTTTGAGCGCTATGTCTTCCAGCAACACCTTCAGGGTAAGGATGAACCTTTCTAATCCTTTCTAACTCATCTCCGTGTATTAGCGCAGCCCTGCAATTATGGTGACACCGCTGATTCCATGACCCAGGATCAGATCGTGTTGGGGTGCACTCCGATTCCTTGCGGGAGCAACTCCTCAAAATTAAGCACATGACCCTGCCAGTCGCAATCGAGACGTGTAAAGTGCATGAACAGGCGGGAAATCGTTACTCCCGTTTCAAATCGGCAGAACAGGAACAACTTGCCTCCCATGAGGCAGAGAGTGTACAGGCCATCGCCCGGATGCAGCGCCTCAGTATCCATGAAGGCGGCCATTTCGCGAGGTTTTCCCGGGTCCCACGCATGCGCAGCACGAATGGGAGAACGAAGCGGCCGAAGACCAAACTGCGCAGGTGCGAACGTCGGCTGACCGCGCTGCGCATGTGTGACGATGCACGGAGTGTGACGACGTCAACGTCATGACGTCCCCGAACTGCGGCACCGCCCACTTAAAGCGGCAATGCCCTGCAAAAGGCAGGCGATGTTTAAGTTGTGGGAAGCCTGGACATTATGCAGCCTTCTGCAGGTCTGCACCACCGGTCAAGGGCCAGCGATCCCATTTCCAACGCAAGCGCGTTCGATGTGTACAGCAAGGTCTACTGGATTCTGATCCTGGTAGCACTGCGGATCCAGAGGACGACTGCCTGGAGTCCCCATATCATGTGGGCATCATCACTACATGTGAATATGCCTCCTCAAATTCAGCAAGACTCCTATCTATCCTCCATGTGGATTCCGTGGACGAATGGCGTGCTGTCGTACACGTTAACCAATGCAGCATCGGGTTCAAGCTGGACACTGGTGCTTCTGCCAATCTCATCTCTCAAGCAGATTTTGACCGCATTAAAAAGCAACCCAAAATTCTTCCGCCAGCCTGCCAGCTCCTTGATTATAATGGCAATGCCATAACTGCTTTAGGATCTTGTCATCTATTCGTCTCCAACAAGACCATCAATGCCACACTGCGATTCGAAATCGTCAAGCCTGACAAGGCATCCCTGCTTGGTGCCCATGCATGCAAGCTACTCAACCTCGTACAGCGAGTCCATGCCATGTCCTCTTCCAATGTGGATCTTCAGGCTGACATTGATGATATCCTTGCTCAAGATCCGGATGTGTTCAGTGGGATGGGCACTCTGCCATACTGCTACAAGATCCTACTCAGGCCTGATGCCACGGCTCTAATCCATGCACCACGCCGGGTGCCGGCTCCTCTGAAGGAACGTTTAAAGGCACAGGTACAGGAGCTCCAAGACCAGGGCATCATCTCCAAAGTGACGGAACTGACTGACTGGGTCAGCTCGATGGTCTGTGTGAAGAAGCCCTCAGGAGAGTTGCGGATATGCATAGATCCCAAAGATCTTAACCAGAACATAATGCGGGAACATTACCCGATCCCGAAGCGGGAGGAACTGACCAGTGAGATGGCACACGCCAAATTCTTCACGAAGCTAGATGCATCGCATGGTTTCAGGCAGATACAACTGGACGAGTCCAGCAGGAAGCTCTGCACGTTCAATACACCTTTCGGAAGGCACTGTTATAACCGGATGCCGTTCGGCATTGTTTCAGCCTCTGAAATCTTCCACAGGATCATGGAGCAGATGATGGAGGGCATTGAGGGTGTGCGCGTCTACGTAGATGATGTAATCGTATGGTCCACGACCCCCGAGGAACACATATCTCGTCTCAAACATGTCTTTCGACGTGTCCATGCAAACGGCCTCAAGCTGAACAAGGCCAAATGCTTCTTTGGCATGTCAACCATCAAGCTCTTGGGCGACCAAATATCCCAGCAGAGTGTGCGACCAGATTCGGACAAAGTCAAGGCCATTAACGCCATGAAGACCCCGGAAGACAAAATGTCAGTGCTACGCTTCCTCGGTATGGTGAACTTCTTGGGAAAATTCATTCCCAACCTGGCCTCACACTACGGCTCTCAGGCATCTGGTGAAGAAGACCACTTCATTCCAGTGGCTACCCACACATCAAGCAGGATGGCTCGATTAAAGGCAAAGCTCACCACTGCTCCGGTACTAGCGTTTTTTGACCCGGACAGGGAAACAAAAATCTCCACGGACGCAAGCCAGGACGGCATTGGTGCGGTGCTCCTCCAGAGGGGCGACTCCTCGTCCTGGGCTCCAGTTGCTTATGCGTCCAGGGCCATGACTCCTACTGAACAGAGGTATGCCCAGATAGAAAAAGAGTGCCTGGGCTCCTAACCGGTAGTTCCATGACTACGTCTACGGTCTACCAACCTTCACAGTGGAGACTGACCACACACCCTTGGTCCATATCATTTATAAGGACTTGAATGACATGACGCCCAGGCTTCAGCGCATTCTCCTTCGACTCCGATGGTACGATTTTGAGTGAGTATACACACCAGGCAAGGAGCTGATAATTGCGGATGCCCTGTCCCGCTCCATCACCTCGCCCTGTGAACAGGTTGACTTCATCCGCCAGATTGAGGCACAGGTGCAGCTGTGTGCCAGCAACCTCCCGACCTCAGATGAAAGGGTGATCAACATTCATGAAGGGACTGCCAAGGACCCTCTTCTGCAGCGTGTAATGCACCATCTCGCAAATGGCTGGCAAAAAGGGGCAATGCCCCCAGTTCTTTAATGTCAAGGACGACCTGACAGTCGTCGAGGGGATCCTCCTCAAGCTCGATCGTATCGTTATTCCTCACAGTCTGCAGAGCTTAGTGCTCAAACAAATCCACGAGGGACACCTAGGTGTTGAAAAGTGTAGGCGCAGGGCCCGGCAGGCTGTATATTGGCCTGGGATCTACCAGGACATATCCAACATGGTCCTCAATTGTGCGACCTGCCAGCGCTTCCAGCCGGCTCAGGCAATAGAAACAATCCAGCAACACGAGACCGTGACCTCTCCGTGGTCCAAGGTGGGAATCGACCTTTTTCACGCCAATGGGCGTGACTGTGCTCATCATAGATTACTTCTCAAATTACCCGGAAGTTGTGAAGCGGTCAGACCTCACATCAAGCACAGTCATCAAGGCCTGCAAGGAGACATTTGCCAGGCATGGTATTCTGCTCACTGTCATGAGCGACAATGGTCCCTGCTTCCACAGCCAAGAGTGGTCCAATTTCGCCAAGTCGTACCAATTCAACCACATTACCTCAAGCCCACACTACCCGCAGTCCAACGTGAAGGTCGAAAAAGGGGTCCATATAGTGAAGCAACTGCTCTGCAAGGCTGCGGACTCTGCTTCTGACTTCAACCTTGCGCTGTTGGCGTACAGGGCAACCCCTCTATCCACCGGTATGTCTCCGGCTCAACTCCTCATGAATAGAGACTTGCGAACGACTGTTCCAGCCATCCACTTACCAGACCTGGATCACCTCCCAGTGCTGCAATAGGTGCAGCAACTCCGAAACCGGCAGAAGCTGACGTACGATGTTCATGCTACTGATTTGCCTGTGCTCTCTCCGGAAGATGCTGCTCGGAGCAAGCTGCCTGATGGAGGCTGGTCAGCTCCAGCTGTTGTTGTTCGACAGGCTGCTCCCAGGTCGTTCGCAGTTCGTGTGACTGATGGCTCCATTGTCAGGCGCAACAGAAGGGCGCTGCGCAAAGTTGCCTGCCCACCACCGAATCTTACTTTTCCAGATGTTATATCTCGTCCGGGCACCACGAGGCCACCAATCTGGCAGCAATCCCGCCTGTCAAGACGCTGTCGTCCCCACCTCCACCTCTCAGGCGGACGACTAGGATCTGACGCATGCCCCAAAGATTGGACTTATAGACATTTACCTTGTAAATTTTGGTATGTACCTGCACGCTAGACACCTCTCGTGTATATATTCAACCACTCGCCATTTAATGTAAATAGTTATACATGTACATACAGTCGCATATGCTCCAAGCAACCGACTAATTTTTTTTTTTAAAAAGGGGGCATGTCATGATATGCATTCTTGCACATAATGAGATACAGGCAGTGACAGACACTCAGTACAGCCAATCAACACACAGGACAGAACACAACCAATTACAGGACAGAACACTAGAGGGAGGTTTCCCACTATAGAACACACGAGGCATCAGCACTCCGCCTCTTTCCACTGGTGACAACTGTAGTGACAGTCAGGGTGTATATATCAGTTAGCACCTTCTACACATGGCTCAGAGCTAGTCTGGTCTAGTTAGTTAGAGTTAACACGCTTAGATTAGTAAAGTGTCAACCCACAGCGAACTGTGTGCACTGCTCAGCAAGTTCAATAAAGCGTATTGAACTAACATCAAAGTTTGGAGTCTACTTTCAAGTACAACTGCATCCAGTTGCAGTCCGTGTTACCCCAGGGTGAACAACATGACACAATCCTCCTCCAGGACATGAGCTCAGAAATTTAGGTTGGCCGCCAACGATAATGAGGCGCTCTGCACTCTGGGAGGTTCTGTTTTCCAACAGGGTGTTCTTGCACAGGTGAATGGTTGACATTATTTTGCAGAGGAAAAGGGAGTTCTACCCAGTGTCCTGGCCAGTCAACATCACAAAAACAGACGACCTGACCATTATATGACTGTTTGTGGAACCTTGTTGAGCATTTCCTACGTTATAACAGTGTTTCAAAATGACTTCATTGGCAGTAAAGATCTTTGGGACATAATACCCGATGCTACACTCTCCCCTATCACTGACTCTACCCACCCATTCACTCCCCTCCCACAGCCCCATGTACACTCTACCCTATCACTGACTCTACCCCCCATTCACTCCCCTCCCACACCTCCATGTACACTCTCCCCTATCACTGATTCTACCCACCCATTCACTCCCCTCCCACACCCCCATGTACACTCTACCCTATCACTGACTCTACCCACCCATTCACTCCCCTCCCACAGCCCCATGTACACTCTACCCTATCACTGACTCTACCCCCCATTCACTCCCCTCCCACACCTCCATGTACACTCTCCCCTATCACTGATTCTACCCCCCCATTCACTCCCCTCCCACAGCCCCATGTACACTCTCCCCATTCACTGACTCTACCCCCCATTCACTCCCCTCCCACGTCCCCATGTACACTCTCCCCTATCACTGACTCTGCCCCCCATTCACTCCCCTCCCGCGCTGTACCTGTCCTGGGAGTGTTTGATGGGGACAGTGTAGGGGGAGCTTTACTCTGTATCTAACCCCGTGCTGTTCCTGTCCTGGGAGTGTTTGATGGGGACAGTGTAGAGGGAGCTTTACTCTGTATCTAACCCAGTACTGTACCTGCCCTGGGAGTGTTTGATGGGGACAGTGTAGAGGGAGCTTTACTCTGTATCTAACCCCGTGCTGTACCTGTCCTGGGAGTGTTTGATGGGGACAGTGTAGAGGGAGCTTTACTCTGTATCTAACCCAGTACTGTACCTGCCCTGGGCGTGTTTGATGGGGACAGTGTAGAGGGAGCTTTACTCTGTATCTAATCCCGTGCTGTACCTGTCCTGGGAGTGTTTGATAGGGACAGTGTAGAGAGAACTTTACTCTGTATCTAACCCTGTGCTGTACCTGTCCTGGGAGTGTTTGATGGGGACAGTGTAGAGAGAGCTTTACTCTGTATCTAACCCTGTGCTGTATCTGTCCTGGGAGTGTTTGATGGGGACAGTGTAGAGGGAGCTTTACTCTGTATCTAACCCCATGCAGTACCTGTCCTGGGAGTGTTTGATGGGGACAGTGTAGAGGGAGCTTTACTCTGTATCTAACGCGTGCTGTACCTGTCCTGCGAGTGTTTGATGGGGACAGTGTAGAGAGAACTTTACTCTGTACACTCTCCCCTATCACTGACTCTGCCCCCCATTCACTCCCCTCCCACAGCCCCATGTACACTCTCCCCTATCACTGACTCTACCCCCCATTCACTCCCCTCCCACGTCCCCATGTACACTCTCCCCTATCACTGACTCTGCCCCCCCATTCACTCCCCTCCCGCGCTGTACCTGTCCTGGGAGTGTTTGATGGGGACAGTGTAGGGGGAGCTTTACTCTGTATCTAACCCCATGCTGTTCCTGTCCTGGGAGTGTTTGATGGGGACAGTGTAGAGGGAGCTTTACTCTGTATCTAACCCAGTACTGTACCTGCCCTGGGCGTGTTTGATGGGGACAGTGTAGAGGGAGCTTTACTCTGTATCTAATCCCATGCTGTACCTGTCCTGGGAGTGTTTGATGGGGACAGTGTAGAGAGAACTTTACTCTGTATCTAACCCTGTGCTGTACCTGCCCTGGGAGTGTTTGATGGGGACAGTGTAGAGGGAGCTTTACTCTGTATCTAACCCCATGCTGTACCTGTCCTGGGAGTGTTTGATGGGAACAGTGCAGAGGGAGCTTTACTCTGTATCTAACCCCATGCTGTACCTGTCCTGGGAGTGTTTGATGGGGGACAGTGTAGAGGGAGCTTTACTCTGTATCTAACCCCGTGCTGTACCTGTCCTGGGAGTGTTTGATGGGGACAGTGTAGAGGGAGCTTTACTCTGTATCTAACCCCGTGCTGTACCTGTCCTGGGAGTGTTTGATGGGGACAGTGTAGAGGGAGCTTTACTCTGTATCTAACCCTGTGCTGTACCTGTTGTTAATGAACATAACATATTTGAAAGGGCCTAGTGTATTTTAGATATGATGCAATTGTATCGTTATTTATATGTAAATGTGAAACATCTTGTGTTTATTAGGCGCTGTGTTCGTTTGGCACACTGTGGATTTGGACCCCGATAGGAGATCTGCGGTAATAAGTCATTGACTCTGATCTTTATCAAACTGAGATGGTGGATCACTGGTGCTCTTCTGACAAGAGCTTCCTTTCAATGAGCCCCACTGGGGGTAATCTCAGCAATATGATAATGGAGAGCAGGGGCTATCAGACGCTTCCATCACCCCTCTCTGAGGACGACAGCGACTATTCCAGCTCCCGATCCTGTTCCAGCCCTGACTCCTTTGTGCTAACCTCTAGCCGCAAGAGTTCATTCCGCACTGACAGCAGGAATAACATCATCGATTACCTGCTTTCCCAGGCCTCCATTGAGAGTCATCCAACTCCATGTTGGGGCAAGAAGTATTGCCATTCAGTCGTCAAGGAGGAGGCTCTGGAACTGCCCAGTTTTGGGACGAACGTGGAGGATTTGGGGTCATTCCAGCCTACGCTCGAAGAAATTGAAGAATTCCTTGAGGAGAACATGGATGTGGGTTCAAAGGATGAACCTGAAAGCGAGGTGAAGGAGCTGACAAATGGGGATCCAGGATCAGTAACCATGGTGCAGGAGAAAAGCCAAACCCAAGTGAGCCCCATGCAACCCAAGTATGACCAGGTCAGCAAAATGAGGGATGCTGAAGAGGAATTGAAGGCTGAAGGAGCCATCCCAGTTACTTTTCATCTCCAGCCCATTGATGTGAAGCAAGAGCATTGCGGTGGAGTCAGCCCACCACCTCGGACAGACGTGAAGATTGGTCAGCTCCTCATCAACATTCAGGGGCAAATGTTCACTCTGGTGCCTCAGTTTGTGCAGTCGTCCAGCTTGAGCTGCTCGCGTCAGTTTGTTCGGATCGCCCCCGTTCCCATTGCTGCCAGACCCATTGCTGGAGCTGTTGACAGTTGCCAGGCCCAAGGTGGGGTCCTGTTGGGCCAGAAGTTTCAAAAGGGGACCCCAGCAGAACTGCTCAAAATGCACAAGTGCACATTTCCAGGATGCACGAAGATGTACACCAAGAGCAGCCATTTGAAAGCTCACTTAAGGAGACACACTGGGGAGAAACCGTTTGCCTGTACATGGCCAGGATGTGGTTGGAGGTAAGTTCAAAATGCACATTTCTATCATCTTTCACAACCCCATCACATCGCAAAACACTTTCAACAACAATAAGTCGATTATATTTTTGTTTACTGATGCTGACCATGGGATAAATATTGACCAGGACATCAGCTCGCCTTTGAAAATGGTGCCCAGCGATCATTTGACTCCATTTTAGAAAGCAGACATGGCCTTGGTTTAATATCCCAGACCTTCAATGGAGCAGCGTTACCTTTGCACTCCAATACCGCATTGCAATGGCAGCCAAAGTCTTCAAGTTCCTTGAGTGCGATTTGAACCCATACCTTCTGCTTCCGAAGCGAGAGAATGACCCTCCTGCTGCCCCCTCAGTTCGATTTTGACAACGTCAACACTTGTTACCATCCCCTAATTGCCCCTGAACCAAATATCTCGTTCGGCCATTTTAGGCAGCGGTAGTTAAGAGTCAATCACATTGCTGCGGGTCTGGAGTCACATGTAGGCCAGACCAGGTAAGGACGGCAGATTTCCTTCCCTAAAGGACATTAGTGAACCAGATGGGTTTTTACAACAATCTTTTCATGGTCACCCTTACTGAGACTAGCTTTTAATTCCAGATACAAGGAATCAAATTTAAATCCCACCAACTGGTTAAATGTTAAAGTTTCAATGATAATGATTTGGATGTTAAAGATCACATAAATACATACAAAATAGGAGCAGATGTAGGCCATTCGGCCCCTCGAGCCTGCTCTGCGATTCAGTAAGATCATAGCTGATCTGAAATTAAACAGTGTTTGATAAACTCAGCTTGTCCGGCAGCATGTGTTTATGTTGATTTCCACATTCCCATAACCTACCTCGGCCTTAAAAAATATTCAGTGACCCCCGTCTCCACCGTCTTTTGAGGCGGAGAGTTCCAAAGTCTCACAACTCTCTTGAGGGAAAAATTATTTCAACCTCTCCAGGGGTGACTCCTAATTTTAAAAGAGTTCCCCCTCGTTCTGGACTCACTCACAAGAGGAAACACCCTTGCACCATCCACCTTGTCCAGACCACTCAGGATTTTATTCACTTCAATCAAGTCGCCTTTTTCTAAATGGAAAGAGGTTGGGTCCAGTGGGTGTTCAAGGGGATTTGTGGATTCAGGGGCATAGATCTTTAAAATGCCTGGAACAAGTGCAGAAAATAATAAAAAAGGCTAATGGAATGCTAGCTTTTATATCATAGAATTTACCATAGAATTTACAGTGCAGAAGGAGGCCATTCAGCCCATCGAGTCTGCACCGGCTCTTGGAAAGAGCACCCTACCCAAGGTCAATACCTCCACCCTATCCCCGTAACCCAGTAACCCCACCCAACACTCAGGGCAATTTTGGACACGAAGGGCAATTTATCATGGCCAATCCACCTAACCTGCACATCTTTGGACTGTGGGAGGAAACCGGAGCACCCGGAGGAAACCCACGCAGACACGGGGAGAACGTGCAGACTCCGCACAGACAGTGACCCAAGCCGGAATCGGACCTGGGACCCTGGAGCTGTGAAGCAATTGTGCTATCCACAATGCTACCGTGCTGCCCCGTATCTCGAGGATTGGAGTATAAAGACATGGAGGTTGTGCTGCAGCTTTACAAACCCTGGTTAGACCCACTTGGACCACACTTTAGGAAGGATAATTTGGCCTTGGAGGGAGTGCAACGCAGATTTACTAAAATGATACATGGATTACAGGGGTTAAGTTATGAGGAGAGATTATACAAATTAGGCCTGTTAAGGAGTGATCTGATAGAGTATTTAAGGTATTAACAGGGAAAGACAGGGTAGATAAAGATAAACTATTTCCACTGGTTGGAAATTATAAAACTAGGGGCATAGTCTAAACGTTAGGGCCAGACCTTTCGGGAGAGATGTTAGGAACCACGTCCACATACAGAGGGTGGTCGAGGTTTGGAATACTCTTCCACAAACACCAGTTGAAGCGAGATCAGTTCATTTTAAATCTGAGATGGATAGATTTTTGTTAAGCAAAGTAAGGGATATGATTCAAAGGCAGGGATATAGAGTCGGCCACAGATCTGCCATGATCTCATTAAATGGGGCAGGCTTGAGGGGCTCAGTGGCCTCCTCCTGTTTCTATGTTCGCCTCTCGCTCTTAAACTCCAGACTTTCCAACCTGTCCGCATAAGACAAAAGGTCAGAATTCTGGAACTCCCTCCCTAACAGCACAGTGGGTGTACCTACTCCTCATGGACTGCAGCGGTTCAAGAGGGCAACCTTCTCAAGGGGCAATTAGGGATGGACAATAAGTGCTGGCCTAACCAGTGAAGCCCACATCCCATAAATGAAGAAACAATAATCCAGTCATTCCAGGTATCAATCCAATAAACCTTCTCGACATGAGGAGACCAAAACTACGCACCGTGTTCGCGAGGCAGCCTCGCCAAAGCCCGGTGTAACTGTAGCATAACGTCCTTAATTGTACAACAAAAATAGGGAAAACTGGAAAAATCTGCAGGACTGGCAAGTTGTCCGTACATGAGGGAGTGTAACAGCTCGAAGAGTGATTAGTGGGCGCTGGGAGAGACTGCAACAAAGATGTCGTAAAACCTAAGAACAAGTAACAGATGGCCCAGTGGGGGGAGGCCCAGTGGGGGGAGGGAGTGTTTTTGCAGAGGAACAAAAAAATGTTTGTGATGTAATAAAAAAAATGGGAACGATCGAGGAGAAAGGTCACAGTTTCAAAATTGTTGAACTCAGTTACTTTTCTATTATGTTCAATTCCTCGGAATAAAAGATAGTGTTTCATTACCTTCTTGATTACATGCTGTTCCTGCACACTACCGTTTTGTGACTTGTGCACTAGAACACCTAGACCCCTCTGCAGCTTGAGAATCTGCAATCGATTGCCATTAAGTAAAATTCTACATTTAAAAAATTCTTTTTTGAATTTAGAGTACCCAATTCATTTTAGTTCCAATTCAGGGGCAATTTAGCGCGGCCAATCCACCTAACCTGCACATCTTTGGCTTGTGGGGGTGAAACCCACGCAGACACGGGGAGAGTGTGAGACAGAAGGGCTAACCCACTGTGCCACTGTGCTGCCCTTAGTAAAATTCTACTCAACACTTTCCCACATTATTCTCCACCTGCCAGACTTTTTTACCCAAATTCTCAACCTATCTATCTCACTCTGTAAACTCCATATGTCTTCATCACAACATACTTTCCTACCTATCTTTAGGTCGGACCAATTTATGCATACGCTGTTTTCTGTCAGCCAGCCGTTCGACTCTCAATGTTAATATGTTAACCCTGACACCATGAGTATCTACTTTTCACAATAACCTTTGATGTGGCGCCTTGTCAAATGTCTTGTGGAAATCCAAGTACAGGACAGGGGCAGTACAGTGGCACAGTGGTTAGCACTGCTGCCTCACAGCTCCAGGGACCCGGTTCAATACCAGCCTCGGGTGACTGTGTGGAGTTTGCACTTTCTCCCCGTGTGCGCGTGGGTTTCCTCCGGGTGCTCCGGTTTCCTCCCACAGCCCAAAGATGTGCAGGTTAGGTGGATTGGCCATGCTAAATTGTCCCTTAGTGTCCAAAAGGTTAGATTTAGTTACTGGGTGATGGGGATAGGGTGGAGGCGTGAGCTTAAGTAGGGTGCTCTTTCCAAGGGCCGGTGCAGACTCGATGGGCAGAATAGCCTCCTCTGTGCTGTAAATTCTATGACACATCTACAGGCTCCTTGTTCTCCACAGTGATTCCTTCAAATCATTCCAATAAAATGGTTAAATATGATTTCCCTTTCACAAAACCATGCTTGCTCTTCACAATTACCTTAATGCCCAGTTATAGCCTCCATCAATTCTAACACTGTCCCAATGACTAATTGTCCTATAGTTTCCTGTTTTTTACTACTTTTCAGTGTAATGGAATATTTCTAGAATCCGTCAAATTTTGGAAAATTAACACCAACATATCTCACTACTGTCTCATTAGTCACCTTGTTTCAGACCCGAGGATAAAGTCCATCAGGACCCGGATGTCAACCGCGGCTCAATCACTTTGCTCAGTGCTGCTTCCCTACTGATTGTAATTTCACCAAGTTCCCATCTCCTGATTTACAGCCTTTACGAGAATGATATCGGTATCTTCTATAGTGAAGCCAGAAACAAAATATTTATTAATTTCATCCGCCATTTCCTTATTATTTACTATTAATTCCCCATTCTCACTCTCGAGAGGACCAAACTCACTTTACTCTTTTGCTGCTTAAATACCTGTAGAAATTCGTGCTATCTATTTTTACATTTCTAGCTAGCTTCCTCTCATACTCTAATTTTGTTCTCCTGATTAACCTTTCAGTCATTCTCTGCCATTCTTTATGTTCTTAACAATCATCTGACCGGCCTTTTGCGCTTTTTCCTTAAGTATGATGTGTTCCTTAACTTCTTTAGTTAACCATGAATGGTGGGGTCTCCCCTTAGAATTTTTCTTTACAACAGGAATATACTTATTCTGAGAATTCTGAACTATCCCCTTAAAAGTCTGCCACTGCTTCTCTCTTGACCTGCCCACCAGCCAGGCATCCCAGTTCACTTCAGTTAGCTCAGCTTTCGTGCCCACATAGTTTCCCTTATTTCAGTTTAGAATACTAGTCTTTGACTCACTCTTCTCCCTCTCAAATTGGATATAAAATCCAATCATATTGTGGATGCTGCTACCTGGAGGTGCTGTTACACTGGGATCACTATTTAAAGCGGTCACATTACACATATCGAAGGCTAATATGACCTCTCTCTGCTTGGTTCCAGAAATTGCTATTCCTTTATCACAAGAACCTAATATTTCTTCCCAATACTACTTCCCTGCTGTCCCTCATTTCTACCCAGACCTATTCCACATCCTGATCTCTTGAACCAAGGTCATCTCTAATTATTGCACAATAATTAACAGTGCCACCCCCCCCCACCTTGAATGAGATACCCCCCTCAATATTCAGGACCCAATCCTTGTCATCCTGCAGGCAGGTCTCCGAAATGGCTATTAGATCACGTTTATTTACTTCAATGTGTGCTATCAATTAATTTATTTTTGATATGAATGTTATATGCATTCAGATATAAAGCCTTTAGTTTTGTCTTTTTGCTATCTTTGTAGCATCTAGTCTTGACTGTTGGTGTGTCCTTGGGTTTTCTTTTCTCTCTGTCCCTTCCTGCCATTTTCTGACCTTGATTTCCCAGGTTATTATTTTGCTCTCCTGCCTTGACTCTAGCAATCCCTCACCCCCTCGTTTACTTTAAAGCCCCAGAACTATAGAAAAGTTATGGTGCAGAAAGAGGCTATTCAACACATCAAGACTGTGCCAACCAAAAGAAGAGAAAAAAATAAACTAGCCACTCATTTTAATTCCACTTTCCGTTCATCCCACTTTCCAGCCCCTGCTCCGGAGCCTCGCAGCTTCCAGCTCTTGAGAAACAGATCCAGGGACCTTTTTAAATAAGTTTGAACCACCAACTTGGGTAGTGAGTTCCAGATGCCCACCACTCAGTGAAAAAGATTTTCCTCATGTCCCCTCTAATCCTCTACCAATCACCTTAAATCTATTCCGGCTGGTAATTGGCCCTCCGCTAGGGGGAATCAAGTCTTTCCTGTCTACCCTGTCTTGCCCCGCATAATTGTGTTCACCTCAATTAGGTCACCCCTTAACCTCCTCTGTTCTAAGGAAAACAGCTCTAACCTATCCAATCTCTCCTCTTGCTGTCTTGGCAACAAGGGCGGCACGGTGGCACAGTAGTTAGCACTGCTGCCTCACAGTGCCAGGGATCCGGTTTCGATTCCGGCCTTGGGTGACTATCTCTTGCCTTTCTCCCCGTGCCTGTGTGGGTTTCCTCCGGATGCTCCGGTTTCCTCCCACAGTCTAGGGAGGTGCAGATTAGGTGGATTGGCCATGCTAAATTGTCTCTTTGTGTCCAAAAGACTAGGTGGGGTTACTGGGCTATGGGGATGGGGTGCGGGCCTAACTCCAGGTAGGGTGCTCTTTCAGAGGGTCACTGCAGACTCGATGGGCCGAATGGCCTCCTTCTGCACTGCAGGAATTCTGTGATTCTTTTAAATCTCCTCAACTGTCTCCACCTTCAGGGATCTGTGGATGTAGTCCAATGTGTGTCACTTCCTCAACCCCCTCGATATTTTCCCGTTTATTGAGTTTCCCCTTTATTTGCCCTCCCCAAATGCATTACCTCTCTAGCTCCCTAGTTATGCGGTTTGCTTGAACACTGGTCCTAGCATGTTCAGGTGTAGGCCATTCCACTGGTACAGACCTCACTTTCCCCAGCAATGATGCCAGTAACCCACTAACCGAAACCCACTTTCCCCAGACCTGTGTCGGAGACACTATTTACTATCGCGAAGATCTGGCGGTGTTCTTCTTGCGGCCTGAGTCGGCATTCAATCCTCCACCAACATCACTAAAGTGGATGAACTGCCCATTCACGTCATTGCTATATGTGGGATCTTGCTGTGTGTAAACTGGCTGTCGGGTTTCTTACATGAGGAGTGGCTGTGCTTTTTGAAAAGGTGCTTCTTCAGCTATGAAACGTTTTGGGATGGTCTGAAATTGTGAGAGGCGCTATGAAAATGTAGAGCTTTCTATCTTCTTGCGGGAGATTTTCCATTTTTGATTTCCTGACCAATGTTGGGTGTCAAGGTTCTGGGCAAAATTGAACAATCCCAGCCGGAGCCTTTCATCAACGGAGATTGACAATGAGGGACTAAAAGGTGAGAAATGGAAAATGTCAGTTTGGTTCCTGGGTTCACTAAGATGCTGCCTGGCATGAGAAATAAGACACTGAAGCTGGATCTACCCCATCAGCACACCACACAGCGAAGTGATCAAAATGTATAAAATAGTGACAGGATGGGTCAGGGTAGACAGGAGCCGCCAGGTTCCAGTGATCAAGGGGACTAGAGACACAGGATTGAATGTCAGAGACTGAGAACAATGACCAGGAGAAACATCTTCACCTAGAGAGTTGTGAGGGTGTGCATTCACTCCCTGGGTTAGAGGTTGAGGCAGGAACAAAGAATAATACAGCACAGGAACAGGCCCTTCGGCCCTCCAAGCCTGCACCGGTCACAATACCAACCTTTGCCTCAGCACTTCCTTGTGCCGTATCCCTCTATACCCGTCCTATCCATGTGTTTGTCAAGATGCCTTTTGAACACCGTTAATGTACCTTCTTCCACAGCCTCCCCTGGCAACGCGTTCCAGGCACTCACCACCCTCTGTGTAAAAAACCTGCCTCGCACATCTCCTCGAAACTTTGCCCCATGGACCTTAAACCTATGCGTGGTGACTGACCCCTCCACCCTGGGAAAGAGTGCCTGCCCATCCACTCTATCCATGCCCCTCCATAATCTTGTAGACCTCTATCAGGTCACCCCTCAACCTCCGCCATTCTAATGAAAACAGTCCGAGTCTGTTCAGCCTCTCCACATAGCCAACACCCTCCAGACCAGGCAACATCCTGCTAAACCTCCTCTGCACCCTCCCCAAAGCCCCCACATCCTTCTGGTAGCATGGCGACCAGAATTGCGCGCAATATTCCAAGTGTGGCCTTACCAAGGTTCTATACAACTGTAGCGTGACTTGCCAGTTTTTATACTCGATGCCCCGTTCAATGAAGGCAAGTATTCCGTCTGCTTGTGTTGCCATCTTCAAAGATCTGTGGGCCTGCATGCCCAGATCTCTCTGACTTTCTATATTCCGAAGAGTTTTGTCATTTACGATATGGTTCCTCTGTATGTTCGATCTACCAAAAAGCTTTTACTCCATTTGCCATTTCTCTGCCCAAGTCTCCAACCTATCTCTGTCCTGCTGTATCCTCTGACAATCCCCAACACTCTCTGCCTCTCCACCAACCTCGGTGTCATCCCCGAACTCACTAATCAGACCAGCTACATTTTCCTCCAAATCGTTTATCTACACCACAAACAACAGCGGCCCCATCACCGATCCCTGTGGAACACCACTAGTCACAACCTTCCATTCAGAAAAACACCGTTATACTGCTACCCTTTGCCTTCTGTGACCGAGCCAGTTCTGTATCCATCTTACCACCTCACCTCTGATCCCATGTGACTTCACCTTTTGTACCAATCTGTCATGAGGCACCTTGTCAAAGGTTTTACTGAAGTCCATGTAAATATCATCCACCGCCCTCCCCTCATCAATCATCTTTGTCACCTCCTCAAAAAACTCGATCAAGTTAGTGAGGCACGACCTCCCCTTCACAGACACTGAGGATTGGACAGGGTGTGGGGGGTGATGGAAAAGGAGATTGAAGAGAGATGGGGACAGGGTGGGGTAACTTGGATTGGGCCTGCTGGCCCGTGAGGAGCGTCAAGCCTAGAAAGACTGGGTTGGCTGAATGGCCTATCTGTGTGTTCTAAACCTCTGTGGTAGAGGAAAGGCTGGTATACGGAGGTTGAGGGCTGAGGCACATTGTTGGGGCAGTGTGGAGAGAGCTTTATTCAGCTTTAACTGTGAAAAGACTAGACACTAACTGTGTTCCATCTCCCAGCATGAGGCTCCCTCAACGAAACACAACAAACAAGAAACCTTTGTGATGGTTTGACCTTGTTAACAAATTTGGGAATATCATAACTACACACCAGGGGAGCGATTCTCCGAGCTCTGCGCCAGAGAATCACCGCAACCATTCCACGACACCCCGCGCCGGCGCGCGGTTCTCCGAGGTGCTGAGAATCGGCGCCATTTGCGCCGGCGCGTTTGACGCGGCGCCCGCCGCTGGTCGCTGGAATCGGCGGGGCCGCCGATTCTCCAGCCCGGATGGGCTGAGCAACCGCGCGGATACGACAGAGTCCCGCCCCCGCCGCTCACCCCTGGTCGCTGCCGGCGGGAACTCTGCGCGAAGGGTCGGCGGGGGGGGGGGCGGCCTGTGGGGCGGGGAAAGCACTTCTTCACCCGGGGGGGGAGGGGGCGGCCTCCGATGGGGTCTGGCCCACGATCGGGGCCCACCAATTGGCGGGCCGGCCTCTTCTCCACCCCCCCCCCGGGCCTACTTTGTTGCGTGGCCGGTCCCTGAATCTCCACGCCATGTTGCGCCGGGGCCGGCACGCTGAAGAAGTCCCCCGCGCATGCGCAGGTTGCCGCTGCCCCCATTTGCCGCCGGGAAGGGAGGCTGGAGGGGCGTGAACCGCTCTAGCGCCGTGCTGGCCCCCTGTGGGGGACAGAATTTGTCGTCCCCGTGCCCGTTTTGCGCCGTCGTGAAACGCGACGGCGTTCATGTCGGTGCAAACACTTTGTTTCCATTTTGGAGAATTGCCCCCAAGAGCTTGAAAAGCATTTGCTCTTTTGATTCACAAATCAGTAGTGTCACTGTTGGCTGTCGAGCATTGTCACAGGAATTCAGGAACTGTCTGTAAGTAGCTGTGTTTAACCAGGACGGCAAGCTGCTACCTCACGTCACACACACTGCGGCTAAATAGTGGCCTCTTTTCTGTGCAGAATTATTTTCAAACTCTGCTTTCAAGATGTAGAATCCAGGTGGGGGAAATCCTTTTACATTGTTTACCCTCACATCCTTTCTGTTGGTTATAACATCAACTGGGATCGTAACACAAGTTATAACTGGGCAGGAAGATCCCAAAATGGAACCCTCACTCAAAAGATTGTCACATTTTACTTTTTTTGTTCGAAAATGTGGAGGAACAAAGTCACAGGACCGTGAATTACTTTTTAACAACAATTTTTTTTTTCTCTAACTTGAAAATTTTGATAATAAATATTCCTTTAGTCACACTTATCTTCACAAATGCACACAGCTTTTAAGCTTAACAAAGTTACAAAGTTCATCTTAGGCTAAAATGGTCTCTGTACCACACAGTCCCTTTAAACTTACAGGGTGGCTGTGATCAGACACACTGCACTCTGGACCCGTGTGAAATTTATGTGGATTTCTCCTCAAAATCCCCCCAGATAATTCTTATACTGTGAGCCACCCTGTCTCACTGAATTCTGGCTTCCACACGGGTGTTTCAAACTCTGCTGTCAAAACTACACACTTTCAAATCTTCTTTTAAATAGTGCTTTCCCTCAGCTTCTTCCATCAATATTTCCCTTCCAGATTTTACATCACCTCCTTCAGGGTTCCTTCATCTTGACTGTTGCACAAACTCATCGCATTTGCTTAAACTCATCGCATTTGCTTAAACTCATCGCATTTGCTTAAACTCATCGCATTTGCTTAAACTCATCGCATTTGCTTAAACTATCGATTGGCACCAAACTTTTGATTTACCTCTGATCTCTGCTTTCTCACTTTAAATCTGGTTGCTGCAGTTGTCTCTTTAACTTGAAACACCTTATCTGCTTTTTCCTTCAATTCTCCTGAACATTGTTCAACCTCTTGGCCTCTGTTCCCTTACCTTTAGTCTTCCAAAGACATTCTTTCTGTCCCAATTCCCTGGTTGTCTGGACTTTGGGAAGTCTTCCTTTTTACAGCCCCCTTGTCAAAGAACAAAGAAAAGTACAGCACAGGAACAGGCCTTTCGGCCCTCCAAGCCCATGCCGACCATGCTGCCCGACTAAACTACAATCTTCTACACTTCCGGGGTCCGTATCTCTCTATTCCCATCCTATTCATGTATTTGTCAAGATGCCCCTTAAATGTCACTATCGTCCCTGCTTCCATCACCTCCTCCGGCAGCGAGTTCCAGGCACCCACTACCCTCTGTGTAAAAAAACTTGCCTCGTACATCTACTCTAAACCTTGCCCCTCTCACCTTAAACCTATGCCCCCTAGTAATTGACCCCTCTACCCTGGGGAAAAGCCTCTGACTATCCACTCTGTCTATGCCCCTCATAATTTTGTAGACCTCTATCAGGTCGCCCCTCAACCTCCGTCGTTCCAGTGAGAACAAACCGAGTTTATTAAACCGCTCCTCATAGCTAATGCCCTCCATACCAGGCAACATCCTGGTAAATCTCTTCTGCACCCTCTCTAAAGTCTCCACATCCTTCTGGGTAGTGTGGCGACCAGAATTGAACACTATACTCCAAGTGTGGCCTAACTAAGGTTCTATACAGCTGCAACATGACTTGCCAATTCCTACACTCAATGCCCCGGCCAATGAAGGCAAGCATGCCGTATGCCTTCTTGACTACCTTCTCCACCTGTATTGCCCCTTTCAGTGACCTGTGAACCTGTACACCTAGATCTCTCTGACTTTCAATACTCTTGAGGGTTCTACCATTCACTGTATATTCCCTTCCTGCATTAGACCTTCCAAAATGCATTACCTCACATTTGTCCGGATTAAACCCCATCTGCCATCTCTCCGCCCAAGTCTCCAAACGATCTAAATCCTGCTTTATCCTCTGACAGTCCTCATCGCTATCCGCAATTCCACCAACCTTTGTGTCGTCTGCAAACTTACTAATCAGACCAGTTACATTTTCTTCCAAATCATTTATATATACTACAAACAGCAAAGGTCCCAGCACTGATCTCTGCAGAACACCACTAATCACAGCCCTCCAATTAGAAAAGTACCCTTCCATTGCTACTCTCTGCCTTCTATGACCTAGCCAGTTCTGTATCCACCTTGCCAGCTCACCCCTGATCCCGTGTGACTTCACCTTTTGTACCAGTCTACCATGAGGGACCTTGTCAAAGGCCTTACTGAAGTCCATATAGATAACATCCACTGCCCTACCTGCCTCAATCATCTTTGTGACCTCTTCGAAAAACTCTACCATGACCTCCCCTTCACAAAACCATGCTGCCTCTCACTAATACGTCCATTTGCTTCCAAATGGGAGTAGATCCTGTCTCGAAGAATTCTCTCCGTAATATCCCTACCACTGATGTAAGGCTCACCGGCCTGTAGTTCCCTGGATTATCCTTGCTACCCTTCTTAAACAAAGGAACAACATTGGCTATTCTCCAGTCCTCCGGGACATCACCTGAAGACAGTGAGGATCCAAAGATTTCTGTCAAGGCCTCAGCAATTTCCTCTCTAGCCTCCTTCAGTATTCTGGGGTAGATCCCATCAGGCCCTGGGGACTTATCTACCTTAATATTTTTCAAGACGCCCAACACCTAGTCTTTTTGGATCTCGATGTGACCCAGGCTATCTACACACCCTTCTCCAGACTCAATATCCACCAATTCCTTCTTTTTGGTGAATACTGATGCAAAGTATTCATTCAGTACCTCGCCCATTTCCTCTGGCTTCACACATAGATTCCCTTGCCTATCCTTCAGTGGGCCAACCCTTTCCCTGGCTAACCTCTTGCTTTTTATGTATGTGTAAAAAGCCTTGGGATTTTCCTTAACCCTATTTGCCAATGACTTTTCGTGACCACTTTTAGCCCTCCTGACTCCTTGTGTAAGTTCCTTCCTACTTTCCTTAGATTCCACGCAGGCTTCGTCTGTTCCCAGCCTTCTAGCCCTGACAAATGCCTGCTTTTTCTTTTTGACGAGGCCTACAATATCTCTCGTTATCCAAGGTTCCCGAAATTTGCCGTGTTCATCCTTCTTCCTCACAGGAACATGCCGGTCCTGAATTCCTTTCAACTGACACTTGAAAGCCTCCCACATGTCAGATGTTGATTTACCCTCAAACATCCGCCCCCCAATCTATGTTCTTCAGTTCCCGCCTAATATTGTTAAAATTAGCCTTGCCCCAGTTGTCCTGTCCAGCTTTTCTTCTGGCAGCTAAAGGTTGCTAAGCAAAGACGTCTACTTCTCGGCAGTCATTTACTTTTCACTACCGTAATCCTCTCTAAGCTACCCCCTCTCCCTAGATGAAAACACTATGAAGCAGGCACAAGATTGCAACCCAGTAAAGCAATGTGAGATTGTGGAGTCCATGGGCAGAATCTCCACAGGACGACGCTCTCCCATCACTGCAGGAGTTCCTCAGGGGAATGTCCTAGGCCCAACTATAGCTATCTTCAGCTGCTTCATCAATGACCTCCCTTCCATCATAAGGTCAGAAGTGCACAATGGTCAGCACCATTCGCGACTCCTCAGATACTGAAGCAGTCCCTGTCCAAATGCAGCAAGACCCGGACAATATCCAGGCTCGGGGCTGACAAGTGGCAAGTTACATTGCACCACACAAGTGCCAGGCAATGACCATCTCCTGCAAGAGAGAATCTAACCACCGCCCCTTGACATTCAATGGCGTTACCATCGCTGAATCTCCCACAATTAACATCCTGGGGGTTACCATTGATCAGAAACTGAACTGGACCCAGCCACATTAATACTGTGGCTACCAGAGCAGGTCAAAGGCTAGAAATCCTACTCGCCTCCTGACCCCCAAAGCCTGTCCACCACCTACAAGGCACAAGTCAGGAGTGTGATGGAATACTCTCCACTTGCCTGGATGAGTGCAGCTCCAACAACACTCAAGAAGCTCAACACCATCCAGGACAAAGCAGCCCCGCTTGATTGCTCCCCCTTCCACGAACGTTCAAACCCTTCACCACCGACGCACAGTGGCAGCCGTGTGTACCATCTACTAGATACACTGCAGTAACTCACCAAGGTTCCTTCGACAGAACCTTCCAAATCTACCACCTCCTGAAGGGCAACTAGGGCTGGGCGATAAATGTGGGCCTAACCAGCGACACCCACATCCTGTAGATGAACTTCTTTTTAAAGTAGGGATCCTAGCTTCAGCGACCTTGTGGATGGGAGAATGCAGGATGCTGCCATTGTACTAACACCAGTCGTTATGGCTCAATTGCATTCTGCATTTACTGAGGGTGACGGGTAAGGCATTGGAGGGAGATGGGAACAGGGTGAATGGGATGGGACTGGTATACAAGTCTGCTTTTGAGAAGCAAATCGGGGAACAAATCCGTAAATTAGGTCACTTGAACATTCCGCCAGTTTACGGCCCAGCTGTAAATTCATTTTGAATTCAGCAGTTAGCTCACAATACAGGCTGGGCCGATTCCCAAACCCTCTGATGGTGAAACAGTTCATGGAACACAGGACCTCTCGACTGGGAGTGCAAGCGGAGTTTTAACTGATTACCTTTTGAGGATTGGCGAAGATTCAGATGAAACTTTCTCTTGGGTGATTGAATGAATGTGGAAGAGTCCACAACAGGAAAGAATGTATGTCCAGACTCCTCCAGATCTCTACTCTTTATGGGTTCTGCTCCATCATCCACCATTGCCTGGGCCATGGGCCCTATCTTCTGGAATATTCCCCCAAACGTCTCGACCCCTGTACCCTCTGTCCCGTTTAAACACTGCCTCTATTGACCCAAGCTCTATTGACCTGGGACTTTGATGTTGTGACCATTTCGGAGACATGGATAGAGCAGGGACAGGAATGGTTGTTGCAGGTGCCGGGGTTTAGATATTTCAGTAAGCTCAGGGAAGGTGGTAAAAGAGGGGGAGGGGTGGCATTGTTAGTCAAGGACAGTATTACGGTGGCAGGAAGGACGTTTGATGAGGACTCGTTTACTGAGGTAGCATGGGCTGAGGTTAGAAACAGGAAAGGAAAGGTCACCCTGTTAGGGGTTTTCTATAGGACTCCGAAAAGTTCCAGAGATGTAGAGGAAAGGATTGCAAAGATGATTCTGGATAGGAGCGAAAGCAACAGGGTAGTTGTTATGGGGGACTTTAACTTTCCAAATATTGACTGGAAACGCTATAGTTCGAGTACTTTAGATGGGTCTGTTTTTGTCCAATGTGTGCAGGAGCGTTTCCTGACACAGTATGTAGATAGGCCAATGAGAGGCGAGGCCATATTGGATTTGGTACTGGGTAATGAACCAGGACAGGTGTTAGATTTGGAGGTAGGTGAGCACTTTGGTGATAGTGACCACAATTCGATTACGTTTACTTTAGTGATGCAAAGGGATAGATATATACTGCAGGGCAAGAGTTATATCTGGGGGAAAGGCAATTATGATGCGATGAGGCAAGACTTAGGATGCATTGGATGGAGAGGAAAACTGCAGGGGATGGGCACAATGGAAATGTGGAGCTTGTTCAAGGAACAGCTACTGCGTGTCCTTGATAAGTATGTACCTGTCAGGCAGGGAGGAAGTGGTCGAGCGAGGGAACCGTGGTTTACCAAAGCAGTCAAAACACTTGTCAAGAGGAAGAAGGAGACTTATGTAAAGATGAGACATGAAGGTTCAGTTAGGGTGCTCTAGAGTTACAAGTTAGCTAGGAAGGACCTAAAGAGAGAGCTAAGAAGAGCCAGGAGGGGCCATGAGAAGTCTTTGGCAGGTAGGATCAAGGATAACCCTAAAGCTTTCTATAGATATGTCAGGAATAAAAGAATGACTAGGGTAAGAGTAGGGCCAGTCAAGGACAGTTGTGGGAAGTTGTGCGTGGAGTCCGAGGAGATAGGAGAGGTGCTAAATGAATATTTTTCGTCAGTATTCACACAGGAAAAAGACAATGTTGTCGAGGAGAACACTGAGATTCAGGCTACTAGGCTACAGGCTACAGGCTTCCCATACCAGCCTCCCCAACAGGTGCCGGAATGTGGCGACTAGGGGCTTTTCACAGTAACTTCATTTGAAGCCTACTTGTGACAATAAACAATTTTCATTTCATTTCATTTTCATTTTCATTTCATTACTAGACTAGAAGGGCTTGAGGTTCATAAGGAGGAGATGTTAGCAATTTTCTGGAAAGTGTGAAAATAGATAAGTCCCCTGGGCCAGATGGGATTTATCCCAGGATTCTCTGGGAAGCTAGGAGGAGATTGCTGAGCCTTTGGCTTTGATCTTTAAGTCATCTTTGTCTACAGGAATAGTGCCAGAAGACTGGAGGATAGCAAATGTTGTCCCCTTGTTCAAGGAGGGGAGTAGAGACAACCCCGCTAACTATAGACCAGTGAGCCTTACTTCTGTTGCGGGCAAAGTCCTGGAAAGGTTTATAAGAGATAGGATGTATAATCATCTGGAAAGGAATAATTTGATTAGAGATAGTCAACACGGTTTTGTGAAGGGTAGGTCGTGCCTCACAAACTTTATTGAGTTCTTTTAGAAGGTGACCAAACAGGTGGATGAGGGTAAAGCAGTTGATGTGGTTTAAATGGATTTCAGTAAAGCTTTTGATAAGGTTCCCCATGGTAGGCTACTGCAGAAAATACGGAGGCATGGGATTCAGGGTGATTTAGCAGTTTGGATCAGAAATTGGCTAGCTGGAAGAAGACAAAGGGTGGTGGTTGATGGGAAGTGTTCAGACTGGAGTCCAGTTACTAGTGGTGTACCACAAGGATCTGTTTTGGGGCCACTGCTGTTTGTCATTTTTATAAATTACCTGGAGGAGGGCGTAGAAGGATGAGTGAGTAAATTTGCAGATGACACTAAAGTTGGTGGAGTTGTGGACAGTGCGGAAGGGTGTTACAAGTTACAGAGGGACATCGATAAGCTGCAGCGCTGGGCTGAGAGGTGGCAAATGGAGGTTAATGCAGAAAAGTGTGAGGTGATTCATTTTGGAAGGAATAACAGGAAGACAGAGTACTGGGCTAATGGTAAGGTTCTTGGCGGTGTGGATGAGCAGAGAGATCTCGGTGTCCATGTACATAGATCCCTGAAAGTTGCCACCCAGGTTGAGAGGGTTGTTAAGAAGGCGTACGGTGTGTTAGCTTTTATTGGTAGAGGGATTGAGTTTAGGAGCTAAGAGGTCATGTTGCAGCTATACAATACTCTGGTGCGGCCGCATTTGGAGTATTGCGTGCAATTCTGGTCGCCGCATTATAGGAAGGATGTGGAAGCATTGGAAAGGAGATTTACCAGAATGTTGCCTGGTATGGAGGGAAGATCTTATCAGGAAAGGCTGAGGGACCTGAGGCTCTTTTCGTTAGAGAGAAGAAGGTTAAGAGGTGACTTAATTGAGGCATACACGATGATCAGAGGATTAGATAGGGTGGACAGTCAGAGCCTTTTTCCTAGCACGAGGGGACATAGCTTTAAATTGAGGGGAGATAGATATAGGACAGATGTCAGAGGTAGGTTCTTTACTCAGAGAGTAGTAAGGGTGTGGAATGCCCTGCCTGCAACAGTAGTGGACTCGCCAACACTAAGGGCATTCAAATAGATAGACATATGGACAATAAGGGAATAGTGTAGATGGGCTTTAGAGTGGTTTCACAGGTCGGCGCAACATCGAGGGCCGAAGGGCCTGTACTGCGCTGTAATGTTCTATGTTCTGTGTTCTAAGCTTTTGGTAATTTGCGATAATAGTTTATGTGGTTGGTTGTGAATCTTTGTTTGATAATTGTTCCTGTGCAACACCTTGGGACATTTTATTACGTTGTAGGTGCTATATAAATGTCAGTTCCCTTTCCCCTTTCAGTGATGTTGGATTAGAAGTTTTTCAATTTTTGTTGTTGTAGCACAGCCTCTTCCTGTAACATCCTCCTCCATCTTACCCCCAATATCTTTTGTGAAAGAAGGACTTACAGTTATAAACCAAGTTTAACATCCTCACATTGTCTCAAGGTGCTTTATAGTCAATAAAGCACTTTTGAAGTGTGGGCAGGATTGTAATGTAGGAAGCACACAGTATTGTAACGTAGGATTGTAATGTCGGAAGCACACAGACAGATAGTGCACAGCAAGATCCCACAACAACAACCTGATAATGACTCATATATTGCCTGAGGGATAAATTTTGGCCGGCACGATGGGGCGATCCATTCCTCTTCAAGGGGCGCCATGGAATATTTTACATCCACCTTTGATTTAATGTCTCATCTGAAACACCGTGCGGGACCCCCTCAGTACTGACCCTCTGACAGTGCGGCACTCCCTCAGTACTGACCCTCTCACAGTGCGGCACTCCCTCAGCACTGACCTTCTGACAGTGCAGCACTCCCTCAGTACTGACCTTCTGACAGTGCAGCACTCCCTCAGTACTGACCCTCTGACAGTGCAGCGCTCCCTCAGTACTGACCCTCTGACAGTGCAGCACTCCCTCAGTACTGACCCTCTGACAGTGCAGCACTCCCTCAATACTGACCCACTGACAGTGCAGCACTCCCTCAGTACTGACCCTCTGACAGTGCTGCACTCCCTCAGTACTGACCCTCTGACAGTGCGGCACTCCCTCAGCACTGACCATCTGACAGTGCAGCGCTCCCTCAGTACTGACCCTCTGACAGTGCAGCACTCCCTCAGTACTGACCCTCTGACAGTGCAGCACTCCCTCAGTACTGACCCTCTGACAGTGCAGCACTCCCTCAGTACTGACCCTTTGACAGTGCAGCACTCCCTCAGTACTGACCCTCTGACAGTGCAGCGCTCCCTCAGTACTGACCCACTGACAGTGCAGCGCTCCCTCAGTACTGACCCTCTGACAGTGCAGCACTCCCTCAGTACTGACCCTCTGACAGTGCAGCAGTCCCTCAGTACTGACCCTCTGACAGTGCAGCACTCCCTCAGTACTGACCCTCTGCGGTATAGCCCTCCTTCAGTACTGACCCTCTGACAGTGCAGCACTCCCTCAGTACTGACCCTCTGACAGTGCAGCACTCCCTCAGTACTGACCCTCTGCGGTATAGCCCTCCTTCAGTACCGCAGCAGGGACTTCGGCCTAGATTAGATGATGTGGTCAAGTCACTATTTGTAGTGAAATTGTTGGTGTTCTTCTTTCCACACCAGTTATAATTTTGCTGCTGTAGCTTCAGGGAAATGACATCCCTACTGTACCTGAGGGAATTCATCACAAATTATTACATTGAGTTTATATTAAAGGGTGAACTGAGAGAGGGTCTCTCTCCACTAGTGATTATCTTTGGGGTGGTTGTCGTCAAATTATCACCAATAGAAATGGTGAGGATCTGATTTGAGGAAATAATTTTCCCCATTGAATATTTGAAAAATGGACAAACTTTTTCCCATGAATTTATCACCCCTTGGGCCTAGCTACTGTTGTTAAAAACAAGCCCCATTTGGGGTGAAGCCTGGGTTAATTTTAGGACAAAGTCCAGAAACCTTTACCTTCTCTCTGTGAAACCAACACGATCTGCAGTGACTCAAAACGCAGCAATTTACTCAACTCACGGTCGCCACAATGTCCTTTGAAAAACGGACCACGCAGGAATAAAGACTATTCCGTCAGATCGGTCAATGTGCTGATTGCCGGCTGACTCGATGTCTTTTACTGTTTTATTCCGTAACTCAACAACCCTTTGGCTGAAACAATGTCATCGTTTATTTGGGTTTCTTTGAAGTTTGAAAGGTTCCCCACCCTGGTCAGTTTCCCCAGGATAGCCTTCGTCCATTCCCACCGCCAACTGGAATTTTTCAGAAGCATTGCCGCAAAAAACTCTGCAAGAGCAAAAATACAATGTTTCCCCCAGGCATGGGGTTTCCGACACCTGGAACCAATTTGGTTCCCATTCTCTGAAACTATCCCAAAGGGCAGCCACTGGCTTTAATGGACTTGGGAGTCTGGCCAGTTGGCACCAAGTGGAGGTTGAGAGAGCAGATAGAATGTAGACCCGTGTAGAATATCAATGAAGGTCACCACACTTAGATTGTCATGATCTTTGAGATGATAACACTGAACGTTTCGAGACCTCCTGTTCACCAAAAGACCCTTATGAAAGAGAAACTTGCATTTATTTAGCGCTTTGCATGGCCACCAGATGTCTGAAAGCACTTTACAGCCAATGAGGCAATATTGAAGTGCAGACAGCCAATTTGTACACGGTAAGATCCCACAAACAGCAATGTGATATTGACCAGAAAATCTTCATTTTTTGTGTGACGTCGATTGAAGGATAAATATTGGTCGGGACACTGGGCAAACTCCCCTGCTCTTCCGATAATGCCATGGGACTTGTTCCAACTACCCAAGCCAGCAGATTAAAGATGGCACCTCCAACAGTGTAGCACTCCCCTCAGCGCAGGGTCAGTCTTGACCTTGTGTTGAAATCCTGGAGTGGTACGTGAAGTTGGAACCGTTTTGGATTCCGAGAGCAGAGTACAGCCAATCCAGCCACAGCTGACCCCAAAGATAGTTGGAGGCAATTCAGAAAAGAGTTATACGGATGATTCTTGAGTATCAGAGGGTTTACGTGTATTGTATGAATGTCCTTCCGAAGATTGAGCTTTTCAGGCTATTCCCGATCACACTGTTCCTGAGGTTTACTCCACTTGTCGCTTTCCCACTTCACCAAGCTCCTGAAAAGCTTTGTAGGAGAACTCAACTTCAAATTGCCTGGAATTCCAAACCTTGATGTTTTTTCTGTTGGTTACGGGGGTTTTGTTTAACGTTTCCATAGCGATATTATAAATATTGAGCAATTTCAATGGCCAAACTAATTTCCCTCATGTCCTTAAATTTATTTATTAATTTATTGAGTGTCGCGGGTTAGGCCCATTCCTAGTTGACCTCGAGGAGGCAGTGTTGAGTTGACTTCTCACCTTTGCAGTCCAGGAGGTGTTGACAGAGTCGGGAAGAGATTTGGAAGCCAGAAAATCTTTTGAAAGCCAGAGTGAGGATTTTCAAATGGAGGTGTTGATGGACCAGGAAGTGATGTCAGTCAGTGAGCACGGTGGGGATCGGAGAATCGGATTGGATATCAGTTAGGATACAGGCAGCAGAGTTTTAAATTGGGTCGGGTTTGTGGTGGACGGGAGGCAGTAGAGCATCGGAATGAAGCCGAAAATGTTGGAATACATAGAAAACATAGGAGGAGGCCATTCGGCCCTTCGAGTCTGCTCCGTCATTCATTCTGATCATGGCCGATCATCCAACTCAAAATCCTGATCCCCCCCCCCCCCCCCCCCCTCCGCAAATCCTTTGATCCCCTTCTCTCTTAAGTGCCAAATCTAACTGCTTCTAGAAAACATGACTGGATTCTCCGATTTTGAGGCCATGTCCGGAGCATGTGTCTAGTCTTACGACCAAAAAGTCGGCTCCGCCCCCGCACCGATGGTCCGCCCGGTGGGAGGGGGGGTAGCAGCCGCGCCACGTAAAGCCCCATACAGATATGGAGAATTGCCGGGTCCGTGGCCGCGCCCGGCTGTGACCGGCGGCGTCTACGCTGTACAACATGGCACCGGCCGCACGCGGACCCGACCTGCCAGATAGTGCCCCCCGCCGAAGCCCCCTCGCCACCCCAGCCCCCTCCGAAGCCCCCTCGCCACCCCAGCCCCCTCCGAAGCCGCCTGTCCAGCAGAACAGTCCCCCCCCCCCCCCCAACTGGACTGTGCCAGCGCTGGACACTGTCCGCAGCCGCCACGCGAGGTTGATGAAACCTCAGAGCACACGTGTCCTACGCCGTCGGGAATCCAGCCCATTGGGTGAAGCACCTGGGGAGGGCCGTCCCGAGGCCGTGCGGCACACTCGCCGATGATGCCGTTTTGGAGGAGGCAGAGTATCTAAAAAAACGGCACCGCCCCGATTTTGGTATCAAAATGGATTCTCCGGCCAATCGCCGAATGCGATTTCGCCATCGGCAATCTGAGAATCCAGCCCTCAATGTTTTGGCCTCAAACACTTCCTGTGGTAACGAATTCCACAGACTCACCACTCTCTGGGTGAAGAAACATCTCATCTCTGTCCTAAATGGCCTCCCCCGTATCCTCAGACTGGGACCCTTGGCTCTGGACACACCCACCATCAGGAACATCCTTCCTGCGTCTACCCTGTCCAGTCCTGTTAGAATTTTATAGGTTTTATCTGAGATTCCCCCCCCTCCCTCAATTCTTCTAACCGACTCAATTTCTCGTCATACATAAGTCCTGGCACCCCAGGAATCAATTTGATAGACCTTCGCTGCACTCCCTCTAGACCAGAACATTCTTCCTCAGATAAGGAGACCAAAACCGTACACAATATTCCAGGTGTGGCCTCACCAAGACCCTGTATAATTGCAGCAACACATCCCTGCTCCTGTACTCGAAACCTCTCGCTATGAAGGCCAACATACCATTTGCCTTCTTTACCGCCTGCTGTACCTGCATGCTTACCTTCAGTGACTGGTGTATGAGGACACCCAGGTCTCGTTGCACACTCCCCTCTCCTAAATGCCATTCAGATAATAATCTGCCCCCTGTTTTCGCTACCAAATCGGGATAACTTCACATTCTCCAAATCATACCGCATCTGCCATGCATGTGCCCACTCACTCAAGTTGTTCAAATCACACTGAAGCATCTCTGCATCCTCCTCACAGCTCACCCTCCCACTCAACTTGGTGTCATCTGCAAATTTAGAAATGTTACATTTTGTTCCCTCATCTAAATCATGTTGTGAATAGTTGGGGTCCCAGCACCGATCCCTGCGGTACCCCATTAGTCACTGCCTGTCATTTGGAAAAAGACCCGTTAATTCAGATGGAATGCAATGTTGAAAAATGTGAGGTTATCCATTTTGGTAGGAATAACAGCAAAAGGGATTATTATTTAAATGCTAAAATATTAAAACATGCTGCTGTGCAGAGAGACCTGGGTGTGCTAGTACATGAGTCGCAAAAAGTTGGTTTACAGGTGCAACAGGTGATTAAGAAGGTAAATGGAATTTTGTCCTTCATTGCTAGAGGGGTGGAGTTCAAGACTAGGGAGGTTATGCTGCAATTGTATAAGGTGTTAGTGAGGCCACACCTGGAGTAATGTGTTCAGTTTTGGTCTCCTTACTTGAGAAATGACGTACTGGCACTGGAGGGTGTGCAGAGGAGATTCACTAGGTTAATCCTAGAGTTGAAGGGGTTGGATTACGAGGAGAGGTTGAGTAGACTGGGTCTGTACTCGTTGGAATTTAGAAGGATGAGGGGGGATCTTATAGAAACATACAAGATTATGAAGGGAATAGATAGGATAGATGCGGGCAGGTTGTTTCCACTGGCCGGTGAAAGCAGAACTAGGGGGCATAGTCTCAAAATAAGGGTTGTGAATCTATGGAATTCCTTGCCCAGTGAAGCAGTAGAGGCTCCTTCATTAAATGTTTTAAAGATAAAGATAGATAGTTTTTTGAAGAATAAAGGGATTAAGGGTTATGGTGTTCGGGCCGGAAAGTGGAGCTGAGTCCACAAAAGATCAGCCATGATCTCATTGAATGGCGGAGCAGGCTCGAGGGGCCAGGTGGCCGACTCCTGCTCCTAGTTCTTATGTTCTTATGTTTTTATTCCAATTCTTTGTTTTTTGTCTGCCAACCAGTTTTCTATCCATCTCAATACACTACCCCAATCCCATGCTCTTTAATTTTACACACTAATCCCTTATGAGGAACTTTGTCAAAAGCCTTCTAAAGTCCAAATAAACCAAATCCACTGCCCCCCCCCCCCATCAACTCTTCTCGTTACATCCTCAAAGAATTCCAGTAGATTTTTCGAGCATGATTTCCCTTCATAAATCCAGGCTGACTGGTACAAATCTGCCACTGCTTTCTAAGTGCTCTGCTATAAAATCTTTGATAATGAATTCTAGAATTTTCTTCACTACCGACATCAGGTTTACTGGTCCATAATTCCCCTGTTTTCTCTCTATCTCAGTTACATTAGCCACCCTCCAATCTGCAGGGACAGTTCCAGAGTGTATAGAATCCCGGAAGGTGACCACCAATGCATCCACTGTTTCCAGAGACACCTCCTTAAGCTCTCTGGGATGTAGATTCTCAGGCCCTGGGGATTTATCCGCCTTCAGTCCCATCGATTTCCCCAACACCATTTCCCTACTAATATTGATCTCCCTCAGTTCCTCCCTCTCACTAAACCCCGCATTCCCCAACATTTCTGGTATGTTATTTGTGTCCTCCTTTGTGAAGACAGAACCAAAGTGTGTATTTTAGTTGCTCAGCCATTTCTTTTTTTCCCATTCTAATTTCCCCTGTTTCTGACTGTGAGGAACCTACATTTATCTTCACCAATCTGTTTCTCTTAGGTACCGAGACAAAGTCGGACAGTCAGTTTTTATGTTCCCTACAACATGCTCTTGTACTTAATTTTCCCTTAATCAATCCCTTGGTTCTCCTTTGCTGAATTTTAAACTGCCATTTCTGGGTGGAGGGGGCTTTCTGTCGCGGGGGGGGGGTCCCCCGATTTGTGAGGGGGGCCCCTGATTTTGGGAGGAACACCCTATTTGGGGGGGTTCAGGTGAGACCGGACTTGGGGAAAGGGGATAACTCAGAAGATGTGGAGTTGGGGGGTGGGTTTGCATGCCAGGTGGGGTGTTGGAGGGAGGGTTCACGATACGGGGCGGGGGGGGGGGGGTACAGTTGTGAGACCTCTCTAGCGGGCTACCCACTCAAAATGGCGGCCCAATAGCGTGTTTCCCGCGTGTTTCCCTTGTGTTCCTCACCATGCATAAATTTGCATGGCGCGGGCAATTGAATTGTTGGGAGAGAAAATCGGTTCCAATTCACCTCCGGTGGGAGAACATAGGGCGGGTTTCTTCCTCCTGCCGCAAGCACGTCATGGGCGAGCCGCGTACAATGGAGAACTCCATTGAGCTCTGGTGGGGTTCTCCGATCACCGGGCGGACGCAGCCGGAGAATCCCGGCCACAGTCTCCCAAACGGAGAATCTCGCCCAAGGTTTATTTGGATCATTCTGGGGATGGCCTGGGTCTCCTTGTTCTAGACTCCCCCCTCCCGGGGAAATAGTTTCTCTGTCGACTCCTCTTCAGTCAACTGAAATAGCTCGATGCAGTCGCCCCTTGACCCTAATCTGTGCAGCCTGTCCCCACTATTAAAACCTTTAGGTCTCCTGTGTCCTTAAGCCGAAACCCAGAAAAATAGCGCCTTCTAACCAAGAGCTGGTAAAACTGGACGCTGGAAGAGGAGATAGCTGACCACTGATGACTGTCTAAACATTTGATTCTTTGCTTCAGGTTTTCAAGGTCCGACGAGCTGTCCAGACACAGACGTTCGCACTCCGGAGTTAAGCCGTACCAGTGTGCAGTTTGTGAAAAGAAGTTTGCTCGCAGCGACCACCTGTCCAAACACATCAAGGTCCATCGGTTCCCCAGAACAGGTCGCACAGTCCGGCCCATAAACTGACCACCCTGGACACTGACTGGGAAGTAGCCAAGAGCTGCACCTGATCTTCAATTGGGCTGAAGGGGCAAAGGGGTGGGGCTGGAGAAACTCAGAGAGATATTGCGGCAGAAATGCATGGTTTTACTCAAGCCCATCACCTTCAGGATTCTGCACCGTGACCCATGGAGTGACCCATGGAGTGACCCATGGAGTGACCCATGGAGTGACCCATGGAGTGACCCATGGAGTGACCCATGGAGTGACCCATGGAGTGACCCATGGAGTGACCCATGGAGTGACCCATGGAGTGACCTCGGCAGCGACCTCGGAAGTGACCAGCGTGAACAGGATTAACCCTTTTGTCTCAAAGCTGCCGTGAGGTGATGGATTCAAGATGGCCGTTTCCTGCCACCGATAGGATTCCTTAAACTAAGACCTCTGTCCTAGGAACTCTCCTTTAACTAACACCGCACTAGCCAAACCCCTGATGGAAGGGTCCACAGGTTGTGTTCCTCAGTAAAGCTTTTCTTGTTAATGCGCATGGAACGATTGGACATTTTAAAGTTCATCATTCAACTGAGGTTCACTACAAGGCCTCATTTTACACCGTGAGCTGTGGATTGTGAGAGCGATGCTCCCAAAGTACACTTCAGATTATCTACTTGGCTATTTTGGGGGGACATTGTCTCGGAAATGCATGAACAAGGCAGCAAAAATTCACGTTTT
Source organism: Scyliorhinus torazame (assembly GCF_047496885.1). NCBI lineage: Eukaryota > Metazoa > Chordata > Chondrichthyes > Carcharhiniformes > Scyliorhinidae > Scyliorhinus > Scyliorhinus torazame. The sequence goes on from NC_092719.1 coordinate 224,358,255, forward strand.
CTCTTAATTTTAAACATGTCTTTTTGGAAAAAAACCATAGTACCCCAAATCTGCCGGACTGTGGGGAAAGAGCAGGGTAACTGGCACTCAACTCTTTCAAAGAGCTAGCAGAGAGACACTTGGCCCAATGGCCTTCTTCATTGCAGTATTTTTTGATGATATTGATATTGTCATGCAGTGACTCTGACTCTGGGCCCATAACCTTATGGTTGTGAGTTTTAATCTTACCCTCACAGGTTGTGAAATTGAATTCAAAAAATCTGGTGATTTGTGGGCTCGAATCAGAATAAAATGACCATGGAAGTTGCTGGTCTGTGATCTGGTCACGAGTGGACTTCAGGGAGGTAATTGGCCTGAGCCAGACTGACTTGGATGTAACTCCAGAACGACGTTAAATATGACCGACTTTTAAGCTGCATTGGTACAGCTCCTTTTGCAATCTCAGGAGTTACCAAAATGTATTCCAAACCAATTAAGTTCTTTTTAGAAGTGTGTCACTGTAGTAATGGAGGAAACTCGGGTCAGTTTGCACACAGCAAGATCCCACGCAAAGCAATGCAATGATGACCAATGATGTTGGTTGAGGGATAAATACTGACAGTGCAGCGCTCCCTCAGTACTGACCCTCTGACAGAGCAGCCCTCCCTCAGTACTGACCCTCTGACAGTGCAGCACTCCATCAGTCCTGACCCACTGACAGTGCGGCACTCCCTCAGTACTGACCCTCTGACAGTGCAGCACTCCCTCAGTACTGACCCTCTGACAGTGCAGCGTTCCCTCAGTACTGACCCTCTGACAGTGCAGCGTTCCCTCAGTACTGACCCTCTGACAGTGCAGCACTCCCTCAGTACTGACCCTCTGACAGTGCAGCACTCCCTCAGTACCGACCCTCTGACAGTGCAGTACTCCCTCAGTACCGACCCTCTGTCAGTGCAGCACTCCCTCAGTACTGACCCTCTGACAGTGCAGCACTCCCTCAGTACTGACCCTCTGACAGTGCGGCACTCCCTCAGTATCGACCCTCTGACAGTGCAGCACTCCCTCAGTACCGACCCTCTGACAGTGCAGCACTCCCTCAGTACTGACCCTCTGACAGTGCGGCACTCCCTCAGTACTGACCCTCTGACAGTGCAGCACTCCCTCAGTACCGACCCTCTGACAGTGCAGCACTCCCTCAGTACCGACCCTCTGACAGTGCAGCACACCCTCAGTACTGACCCTCTGACAGTGCAGCACACCCTCAGTACTGACCCCCTGACAGTGCTGCAGTGGGAGACTCAGTCTGGATTATGGCCAAAGTTACTAGGGTGGGACTTGAACCACCATCTATCTGACTTCAGTGGAGAAAGAGAGTGCCAACACCAAGCGACGTCTGAGACTTCCTGATTTGAGGTGTGATTGCCAGTAACTTCATGGCCAGTGATTAGTAACTTCATGGCCAGTGATTGCTGGAATGGAGGGGGACTGAATCTTCTCAGGTAACTTGAGATTTTCAAGCGTTGTGATCTTGACCACTTTTGAAAATATAAAGCTCACTTTTGCATCAAACCCACACCTGTTGGGACCATTTTTCTGTCGCTGAATCGCTAACTCTCAACCTAGTTAGTACCTCATAAAACAGTGCTGGAGATTGGCCTCTGTTAAATACTAGCATTGTTCTGTTGCCTGGGAGACACGGTTGATTGTCCAAGGTCCCATTCTCCTCCAGTGCTGGGGCAGCCAATAGGTTTGAACCATGTTTCCCACTGCTGACCTTGCTTGTTCCTGCCGGGAACTCCATCCGAGTACGGGTTTAATTATTAATGTGTAAAGTCTTCAAATGACCTTTCAGAAATTGTAGATAGCAGCCTGGCTGAATAATATTCACTCTGATGGTGATGGAGTGCTTTGTATTTATATCGATGCTTATCAGCTTTCTCTAAACATCTCAAAGTGCCTTATCGGCAATAAATGACTTTGAAGTGTCCAGGCTTGTTATGTAGGTGGGTGTGGCCACCATTTTGTGCACAGCATGATCCCTGACACAGCAAAGTGGCGAATGAATCGATGGTGTTGGTTGATGCTAAAATGGTGACCAGGACACCAAGGAGAGCTTCCCTGATCTTAGTGGGAGTTCCTCAAGGCCTTTCAAGTTCACCATTGACTTTCCGACCCTCCCTTTCTTTCTGCATTATTCTAAAAATATCCACACACTTAAATCTATTCAGCATGTTACTTATTTTGCCAGTATGTTTGATATTAAACAAAAGTAATGAAAAGTTTGCAATGATCCAAAGTTTCCAAGTTCCCTGAATTCTGATGGACATCACACCTTTAGCGAGCCACTGATCATCACAAAGCATCTCTGGGACAATGTGGAATGTCTCACCTTGCCCCGGCAGCTGATGCAATTTTAAATTTGTCTCAGTAATGGTGACCATGAAACTATGATCAGCTGTCATAAGAACCCACCTGGTTCGCTAATGCCCTTTAGGGGAAGGAAATCTGCCATCCTTACCCGGTCTGTCCTACACGTGACTCCAGACCCAGAGCAATGTGGTTGATTCTGAACGACCCTCTGAAATGGCCGAGCGAACAGCTCCATATTCAAAGGCACTTGGGGGTGGGCCTTGCCAACGATGCCTGAGAATGGAGAGGACAACAAAGCCAGAGAACAGGGCCCGTCTCGAAGGGGACAAATTCAGAACTAATCTAGAAAAACAATACATCAGTGAGGCTGTTGTTAACCTGCGGCCTCCTTTGGGAGAGAGTGGAGAGGTTAATATTGATTAATTCAAATGTAATTTACAGAGATTTCTTTCAGAAAATAACATGTTTAGATCCGGTATGTGAGTAAAGTGAGACCGGATGTGTGGTGAGTGGAGTGTGCTTGGGAGGTGACTTTGGGCCTATTGTTTCCCAAACTCTTCTTCCCCCATTGGGGGGGGGGGGGGGGGGGGGGCGGGGGGCGGTATTCTTCACCTCTTATCTGGGTCTGTTGTAGACACATTGATAGAGAACGATCACTGGTAATTAGTCAATGAATCCATCCTTGTTGTATCATGTGACTGCCAGGATCAGGATGACGGAAGGTGAATTTGATGGACTTTAGAGCAGTTATGATGTTCCTGAGGTTGGGAGTTCTTCATGTTTGTTTGGTTGGATAGTTTCCTTAATTATAATGAAAATGAAAATCGCTTATTGTCACAAGTAGGCTTCAAATGAAGTTACTGTGAAAAGCCCCTAGTTGCCACATTCCGGCGCCTGTTCGGGGAGGCTGGTACGGGAATTGAACCGTGCTGCTGGCCTGCCTTGGTCTGCTTTCAAAGCCAGCAACTTAACCCTGTGCTAAACAGCTCCTCCTGTGCTAAACAGTAGTAATAATAATAATAATCACTTATTGTCACAAGTAGGCTTCAATGAAGTTACTGTGAAAAGCCCCTAGTCGCCACATTACGGCACCTGTTCGGGGGATGCCGGTACGGGAATTGAACCCACGCTGCTGGCATTGTTCTGCATTGCAAGCCAGCTGTTTAGCCCCCTGTGCTAATGAAAGAGGTGAGAGTTGCTGTATAATAGCACCCATCCTTTATACTCCAGTCCATTCCTTCAATGTTTGAAGACTATAAGAGAGAGCATGGCAACATCCTTCCTGTGATGTAGCCGGTTCTGACTAAAGTAGCCAACCCCAGTAAAACCCGGCTCCGAAGTGAAATTTCTTTTTTTGAGGACGAAGGGTCAGTAATTCTGACCGAGTGAATACAGCCAATGACCTCCTCCTTCCAATCGCCTTGTGCATCTTGCTCCCAGCCCTCCCCCATTGGTCTCCCAACATCTCTATCCACACAAAGCCCTACCTTCCCACAGCCAATTGAAAATCAGGCAGAAACTTTGATTACCTGATTGGATAATTCATTCTCCATTTCAGACCAACCTGTTTTCTTCTCGCCTTCAACATTTTCACAATTGGTCCTTTGACACCGCCCATCAGATATTTTTATTTTAAAGCCTGCATGATTTTTCTCCTGGGGTCTTGTTGCCAGCTGTGTCCTGGAAGTTAATCTTCAATTCCTGGAAACTACAGGGTGACAACGCGTAGGCCCAAAGCCTAACTCTCAAGCTCGAGCGGTACTTTACACAATTAAAACATAAAATAGCCTTTTCAATTCCACAAAGTGAGGATATCATTTAATAGTTAAATCAGAACAGTCTGGATGTTGGGAATCTGAAACAGACCAGAGAAGGCTGGAAATACTCCACACCTGGAGAAACAAGCTGCATTGATATTTCAAGTTAATGGCCTTTTATCAGAAGCTGACAATTTTGTTAACTTGGTTTGGAAGGTCCGAGACAACGATTCTGCGGCATGTTTAACGAGACATGAACTGTAAGCAGCAACATACACAGTCCGTGTCCCAGTTACTGTTTTAGGAACACGGACAGGGCGCTTGCAGGGTTAACTGACCCTCTGACAGTGCGGCACTCCCTCAGTACTCACCCTGTGACAGTGCAGCACTCCCTCAGTACTGACACTCTGACAGTGCGGCACTCCCTCAGTACTGACCCTCTGACAGTGCGGCACTCACTCAGTACTGACCCTCTGACAGTGCAGCGCTCTCTCAGTACTGACCCTCTGACAGTGCGGCACTCACTCAGTACTGACCCTCTGACAGTGCAGCACTCTCTCAGTACTGACCCTCTGACAGTGCAGCACTCACTCAGTACTGACCCTCTGACAGTGCAGCACTCAGTACTGACACTCTGACAGTGCAGCACTCACTCAGTACTGACCCTCTGACAGTGCAGCACTCACTCAGTACTGACCCTCTGACAGTGCAGCACTCCCTCAGTACTGACCCTCTGACAGTGCGACACTCCCTCAGTACTGACACTCCCTCAGTACTGACCCTCTGACAGTGCAGCACTCTCTCAGTACTGACCCTCTGACAGTGCAGCACTCTCTCAGTACTGACCCTCTGACAGTGCAGCACTCTCTCAGTACTGACCCTCTGACAGTGCAGTACTCCCTCAGTACTGACCCTCTGACAGTGCGGCACTCCCTCAGTACTGACCCTCTGACAGTGCAGCACTCTCTCAGTACTGACCCTCTGACAGTGCAGCACTCTCTCAGTACTGACCCTCTGACAGTGCAGCACTCTCTCAGTACTGACCCTCTGACAGTGCAGCACTCACTCAGTACTGACCCTCTGACAGTGCAGCACTCCCTCAGTACTGACCCTCTGACAGTGCAGCGCTCCCTCAGTACTGACCCTCTGACAGTGCAGCACTCCCTCAGTACTGACCCTCTGACAGTGCAGCACTCTCTCAGTACTGACCCTCTGACAGTGCAGCACTCACTCAGTACTGACCCTCTGACAGTGCGGCACTCCCTCAGTACTGAAACTCTGACAGTGCGGCACTCCCTCAGTACTGACCCTCTGACAGTGCGGCACTCCCTCAGTACTGACCCTCTGACAGTGCAGCACTCCCTCAGTACTGACCCTCTGACAGTGCGGCACTCCCTCAGTACTGACCCTCTGACAGTGCGGCACTCCCTCAGTACTGACCCTCTGACAGTGCAGCACTCTCTCAGTACTGACCCTCTGACAGTGCAGCGCTCCCTCAGTACTGACCCTCTGACAGTGCGGCACTCCCTCAGTACTGATCCTCTGACAGTGCGGCACTCCCTCAGTACTGACCCTCTGACCGTGCAGCACTCCCTCAGTACTGACCCTCTGACAGTGCAGCGGTCCCTCAGTACTGACCCTCTCACAGTGCGGCACTCCCTCAGTACTGACCCTCTGACAGTGCAGCACTCCCTCAGTACTGACCCTCTGACAGTGCAGCACTCCCTCAGTACTGACCCTCTGACAGTGCAGCACTCCCTCAGTACTGACCCTCTGACAGTGCAGCACTCTCTCAGTACTGACCCTCTGACAGTGCAGCACTCTCTCAGTACTGACCCTCTGACAGTGCAGCACTCTCTCAGTACTGACCCTCTGACAGTGCAGCACTCTCTCAGTACTGTACTACAATTGTTAGCCTGCACTAGTGGCTCAGGTGGCCGAAGTGGGTCTAGAACCCACAACCTCCTGACTTGAGTGGGAAGAGAAACTGTGCTACCCACTCAGACCCTGCCAGCACAAAGAAGCCAGCGGCTCCTGATGCAGGTTGCCGGATGTAACATAGAATTTACAGTGCAGAAGGAGGCCATTCGGCCCATCGAGTCTGCACCGGCTCTTGGAAAGAGCACCCTACCCAAGGTCAACACCTCCACCCTATCCCCATAACCCAGTAACACCACCCAACACTAAGGGCAATTTTGGACACCAAGGGCAATTTATCACGGCCAATCCACCTAACCTGCACATCTTTGGGCTGTGGGAGGAAACCGGAGCACCCGGAGGAAACCCACGCAGACACGGGGAGAACGTGCAGACTCCGCACAGACAGTGACCCAAGCCGGAATCGAACCTGGGACCCTGGAGCTGTGAAGCAATTGTGCTATCCACAATGCTACTGTGCTGCCCCGTGCTGCTGTAACGATCAACAATGAGTTCACATTAGATTCTCTCTGTCTCTTTTGGCTGCCATTATGATGGAAGGTGAACACGATGGACTCTCTGTCTCTGCCGCATCTCCGTGTCTTGTCTTCCTGCCTTATCCTCCCATCCCCTGCCTTCATCTCACCAGCAGCCCTTTGCAAATCAGTCAGCTCGGTAACTCCCCGCACAGGACCCCCTCACCTTCCAAAGCACAGGAATTCAGCTCGGACAAAGCCAGGACATTTTGGGCCTTGCCGCTCCATTAGCGTCTCTCCAGCCATTGGACTATTGTTATGAACTTTGTGACTTTTACACATATATGGAAGCAGTGTCCAATCTAGAGGCATGTACTGGATCAGAATCAACATTATTTTTAATGTAATCAATCTAGTTTGCACCCGATGAATGTGTGTACATACAGTTAGGATTTATATCATTAAACTATTAGAGATTTTGCACTGATTATGTAAATATTGTGAATTATGCAATGTACATAAAAGCAATTCTGTATATTTTCTTTGTTCGATAAAATATATTTACTTTTAAAAGAAATAACATTAAATTCAGAGTCAAAAGAAATTTCTGATGGACTGTTTTTTTAAAATTGGAATTGGCCTTCGAGGAGCTTGCCAGTGAAGCACTGGGAGGTGTATTTGACAAACCTTTGCCTTTTCTCTTGTTTCTCCTTTGATCATCACCTGGGCTGTTTGGTTGTGGTCACTAGGTGACTGCTCAGACTTCTGATCGATGCCCCGAAGGTTCTCTTGCAAGCAGGAGAGAGTACTGCAGACAGTTAAGTTTTGGACCAGTTGCCAGCTTTTTCTCTTTGCCTGATTTACGTTAGCTTTGGCCGGAGGTCGCGCTGGCCGGAGGTCGCGCTGGCCGGAGGTCGCGCTGGCCGGAGGTCACGCTGCCCGGAGGTCACACTGCTTTTTATTTTGGTGTGCCAGGGGCAGTGTTTCCTGGACAAGCATCTCCCAGGAGGCAAAGTCATCATTAAAGCTCTTCAGAGAGTCTTTGTAACAATTCCTTTGACCACCATTAAAGCACATCCCAGACTCGAAACCTCCATCGAAGATTCACTGCGTTAAGCAAATGTCAGGCACCCTGGCCACATAGCCAGCCCAGTTCAGCGGCGAGTGTCTCCGTGTGCTGTGGATATTTGTCACCCAGCTCAGGAGAGCCCCTCACTGGGATTCTCGTTCTGTCACCTGATCTTCAGACGCTTCTGAAGGAAGCTCCAGTGAAAGTGGTTGAGATTCTTTGCTGGTCGCTGGTAAACATCCCAGTCTCGCATGTGGAGCCGAATGGGCAGAACTGTTGCTCTGTGGACTCTCAGTTTGGTAGCAGGCTTACTCCTCTTGCTCCCGGAAGTCTACCGAAGGCTACATTTGCTTTGGCTATTCTTGCAAGTGTCTCATCATCAATACAGACAGGTCGAGAGAGTGTGCTGTCGAGAGAAGTACACTTATCCACTGACAGGTTCTGGCCTTGAGCTCGAGATAGGGCTTACCAGGAGCAGATTGGTCCACCACTTCAGTGTTCTTTGTGTTGATCGTAAGGTCTAAGGCCGGTCAGCACCGTATTGTGGGCCCCTCCTACCAGCTTCCAGGAAGGAAGACTTATGCAGCCAATAAGAGTACTTTGAAGTGCAGTTCCTGTTGTAATGTAGGTAAGGAGGCAGCCAATTTTCACACAGCAAGATCTCACAAAGAGCAACCTCAACTTTAGTCAGGAGGCCAAGTAACCTTGGTGAGGGGGGGGGTGGAGAGGTGTGGGGGGGGGGGTGGAGAGGTGTGGGGGGGGTGTGGAGAGGTGTGGGGGGGTGGAGAGGTGTGGGGGGTGGAGAGGTGGGGGGTGGAGAGGTGTGGGGGGGGTGGAGAGGTGGGGGGGTGGAGAGGTGTGGAGAGGTGGAGGGATGGAGAGGTGTGGGGGGGGGGGTGGAGAGGTGTGGGGGGGGGTGGAGAGGTGTGGGGGGGGTGGAGAGGTGTGGGGGGGGGGTGGAGAGGTGTGGGGGGGGTGGAGAGGTGTGGGGGGGTGGAGAGGTGTGGGGGGGGGTGGAGAGGTGTGGGGGGGGTGGAGAGGTGGGGGGGGGGTGGAGAGGTGGGGGGGGGGTGGAGAGGTGTGGGGGGGGGTGGAGAGGTGTGGGGGGGGGTGGAGAGGTGTGTGGGGGGGGTGGAGAGGTGTGGGGGGGGGGTGGAGAGGTGTGGGGGGGGGTGGAGAGGTGTGGGGGGGGGTGGAGAGGTGTGGGGGGGGGTGGAGAGGTGTGGGGAGGTGTGGGGGGGGTGTGGGGGGGGGTGGGGGGGGTGTGGGGGGGGTGTGGGGGGGGGTGGAGAGGTGGGGGGGTGGAGAGGGTGGGGGGGGTGGGGGGGTGTGGGGGGGGTGGAGAGGTGTGTGGGGGGGGTGGAGAGGTGTGGGGGGGGGTGGAGAGGTGTGGGGGGGGTGTGGGGGGGGTGTGGGGGGGGTGTGGGGGGGGTGTGGGGGGGGTGTGGGGGGGGTGTGGGGGGGGTGTGGGGGGGGTGTGGGGGGGGTGGAGAGGGTGGGGGGGGGTGGGGGGGGTGGAGAGGTGGGGGGGGGGGTGGAGAGGTGGGGGGGGGGTGGAGAGGTGGGGGGGGTGGAGAGGTGGGGGGGGGTGGAGAGGTGTGGGGGGGTGGAGAGGTGTGGGGGGTGGAGAGGTGTGGGGGGGGTGGTGAGGTGTGGGGGGGGTGGAGAGGTGGGGGGGTGGAGAGGTGGGGGGGGGGGGTGGAGAGGTGGGGGGGGTGGAGAGGTGTGGGGGGGGGGTGGAGAGGTGTGGGGGGGGTGGAGAGGTGTGTGGGGGGGGTGGAGAGGTGTGTGGGGGGGGTGGAGAGGTGTGGGGGGGGTGGAGAGGTGTGGGGGTGGTGGGGGGGGTGGAGAGGTGTGGGGGTGGTGGGGGGGGTGGAGAGGTGTGGGGGGGGTGGAGAGGTGTGGGGGGGGTGGAGAGGTGTGGGGGTGGTGGGGGGGGTGGAGAGGTGTGGGGGGGGTGGAGAGGTGTGGGGGGGGTGTGGGGGGGGTGGAGAGGTGTGGGGGGGTGGAGAGGTGTGGGGGGGGTGGAGAGGTGTGGGGGGGGTGGAGAGGTGTGGGGGGTAGAGAGGTGTGGGGGGGGTAGAGAGGTGTGGGGGGGTGGAGAGGTGTGGGGGGGGTGGAGAGGTGTGGGGGGGTGGAGAGGTGTGGGGGGGTGGAGAGGTGTGGGGGGGGGTGTGGGGGGGGGTGGAGAGGTGTGGGGGGGGGTGGAGAGGTGTGGGGGGGGTGGAGAGGTGTGGGGGGGGTGGAGAGGTGTGGGGGGTGGAGAGGTGTGGGGGGTGGAGAGGTGTGGGGGGTGTGGAGAGGTATGGGGGTGTGGAGAGGTGGGGGTGTGTGGAGAGGTGTGGGGGGGTGTGGAGGGGGGTGTGGAGGGGTGTGGAGAGGTGTGGGGGGGTGTGGAGAGGTGTGGGGGTGTGGAGAGGTGTGGGGGGGTGGAGAGGTGTGGGGGGGTGGAGAGGTGTGGGGGGGGATGGAGAGGTGTGGGGGGGGGGTGGAGAGGTGTGGGGGGGGGTGGAGAGGTGTGGGGGGGGGTGGAGAGGTGTGGGGGGGGTGGAGAGGTGTGGGGGGGTGGAGAGGTGTGGGGGGGGATGGAGAGGTGTGGGGGGGGTGGAGAGGTGTGGGGGGGGTGGAGAGGTGGGGGGAGAGAGGTGGTGAGTGCTGTATGTGCTTCGGAGCAGTGCCTGGGATCTTGTACATTTGAGCAGGCAGCCAGACGCTATGGTTTCATCTCTCATCTGAAAGACAACACCTCCTTTCAGGAGACAGTGTTCTCTCTCCAGAGCTGGATCACCTCTGCGTTATTCTGGCGCTTGGAGCGGCGGCCACGAACAATTCACCCCCCCCTTATCATCAAAATTCATGCACAGCGGGGAGTGAAAGGGATTCCGGTTCGAATCCCGCTAACGGCTGCTAGTTTGAGTGGGTGGCCTGAATAGCAAGATGTGGCAGTTGGTCCCAATGCAATGCAAATCCTGCCCCCCCCCCCTTGCTGACAAGTAGGGGCATTCCCCACCAGCACAGGAATTGCTGGGTCACCCTCCCCACCCCCTGTGACCTGACCACCCCCCCACACCAACCCTCATCAGACACCTCCCCACCAGATATTTGCATTGTTTATGTTTATTTCCCTTCATGCTTGAATGTATCTCAAGTACCTAACTACAATGTTTCTAAACATCTAGTAGTCAAGTGCTTTCACTTCCTCTTTTTCTCAGCAGAAGCACTTACTGCTTTTGATGTGTTCAGTAGCTGTCAACCATAGCTAGATGTTTATAAAGATTGCCATTAGGCTCACAGAAGGGTACATGAGATGCATTCAAGTGTGAAGGGAAATGAAAATAAATAATCCAGACATCTGGCTGTCTGTAAGCTACTACCTTGTCAATTACAGCCAACTAAAAACTATTTATCTTTGAAAATGAACAGAAGCCTTGCAGATCAAAGGAACTGAGGGTGTTTAAAGCCTTAGAATCATAGAATTTACAGTGCAGAAGGAGGCCATTCGGCCCATCGAGTCTGCACCGGCTCTTGGAAAGAGCACCCCACCCAAGGTCAACACCTCCACCCTATCCCCATAACCCAGTAACCCTAAACACCACTAAGGGCAATTTTGGACACTAAGGGCAATTTATCATCGCCAATCCACCTAACCTGCACATCTTTGGACTGTGGGAGGAAACCAGAGCACCCGGAGGAAACCCACGCACACACAGGGAGGATGGGCAGACTCCGCACAGACAGTGACCCAAGCCGGAATCAAACCTGGGACCCTGGAGCTGTGAAGCAATTGTGCTATCCACAATGCTACCGTGCTGCCCCTTGTGATATGTTTTGACTATCTCACTAGCTGTTGATGTCTACACCTCTGTCAGAGGCAGCAGGCGTAGGGGACAGGTGCAAAGATGGAGATTTTTCTCTGTTTCAGTCCGGTATGCTCTTTAGCTTCCAGGCAGAGGTGACTGATTTGGGTGGGGGGGAGGGTCTCTGATATGGTGGGGTCATCAAACCAGCAGGGGACCATACCAGAGCATCGGAACAGCTCTGATCCCCCTTTTTTCCCAACACGGGATTCTCTGCCGCATCAGGAACTCCGCTGGCAGATGGTGGAGCATCACCCCAGTATCTCCGAATTTAAACTCTCTTAACTCATCCAAATTTCTGCTGCTGAAATAATAACACTCTGCTCCTGGACCAGCAATGTCTCTATTTTTAAATCTAATCCGCATTTTCAAATCCCTCATCAATGGCCTTGTGCATCCCAATTTCAAATGCTCCATTAGCGCTGGCCATGTTCAACTGACTGTGTTGGAACAAACACATCTTCCCAGAATCTCCACACAACAGAAGTTTCTTATGCTTGGCACCATTCCAATAAATCTCTACTGCACCCTCTTTTTAAAAAGTCAAAACAGATTAATTCAGAGCAGGAGGAGGCCACTCGGCCCCTCGAGCCTGCTTCGCCATTCAATAAGATCATGGTTAATCTGATTGTAAGTTCTGTAAAGATCCTTTTGTGACTCATTGTCTAATCCTTGCATCTTTTAATTCCTGTCCTGCGCAACATTACAGACTTTTGGTTTTGAGCTGTACGCCCCTCCCCCACCCCCCACTACAAGCTGCTATTGGGACTGATCCAGCAGACTCCTTTGATTCCATATGCTCTGTGGGCTAGCCCATTATGTCATTTTGATGGACTTGGCTAGCAGCCAATCATCTCCATTGCAATCCAGAGGGTAAGCAGATCCTTGATGCAGATTGATGGTTTTTTTTCTGGAATACCCTGCTGGGTGATTCTCAGTGTTTTTGGTTTCAGTTTTGTTTGGAGCTGCAGGACTATGCTGAATATCTTTGAGCCTCTCTCCCAGAAGGGGTGGCATTTCCCCCTCAAATCTTAGCTGGAACTCCCTTCAGGTAAGCAGAGCAGTTAGTGAGTACTCAACGAATCATAGAATCTCTACAGTGCAGAAGGAGGCCATTCAGCCCATCGGGGCTACACCGACCCTTGGAAAGAGCACCCTACCTAGGTCCATGCCTTGACCCTATCCCCGTAACCCAGTAACCCTACCTAACATTTCTGGACACTAATTGAATAAGGCCACCTAACCTGCACATCTTTGGACTGTGGGAGGAAACCGGAGCACCCGGAGGAAACCCACGCACACACGGGGAGGACGTGCAGACTCCACACAGACAGTGACCCAAAGCTGGAATTGAACCCGGGTCCCTGGCGCTTTGAGGCATCATTGCTAACCACCGTGTCGCCCAAAGCCTAATGATTGAGCTGGGGAGGGGGAACTTTCCAGATTCCTCTCCCATTAAAGGTACCCGGCCACTCGAAGGCCTCGCTAAAACTGCTGCTCTGATATTTTGTTTAACTTTTAAAAAAATAAATTCAGAGTACCCAATTCATTTTTTTACAATTAAGGGGCAATTTAGCGTGGCCAATCCACCTACCCTGCACATCTTTTGGTTGTGGGGGCGAAACCCACGCAGACACGGGGAGAATGTGCAAACTCCACACGGACTGTGACCCAGAGCCGGGATCGACCCTGGGACCTCGGTGCGTGAGGCAGCAGTGCTAACCACTGCGCCACCATGCTGCCCCTTATTCTGTTTAACTGAGACAAGCTGCTGGTTTGTCTGCTGAAGCTGACCACATATCACAAACTGAGCAGACCTGAAGTGCATCTTCCGAGGGTAAGGCTCAGCTTAACACAAGTTGAAACTTCTCTCTCTCTCTCGAGGAGATCCGACAGCCTGAGAATCAGGCCTGATTGGCCCAGCTTGAAGATCCAAACCAACCTAGCATTCTGAAGAGATCACTGCCTGCAAAGACCTCAACCTCAGCAGTGAGGACCTTATACTCTTACCTTTTAATCCCTGTTATTTTGAACCTTCAATACCCCCTCCACCATGTGTCTGTCTTGTGTGCATCTGGGTGGAGGGTGGGACGGGGTTTTGGGAATAGTCAGACTAGTAGACCATTGATCCAATATTCACATTATATGTTCAGCTTTTACTCTTGATATAAATAAACAGTTTTTAAATGTTTTTCTTATAAATCAGGTACCTGTAACTCATTGGAGCAGTCAAGGGTCAACGTCTCGGGAAATCCGCAAATTATTAGTTAATTTACTTGTTGGGACTCCGGGGTTTGTGGGGCTGGAATTGACTGCGCATTCGCCCAGAGTGTCATAACATAAATTGGGGGCTCGGGTCCGGGATTTGAAATGTGAGATGGCGAATTTGGGGCACAGAGTAAATTATGGAGACACCAGGTTTGTAGTAATATTACAGGATGGCCAAGGAAGTAGCCAAGCAGTTTCTCCAGGTGGAAAATGTCTCTCTGGTTTATTTGGAGGAGCTTCGCAAAGACCCGCTCATCAAATTGGCAAGGGTATTAAAACTTAAAACTGGTTGTACCAGCGAGAGGTAAGAAGGTGGAGGTAATTTACACGATTGCTGAAGGTAAGACAGGCAACACAGCTGAGGCCAGATCAAGAGTCAGTATAATTGGCTAAAATTGCAGATGGAACCGTTAGAAATGTACCAAAAACAGAGAGAAATGCAACTGCATTAAAACCAGAAAGAAGTGGAAATGGAAATGGAGAGAGAGGAAAGAGAGTGAGAGAGAAGGGAAAGTGATAGGGAGAGAATGTTCCAGTTTAAGGCACTGGAAATGTACGGGAAGCTGCCAGAACGTAGAGGGGAGCCTAGTCCGAGAATGGAACTCAATGGTCATATTGTTTAGTTTTATATAGCCTCTCCCAAAATTTGATGAGAAAGAGGTAGAAACATTCTTTAGGGCTTTTGAGAGAAGAGCAACCCAAATGGAGTGGCCAAAAGAGAAATGGACATTACCCCTGCAGAGTAAGTTGACGGGGACGACACAGGACGTTTATGCCACCTTGTCAGAGCAGGAATCTAGGGATTATGACACGGTCAAAAAGACTATTAGGTTTGCATGCAAGCTAGTTACCGAAGCATATAGGCAAAATTTTGGGAATTTAACGAGACAGCCGGGACAATAAAGAATTTGAAAGGGGCAAACCGAACAATTTTAATAGATGGGTCCGAGCATTGGGAGTCGAAACTACCTATGACGCTCTGAGAGAGGTCATTCTCTTGGAGGGGTTTAAGAATTATCAGAACTCATGTTGAAGACCATGGGGTACAAACTGCGAGGCAATCAGCAATTTGGGCAGCTCGGTAGCACAGTGAATAGCATTGTGGCTTCACAGCGCCAGGGTCCCAGGTTCGATTCCCGGCTTGGGTCACTGTCTGTGCGGAGTCTGCATGTTCTCCCCGTGTCTGCGTGGGTTTCCTCCGGGTGCTCCGGTTTCCTCCCACAGTCCAAAGATGTGCAGGTTAAGTGGATTGGCCATGATGAATTGCTCTTATTGTCCAAAAAGGTTAGGAGGGGTTATTGGGTTACGGGGATAGAGTGGAAGTGAGGGCTTAAGTGCGTCGGTGCAGACTCGATGGGCCGAATGGCCTCCTTCTGCTCTGTATGTTCTATGTTTAATTATGGCTGACTGATTATGAGCAAATTCATAAATTTAAACCTATGTTTCCCCCATAATTTTGAAAAGGATGGAAGTGGGAGAGAGAGAGGACGGCAGGTGGCCAAGGTCAGGAATGGATAGCTGGGAAGGCTCCGAGATCCACCCCCCCCAGACCAAAAAGGAAGGAACTGGGGGTGAAAGTGATGGAAGCCGAGGTGTTACCAGTCTAATAAGATGGGACACATTTGGCGAGCATGTTGGAAGCTGCAAGGAAAGTCCACGGGAGTTGTGGGGGTTTGCAAGGAGGATTCTGAGACGGGAGCGAAAGTAGAGAAGGCTACTGTGCAGACAGTAAGGTTAACTGGATTGAGGAGACCCAAGGTGAACACTGCTGGGGGAGCAGGTGTATGGAATGAGGTAGATGAGATGCCGGTTTTGTGTCCCAGGGGAAGGTCACTCCATTTTCCTCGACAGGAGTAGCCAAATCCATAACAATTTAAAAAGACACAGGGGCTACTCAAACGCTTGTGCTGGAAAAGGATTTGGTTTTTCCTCCACAAGAGCTCAATGAAAGCTGAGGTATTAGTGAGTGGGATGGGTGGAAGTTGTATCCCAGTTCCATTGTATAAAGTGCATTTGGAGTGTGATTTAGTGTCAGGTCCAGTAGTGCTTGGAATAGTTAAGGAATTCCAGTGGAAGGAGTAGACTTAATTTTCGGGAACGATTTAGCGAGAATGAAGGTTGTAGTTTCACCCAGAGAGTCAGAAGGATGTTTTGCAGTTAGCACCTGAAATGCTGACCGTAGGTCATGTGGGAGCTAGAAAACCTCATTGGAGCAGTCAAGGGTTAAAGATCTCTAATTATTGGTTAATTTGCTTATGAAAGAAAAGAAAAAGAAAAGAAAATTACAGCACAGGAACAGGCCCTTCGGCCCTCCCAGCCTGCGCCGATCCAGATCCTTTATCTAAACCTGTCACTTATTTTGCAAGGATTTACTTCCCTCTGTTCCCCGCCCGTTCATATATCTGTCTAGATGCATCTTAAATGATGCTATCATGCCCGCCTCTACCACCTCCGCTGGCAAAGCGTTCCAGGCACCCACCACCCTCTGCGTAAAAAACTTTCCACGCACATCTCCCTTAAACTTTCCCCCTCTCACCTTGAAATCGGGACCCCTTGTAATTGACACCCCCACTCTTGGAAAAAGCTTGTTGCTATCCACCCTGTCCATACCTCTCATAATTTTGTAGACCTCAATCAGGTCCCCCCTCAACCTCTGTCTTTCCAACAAAAACAATCCTAATCTACTCAACCTTTCTTCATAGCTAGGACCCCTCCAGGGTCTGGTTTAGCACAGGGCTAAAGAGCTGGCTTTTAAAGCAGACCAAGGCAGGCCAGCAGCACGGTTCAATTCCCGTACCAGCCTCCCCAAAAAGGCGCCGGAATGTGGCGACTAGGGGCTTTTCACAATAACTTCACTTGAAGCCTACTTGTGACAATAAGCGATTTTCATTTTCATTTCATTTCATTTCCATACTAGGCAACATCCTGGTGAACCTCCTCTGCACCCTCTCTAAAGCATCCACATCCTTCTGGTAATGTGGCGACCAGAACTGCACGCAGTATTCCAAATGTGGCCTAACCAAAGTCCTGTACACCTGTAACATGACCTGCCGACTCTTGTACTCAATACCCCGTCCGATGAAGGCAAGCATGCTGTATGCCTTCTTGACCACTCTATCGACCTGCGTTGCCACCTTCAGGGTACAATGGACCTGAACCCCCAGATCTCTCTGTACATCAATTTTCCCCAGGACTCTTCCATTGACCGTATAGTCCGCTCTTGAATTAGATCTTCCAAAATGCATCACCTCACATTTGCCTGGATTGAACTCCAACTGCCATTTCTCTGCCCAACTCTCCAATCTATTTATATTTTTCTGTATTCTCTGACAGTCCTCCTCGCTATCTGCAACTCCACCAATCTTAGTATCATCTGCAAACTTGCTAATCAGGCCACCTATACCTTCGTCCAGATCATTTATGTATATCACAAACAACAGTGGTCCGAGCACGGATCCCTGTGGAACACCACTAGTCACCTTTCTCCATTTTGAGACACTCCCTTCCACCGCTACTCTCTGTCTCCTGTTGCCCAGCCAGTTCTTTATCCATCTAGCAAGTACACCCTGAACCCCCTACGACTTCACTTTGTCCATCAACCTGCCATGGGAAACTTTATCAAACGCCTTACTGAAGTCCATGTATATGACATCTACAGCCCTTCCCTCATCAATTAACATTGTCACTTCCTCAAAGAATTCTATTAGGTTTGTAAGACATGACCTTCCCTGCACAAAACCATGCTGCCTCTCACTGATAAGTCTATTTTCTTCCAAATGTGAAGAGATCCTATCCCTCAGTATCTTCTCTAACAGTTTGCCTACCACTGACGTCAAGCTCACAGGTCTATAATTCCCTGGATTATCCCTGCTACCCTTCTTAAACAAAGGGACAACATTAGCAATTCTCCAGTCCTCCAGGACCTCACCCATGCTCAAGGATGCTGCAAAGATATCTGTTAAGGCCCCAGCTATTTCTTCCCTCGCTTCCCTCAATCACCTGGGATAGATCCCATCCGGACCTGGGGACTTGTCCACCTTAATGCCTTTTAGAATACCCAAAACCTCCCCCTTCCTTATGCCGACTTGACCTAGAGTATTTAAACATCCATCCTTAGCCTCAACATCCGTCATGTCCCTCTCCTTAGTGAATACCAATGCAAAGTACTCATTAAGAATCTCACCCATTTCCTCTGACTCCACGCATAACTTTCCTCTTTTGTCTTTGAATGGGCCAATCCTTTCTCTAGTTACCCTCTTGCTCCTTATATACGAATAAAAGGCTTTGGGATTTTCCTTAACCCTGTTAGCCAAAGATATTTCATGACCCCTTTTAGCCCTCTTTATTGTGCGTTTGAGATTTATCCTACTTTCCCGATATTCCTCCAAAGCTTCATCAGTTTTAAGTCGCCTAGATCTTATGTATGCTTCCTTTTTCATCTTAGCTAGTCTCACAATTCCACCTGTCATCCATGGTTCCCTAATCTTGCCATTTCTATCCCTCATTTTCACAGGGACATGTCTGTCCTGCACTCTAATCAACCTTTCCTTAAAAGACTCCCACATTTCAAATGTGGATTTACCCTTAACAAGCTGCTCCCAATCCACATTCCCAACTCTGTCGAATTTTGTTATACTTGGCCTTTCCCCAATTTAGCACTCTTCCTTTAGGACCACCCTCGTCTTTGTCCATGAGTATTCTAAAATTTACGGAATTGTGATCGCTATTCCCAAAGTAATCACCGACTGAAACTTCAACCACCTGGCTGGGATCATTCCCCAATACCAGGTCCAGTATGGCCCCTTCCCGAGTTGGACTATTTACATACTGCTCTAAAAAACTCTCCTGGATGCTCCTTACAAATTCTGCTCCATCTATGCCTCCAACACTACATGAGTCCCATTCAATGTTGGGGAAGTTAAAATCTCCCATCACGACCACCCTATTGCTCCTACATTTTTCTATAATCTGTCTACATATTTGTACCTCTACTTCACGCTCGCTTTTGGGAGGCCTGTAGTAAAGTCCCAACAATGTTACTGCACCCTTCCTATTTCTTAGCTCTACCCATATTGCCTCAGTGCTCGAATCCTCCATCGTGCCCTCCTTAATCACAGCTGTGATATCATCTCTGACCAGTAATGCAACTCTTCCACCCCTTTTACCTCCCTCTCTATCCCTCCTGAAGCATCTATACCCTGGGATATTTAGTTGCCAGTCTTGCCCTTCCCTCAACCAAGTCCCAGTAATACCAATAACATCATATTCCCAGGTACTAATCCAAACCCTAAGTTCATCTGCCTTACCTGCTACACTTCTCGCATTGAAACAAATGCACTCAGACCACCTCTCCCTTTGCGTTCATCACCTCTTCCCTGTCTACTCTTCCCCTTAGTCACATTGAGTTTATTATCTAGTACCTTACTGGCTTTAGTTGCTGCCTCTTTACTGACCTCTAACTTCCTAATCTGATTCCCATCCCCCTGCCACATTAGTTTAAAACCTCCCCAACAGTGTTAGCAAAAGCACCCCCTAGGACATTGGTTCCAGTCCTGCCCAGGTGTAGACCATCCGATTTGTAATGGTCCCGCCGCCCCCAGAACCGGTTCCAATGTCCCAAAAATCTGAACCCCTCCCTCCTGCACCATCTCTCAAGCCACGTATTCATTCTGACCATTCTTGAATTTCTACTCTGACTGTCTCGTGGCACTGGTAGCAATCCTGAGATTGCTACCTTTGAGGTCCTACTTTTTAACTTATCTCCTAACTCCCTAAATTCTGATTGTAGGACCTCATCCCATTTTTTACCTATATCGTTAGTGCCTATATGCACCACGACAACTGGCTGTTCACCCTCCCCCTTCAGTATGTCCTGCAGCCGATCTGAGACATCCCTGACCCGTGCACCCGGGAGGCAACATACTATTCGGGAGTCTCGTTTTCGACCACAGAAACGTCTGTGTCTACTCCCCTTACGATGGAATCCCCTATGACTATAGCCCTGCCAGTCTTTTTCCCGCCCTTCTGTGCAGCAGAGGCAGCCACGGTGCCATGAGCCTGGCTACTCCTGCCTTCCCCTGGTGAGTCATCTCCCCCAACAGTATCCAAAACGGTATACCTGTTTTGGAGGGAGATGACCGCAGAGGACACCTGCACTGCCTTCCTGCTCTTTCTCTGCCTTTTGGTCACCCATTCCCTGTCTCCCTCACCAATCCTAATCTGCGGTGTGACCAACTCACTGAACGTGCTATCCACGACCTCTTCAGCATCGCGGATGCTCCAAAGTGAGTCGATCCGCAGCTCCAGAGCCGTCATGCGGTCTAACAGGAGCTGCAGCTGGACACACTTCCCGCACATGAAGGAGTCAGGGGCATTGGCCGCGTCCCTGAACTCCCACATTGAGCACGAGGAGCATAACACGGGTCTGGGATCTCCTGCCAGTTTTACACTTTACCTTAACTGATTACAACTATAATATCAAATAATGAATAAGTGAAAGGAATAAGGATTTTACTTCCCAATCACAATACTTACCAACCCAGGAAGAGTTAAATTTCTCCCAGCTACTTACCTTCCCGACAGACCCCTGGCCACTGCTCCCGATGAAAATCTGAAGCTATAACTTGCGGATAAAAGAAAAAGAAAAGAGAGAGCTTACCTGATATTCACTCACCCCCTTAGGTTAGAGGAGGTGGAAGGGTGGGAGACACTACAAGTGTAGTGTCTCGGGTTTAGCAACTGCCCAACTTAAATAGAGGTAAAAATTAAACACTTAAGCACCTACCTGATTCCCAAGCTGCACTCCGGCTCCCTCTCTCTCTCCCGCTCCCGGAAATGAAGGCCGCTGGAACCTGGGGGCAAGTTTAAACAGCTATCTGAATCCCAAGCTGCACTCGCTGCGCTCCGGCTCCTTCTCTCTCTCCCGCTCCCGGAAATAAAAGCCGCTGGAACCTGGGGGCAAGTTTAAACACCTACCTGAATCCCAAGCTGCACTCGCTGCGCTCCGGCTCCCTCTTTCTCCCGCTCCCGGAAATGAAGGCCGCTGGAACCTAGGGGCAAGTAAGGAGACCGTGGGGGGCGTTGGGTGTTTCCCTGAGCAGACTGCCAGAGTCATCTGGCAGAACGCCTCATCACCAGAACATTCAAACAAGCACCAAGACCTAGCTTGGCTGGTGGTGAGAAGGGCCCTCCCCGTCAGATTCTTCATGCACACCCGAAGGCTCTGCGCCAATGCATGCTGCCCTCGGAGTGGCTGTGGGGGAAATGAGACGGTCACACACCTCCTTGCGGAATGTGCCTTTGCAAAGAAGGTCTGGAGAGAGATGCAGTGGTATTTGTCAAGGTTGATCCCGAGCAGATCTGTGACACAGGACTCTGTGCTCTACGGACTGTTTCCAGGGACACACACCGAGACAAACATCAACTGCTGCTGGAAGGTCATCAACTCGGTGAAAGACGCTCTTTGGTCTGCCCGAAACTTGCTGATCTTCCAGTGCAAAGAGCTGTCCTCGACCGAGTGTTGCAGACTGGCACATTCCAAGGTCCAGGACTACGTGCTGAGGGACGCACTCGAGCTTGGGGCAGCT
The DNA here is from genome assembly GCF_047496885.1 of Scyliorhinus torazame. Classification (NCBI taxonomy): domain Eukaryota; kingdom Metazoa; phylum Chordata; class Chondrichthyes; order Carcharhiniformes; family Scyliorhinidae; genus Scyliorhinus; species Scyliorhinus torazame. The sequence goes on from NC_092719.1 coordinate 224,379,534, forward strand.
GCCGCCAAGGCGCAATGGGGAAAGACCACTGTGTAAGGTCTTGCCAGCAAATGTACACCGGGGGGCGGGTAACAGTGTAAACCCCCCTCGGTCTGGGTCATTAACACTCCAATGTATAAAAGAAACATGACAATGTAAATGTTTAAGAAGGAATTGTAACGTAAAGAGCGATATGTGTGTAATGTTATTAAAATTGAATGGAAGAAAGTCAAGGCAATGTGTAGCTCTGACGGAAATGTACAGTCGAGACAATTCGAAATGCTCTGTAATGCTTATGATACATTTTATGAATAAAGTATATTTTTTTGAATAAAAAAAATAAATTTAAATCTCACTTGTTTTAGATCAAACAATGACAAAGATCTGGGCCGGGATTCTCCCCTACCCAGCGGGGCGGGGGGTCCCGGCGGGAGGGAGTGGCGGGAACCACTCTGGCGTCGGGCCGCCCCAAAGGTGCGGATTTCTCCGCACCTTTAGGGGCCAAGCCCTCACCTTGATGGGCTAGGCCCGCGCCGGAGTGGTTAGCGCCATGCCAGCTGGGGCCGAAATGACTTCGCTGGCCGACGGAAGTCCGCGCATGCGCAGGGGGGTGGGGGGGTCTCTCTTACGCGTCGGCCACGGTGAAGGCTGTGGCCGAGGCGGAGGGAAAGGAGTGCCCCCATGGCACAGGCCTGCCCGCGGATAGGTGGGCCCCGATCGTGGGCCAGGCCACCGTGGAGGCACCCCCCCGGGGCCAGATCACCCCGCAACCCCCCCCCCCCCCCAGGACCCCGGAGCCCGCCCGCGCCGCCTTGTCCCGCCGGTAAGAGAAGTGGTTTGATTCTCGCCGGCATTCCAACAGCGGGACTTCGGCCCATCGCGGGCCGGTGAATCGCAGGGGGGGGGCTCGCCGACCGGCGCGGCACAATTCCCGACCCCGCCAAATATCCAGTGCCGGAGAATTCGGCAATTGGCGGGGGCGGGATTCACGCCAGCCCCCGGCGATTCTCCGACCCGGCGGGGGGGTTCCGAGAATCCCGCCCCTGGATCCTCCGACTGGGAGCTGTAGCATTGAATCCACCAAGAACGCGCTGAATTGAAACTCTCAGACGCCTCACCTCCTTCGACGTTGAGGGGTGTATTTGCTGGAGAACAGATCCCCTTCACATTTCAGGCAACCAAATGCATCACTCAGCTAGGTCAGGAATAGAACACACTAACGAAGGTTCTGTTGTGTGGCTGGTCTGGTCAGGGGTGTCGGGATTGTTTCTACTCACATGGTATGTTGCTCGAATCTATAATTTCTCAAAACCATTATTTTATGTTAACAGCAATTTACACATTTGGATTTCTACACGAGCTTGGAGCTTCTCGACTGACCAGATCTCTCGTTCTCAATAATGTGATCTGACATCAAACACTCCCTGGACAGGTACAGCACGGGGTTAGATACAGAGTAAAGCTCACTCTACACTGTCCCCATCAAACACTCCCCGGACAGGTACAGCACGGGGTTAGATACAGAGTAAAGCTCCCTCTACACTGTCCCCATCAAACACTCCCAGGACAGGTGCAGCATGGGGTTAGATACAGAGTAAAGCTCCCTCTACACTGTCCCCATCAAACACTCCCAGGACAGGTACAGCATGGGGTTAGATACAGAGCAAAGCTCCCTCTACACTGTCCCCATCAAACACTCCCCGGACAGGTACAGCACGGGGTTAGATACAGAGTAAAGCTCCCTCTACACTGTCCCCATCAAACACTCCCAGGACAGGTACAGCACGGGGTGAGATACAGAGTAAAGCTCCCTCTACACTGTCCCCATCAAACACACCCAGGACAGGTACAGCACGGGGTGAGATACAGAGTAAAGCTCCCTCTACACTGTCCCCATCAAACACTCCCAGGATAGGTACAGCACGGGGTGAGATACAGAGTAAAGCTCCCTCTACACTGTCCCCATCAAACACTCCCAGGACAGGTACAGCACGGGGTTAGATACAGAGTAAAGCTCCCTCTACACTGTCCCCATCAAACACTCCCAGGACAGGTGCAGCATGGGGTTAGATACAGAGTAAAGCTCCCTCTACATTGTACCCATCAAACACTCCCAGGACAGGTACAGCACGGGGTTAGATACAGAGTAAAGCTCCCTCTACACTGTCCCCATCAAACACTCAGGACAGGTACAGCACAGGGTTAGATACAGAGTAAAGCTCCCTCTACACTGTCCCCCTCAAACACTCAGGACAGGTACAGCACGGGGTGAGATATAGACGAAAGCTCCCTCTACACTGTCCCCGCCAAACACTCCCAGGACAGGTACAGCACGGGGTTAGATACAGAGTAAAGCTCCCTCTACACTGTCCCCATCAAACACTCCCAGGGCAGGTACAGCACGGGGTGAGATACAGAGTAAAGCTCCCTCTACATTGTACCCATCAAACACTCCCAGGTCAGGTACAGCACGGGGTTAGATACAGAGTAAAGCTCCCTCTACACTGTCCCCATCAAACACTCCCAGGACAGGTACAGCACGGTGTGAGATACAGAGTAAAGCTCCCTCTACACTGTCCGCATCAAACACTCCCAGGACAGGTACAGCACGGTGTGAGATACAGAGTAAAGCTCCCTCTACACTGTCCGCATCAAACACTCCCAGGACAGGTACAGCACGGTGTGAGATACAGAGTAAAGCTCCCTCTACACTGTCCGCATCAAACACTCCCAGGTCAGGTACAGCACGGGGTTAGATACAGAGTAAAGCTGCCTCTACACTGTCCCCATCAAACACTCAGGACAGGTACAGCACAGGGTTAGATACAGAGTAAAGCTCCCTCTACACTGTCGCCATCAAACACTCCCAGGACAGGTACAGCACAGGGTTAGATACAGAGTAAAGCTCCCTCTACACTGTCGCCATCAAACACTCCCAGGACAGGTACAGCACGGGGTGAGATACAGAGTAAAGCTCCCTCTACACTGTCCCCATAAAACACTCCCCGGACAGGTACAGCACGGGGTTAGATACAGAGTAAAGCTCCCTCTACACTGTCCCCATCAAACACTCCCAGGTCAGGTACAGCACTGGGTTAGATACAGAGTAAAGCTCCCTCGACATTGTACCCATCAAACACTCCCAGGTCAGGTACAGCACGGGGTTAGATACAGAGTAAAGCTCCCTCTACACTGTCCCCATCAAACACTCCCAGGACAGGTACAGCACGGGGTGAGATACAGAGTAAAGCTCCCTCTACACTGTCCCCATCAAACACTCCCAGGACAGGTACAGCACGGGGTTAGATACAGAGTAAAGATCCCTCTACACTGTCCCCATCAAACACTCCCAGGACAGGTACAGCACGGGGTGAGATACAGAGTAAAGCTCCCTCTACACTGTCCCCATCAAACACTCCCAGGACAGGTGCAGCATGGGGTTAGATACAGAGTAAAGCTCCCTCTACATTGTACCCATCAAACACTCCCAGGACAGGTACAGCACGGGGTTAGATACAGAGTAAAGCTCCCTCTACACTGTCCCCATCAAACACTCAGGACAGGTACAGCACAGGGTTAGATACAGAGTAAAGCTCCCTATACACTGTCCCCCTCAAACACTCAGGACAGGTACAGCACGGGGTGAGATACAGACTAAAGCTCCCTCTACATTGTACCCATCAAACACTCCCAGGTCAGGTACAGCCCGGGTTAGATACAGAGTAAAGCTCCCTCTACACTGTCCCCATCAAACACTCCCAGGACAGGTACAGCACGGTGTGAGATACAGAGTAAAGCTCCCTCTACACTGTCCGCATCAAACACTCCCAGGACAGGTACAGCACGGGGTTAGATACAGAGTAAAGCTCCCTCTACACTGTCCCCATCAAACACTCCCAGGACAGGTACAGCACGGGGTTAGATACAGAGTAAAGCTCCATCTACACTGTCCACATCAAACACTCACAGGACAGGTACAGCACGGGGTGAGATACAGAGTAAAGCTCCCTCTACACTGTCCGCATCAAACACTCCCAGGACAGGTACAGCACGGGGTGAGATACAGAGTAAAGCTCCCTCTACATTGTACCCATCAAACACTCCCAGGTCAGGTAAAGCACGGGGTTAGATACAGAGTAAAGCTCCCTCTACACTGTCCCCATCAAACACTCCCAGGACAGGTACAGCACGGTGTGAGATACAGAGTAAAGCTCCCTCTACACTGTCCGCATCAAACACTCCCAGGACAGGTACAGCACGGGGTTAGATACAGAGTAAAGCTCCCTCTACACTGTCCCCATCAAACACTCCCAGGACAGGTACAGCACGGGGTTAGATACAGAGTAAAGCTCCATCTACACTGTCCACATCAAACACTCCCAGGACAGGTACAGCACGGGGTGAGATACAGAGTAAAGCTCCCTCTACACTGTCCGCATCAAACACTCCCAGGACAGGTACAGCACGGGGTTAGATACAGAGTAAAGCTCCCTCGACATTGTACCCATCAAACACTCCCAGGTCAGGTACAGCACGGGGTTAGATACAGAGTAAAGCTCCCTCTACACTGTCCCCATCAAACACTCAGGACAGGTACAGCACAGGGTTAGATACAGAGTATAGCTCCCTCTACACTGTCGCCATCAAACACTCCCAGGATAGGTACAGCACGGGGTGAGATACAGAGTACAGCTCCCTCTACACTGTCCCCATAAAACACTCCCCGGACAGGTACAGCACGGGGTTAGATACAGAATAAAGCTCCCTCTACACTGTCCCCATCAAACACTCCCAGGACAGGTACAGCACTGGGTTAGATACAGAGTAAAGCTCCCTCGACATTGTACCCATCAAACACTCCCAGGTCAGGTACAGCACGGGGTTAGATACAGAGTAAAGCTCCCTCTACACTGTCCCCATCAAACACTCCCAGGACAGGTACAGCACGGGGTTAGATACAGAGTAAAGATCCCTCTACACTGTCCCCATCAAACACTCCCAGGACAGGTACAGCACAGGGTTAGATACAGAGTAAAGCTCCCTATACACTGTCCCCCTCAAACACTCAGGACAGGTACAGCACGGGGTGAGATACAGACTAAAGCTCCCTCTACACTGTCCCCATCAAACACTCCCAGGACAGGTACAGCACGGGGTGAGATACAGAGTAAAGCTCCCTCTACATTGTACCCATCAAACACTCCCAGGTCAGGTACAGCACGGGGTTAGATACAGAGTAAAGCTCCCTCTACACTGTCCCCATCAAACACTCCCAGGACAGGTACAGCACGGTGTGAGATACAGAGTAAAGCTCCCTCTACACTGTCCGCATCAAACACTCCCAGGACAGGTACAGCACGGGGTTAGATACAGAGTAAAGCTCCCTCTACACTGTCCCCATCAAACACTCCCAGGACAGGTACAGCACGGGGTTAGATACAGAGTAAAGCTCCATCTACACTGTCCACATCAAACACTCCCAGGACAGGTACAGCACGGGGTGAGATACAGAGTAAAGCTCCCTCTACACTGTCCGCATCAAACACTCCCAGGACAGGTACAGCACGGGGTTAGATACAGAGTAAAGCTCCCTCTACACTGTCCCCATCAAACACTCCCAGGACAGGAACAGCACGGGGTTAGATACAGAGTAAAGCTCCGTCTACACTGTCCACATCAAACACTCCCAGGACAGGTACAGCACGGGGTTAGATACAGAGTAAAGCTCCGTCTACACTGTCCCCATCAAACACTCCCAGGACAGGTACAGCACGGGGTTAGATACAGAGTTTAGCTCCGTCTACACTGTCCACATGGACTGTATACCAGGTACTGATTTAATCACGGATTCGTTCTGTGGATTCTCTGAAACTAGTATTGTATGGAACAACCTACAGCCTCACAGTGGCAACATTTACTGGACCACTGCTCCAAATTCACTTTTTATATTTGTTCTTGAGATGGGCCATAATTTGTGGCCCATTTCTAATTGCCTTGACTGAGTGGCTCGGCCATTTCGGAGGGGGCAGTTAGAGTCAGCCGCATTGCTGTGTGGGTCGGGAGTCACATGTAGGCCAGATCGGGTTCGGACGGCAGAAATGTCATCGTCTGCCACAACGGGATTTGAACCTGGGACCCCAGAGACTGACCCTGTGTCTCAGGATTCCTATCTAGTGAGAATAACGCTGCGCCCCCCTCCCCTTGCCGCAGTGCTAACGTGTCACAACAACCACTGCTTCTGTCAGCAAAGAACGCTGTTTGCCATTGGAGGGAATCACGGACAAAATTCACAAGTAAAAACACCCTCACCCCAACATTTACACACTCATTCAGTCACTCACTCCCGTCCATGCACAATTTCACACCGTCCCGCTCACGTACACGCACACGCACATACGTCACACACAAGCGCATGCAATTAAATGCTTCTGCTGTTGAGACAAGCAAAACACAGGGAGATAAGATTAGCAAGTTAAACATTAATCGTCTATGACCTGATCAGGCTTTGCTGGCGTTCACAGTTAACATTTAATGGGTTCCATGGGTCACCATGGCAACAACCATGAAAGAAGCAGTGAAAGAACTGTGAAGATCAGGAGATGAAGAATGGAATGATATTTCCAAAGGCCAGTGTGGAAGTGGGGGTAAGTGCCTTGCCCGTGGACATGCAGCATTTCATTTTTCCGCAGTACATGCATCTCCTATTAATGGAGCTTGTTAGCCAATTGAGTTCAGAGATTGTAGACATTGTCTGTGTGAGTCCCATTCCTCCTCTCCATTCCTGGAACTGCCATTACCTTGGCTGAGGTAGGATTTCCCTCAGTGATTGCTCTCCAAATCCTCTTCCTAAAACCAACGCATGATCCACGTACATAGAACATAGAACATTACAGCGCAGTACAGGCCCTTCGGCCCTCGATGTTGCGCCGACCTGGGAAACCACTCTAAAGCCCATTTACACTATTCCCTTATCGTCCATATGTCTATCCAATGACCATTTGAATACCCTTAGTGTTGGCGAGTCCACTACTGTTGCAGGCAGGGCATTCCACGCCCTTACTACTCTCTGAGTAAAGAACCTACCTCTGACATCTGTCCTATATCTATCTCCCCTCAATTTAAAGCTATGTCCCCTCGTGCTAGACATCACCATCCAAGGAAAAAGGCTCTCACTGTCCACCCTATCCAATCCTCTGATCACCTTGTATGCCTCAATTAAGTCACCTCTTAACCTTCTCTCTAACGAAAACAGCCTCAAGTCCCTCAGCTTTTCCTCATAAGATCTTCCCTCCATACCAGGCAACATTCTGGTAAATCTCCTCTGCACCCTTTCCAATGCTTCCACATCCTTCCTATAATGTGGTGACCAGAATTGCACGCAATACTCCAAATGCGGCCGCACCAGAGTTTTGTACAGCTGCAACATGACCTCATGGCTCTGAAACTCAATCCCTCTACCAATAAAAGCTAACACACCGTACGCCTTCCTAACAACCCTCTCAACCTGAGTGGCAACTTTCAGGGATCTATGTACATGGACACCGAGATCTCTCTGCTCATCCACACTGCCAAGAATCTTACCATTAGCCCAGTACTCTGTCTTCCTGTTATTCCTTCCAAAATGAATCACCTCACACTTTTCTGCATTAACCTCCATTTGCCACCTCTCAGCCCAGCGCTGCAGCTTATTTATGTCCCTCTGTAACTTGTAACACCCTTCCGCACTGTCCACAACTCCACCGACTTTAGTGTCATCTGCAAATTTACTCACCCATCCTTCTACGCCCTCCTCCAGGTCATTTATAAAAATGACAAACAGCAGTGGCCCCAAAACAGATCCTTGTGGTACACCACTAGTAACTGGACTCTAGTCTGAACATTTTCCATTAACCACCACCCTTTGTCTTCTTCCAGCTAGCCAATTTCTGATCCAAACTGCTAAATCTCCCTGAATCCCATGCATCCGTATTTTCTGCAATAGCCTACCGTGGGGAACCTTATCAAACGCTTTACTGAAATCCATATACACCAAATCAACTGCTTTACCCTCATCCACCTGTTTGGTCACCTTCTCAAAGAACTCAATAAGGTTTGTGAGGCACGACCTGCCCTTCACAAAACCGTGTTGACTATGTCTAATCAAATTATTCCTTTCCAGATGATTATACACCCTATCTATTATAAACCTTTCAAAGACTTTGCCCACAACAGAAGTAAGGCTCACTGGTCAATAATTACCGGGTACGGGTACAACAAGACGCCAACCCAGCAGTGCCCAATGCCCACAGGTACCCATTGCCCAGAATGTGTAGCCTACCAAGGGCAAAAGACAGCTAATGCCTCTTTCTTGCAGCCCAGGGTCATTGAGATGATGTGTGGGGAGATCCACATTCTCCCACTCCCCGTGGGAGCGAGACCCACATTCTCCCCACTCCCTGTGGCAGCGAGTCCCACATTCCCCCCACTCGCTGTGGGAGCGAGTCCCACATTCTCCCCATTCCCTGTGGGAGCAAGTTCCACATTCTCCCCACTCCCTGTGGGAGTGAGTCCCACATTCTCCCCATTCCCTGTGGGAGCGAGTTCCACATTTTCCCCAGTCCCCGTGGGAGTGAGTCGCACATTCTCCCCATTCGCTGTGGGAGCGAGTCCCACATTCTCCCCATTCCCTGTGGGAGCGAGTTCCACATTTTCCCCAGTCCCCGTGGGAGTGAGTCGCACATTCTTTCCAGTCCTTGTGGGAGCGAGTCCCACATCCTCCCCACTACCTGTGGGAGTGAGTTCCACATTCTCCCCACTCCCCGTGGGAGTGAGTTCCACATTCTCTACTCTCTGTGGGAGCAAATCCCACATTCTCCCCGTGGGAGCAAGTCCCACAATCCCCCCACTATCTGTGGGAGCGAGTCCCACATTCTCACCAATCCCTGTGGGAGCGAGTCCCACAATACCCCCACTCCCTGTGGGAGCGAGTCCCACATTCTCCTCACTCCCTGTGGGAGCGAGTCCCACATTCTCCCCACTCCCTGTGGGAGCGAGTCCCACATTCTCCCCACTCCCTGTGGGAGTGAGTTCCACATTCTCCCCACTCCCTGTGGGAGTGAGTTCTATTCTCCCCACTCCCTGTGGGAGCGAGTCCCACATTCTCACCAATCCCTGTGGGAGTGAGTCCCACATTCTCCCCTCTCACTGTGGGAGTGAGTTCCACATTCTCCCCACTCCATGTGGGAGCAAGTCCCACATTCTCCCCATTCCCCGTGGGAGCGAGTCCCACATTCTCCCCACTCCCCGTGGGAGTGAGTCCCACAATCTCTCCACTATCTGTGGGAGCGAGTTCCACATTCTCCCCACTCCATGTGGGAGCAAGTCCCACATTCTCCCCACTCCCCGTGGGAGCGAGTCCCACATTCTCCCCACTCCCCGTGGGAGTGAGTCCCACAATCTCTCCACTATCTGTGGGAGCGAGTCCCACATTCTCCCCACTCCATGTGGGAGCAAGTCCCACATTGTCCCCACTCCCCGTGGGAGCGAGTCCCACATTCTCCCCACTCCCTGTGGGAGCGAGTTCCACATTCTCCCCACTCCATGTGGGAGCGAGTCCCACAATCTCTCCACTCCCCATGCGAGCGAGTCCCACATTCTCGGCCTTGATACGGTTGAAGGCCTGGTGAGCCTCGGCCGTCAGTGGGAAAGCGGTGGAGTGGATGAGTGGGCGGGCCTTGTCCGCATAGTTTGGGACCCACTGGGCGTAATACGAAAAGAACCCCAGGCATCGTTTGAGGACCTTGGGGCAGTGGGGGAGGGGGAGTTCCATGAGGGGGCGCATGCGATCGGGGTCGGGCCCTAGAACTGTGTTCTGGACCACATAGCCGAGAATGGCTCCTTGTTGTAAGTTAGGTTGAGGTGTTTGGCGGTGTGGAGAAATTTGGAAAGGTTAGCGTCGTGGTCCTGCTGGTCGGGGCCGCAGGTGGTGACATTGTCCAGGTACGGGAAAGTGGCCCGCAGCCTGTACCGGTCAACCATTCGGTCCATCTTCCGTTGGTGACGCCGAAGGGAACCCTAAGGAAATGGTAGCGGCGGCCGTCTCCCTCGAAGGCAGTGTATGGGCGGTCCGCCTTACGGATAGGGAGCTGGTGGTAGGCAGATTTCAGGTCCACTGTCGAGAAGACCCGGTACTGTGCAATCTGATTGACCATATCAGATATGCGTGGGAGGGGGTACGCGTCGAGCTGCGTGTACCGATTGATGGTCTGGCTGTAGTCAACGACCATCCTGTTTTTCTCCCCGTTCTCACCACGACCACTTGGGCTCTCCAGGGGCTGTTGCTGCCTCGATAATACCTTCCGCAGCAGCCGCTGGACCTCAGACCTGATGAAGGTCCTGTCCTGGGCGCTGTACCGTCTGCTTCTGGTGGCGACGGGTTTGTAATCCGGGTTGAGGTTTGCAAACAGGGAAGGCGTGTCGACCTTAAGGGTCGCGAGGCCGCAAACAGTAAGGGGTGGTAGGGGCCCGCCAAATTTCAGGGTTAGGCTCTGGAGGTTGCACTGGAAGTCCAGGCTGAGTAACAAGGCAGCGCAGAGGTTGGGGAGGACGTAGAGCCGGAAGCCGCTGAACTCTACGCCCTGGATGGTGAGGGTGGCGATGCAGTACCCCCGCATCGCCACGGAGTGGGATCCGGAGGCCAGGGAGATTCTTTGGTTAGCGGGGTGTACCGCGAGGGAGCAGCGCCTTACCGTATCGGGGTGGATGAAGCTCTCAGTGCTCCCGGAGTCCAGAAGGCAGGATATCTCGTGCCCGTCGACCTTCACTGTCGTCGACGCGGTCACGAGGTTGTGCGGTTAAGACTGGTCGATCGTGACCGAGGCGAGACGCGGCTGGTCGTCGGCGGTTGCAGGCGATGAGCGGCCCATGAGGTGCCCGACGGGCAGGGGTCCTGAGGCGGGTAAGATGGCGGCGCCCACGGGCCGCACGTGTCCTGGGGCAGGCAAGATGGAGGTGCCCATTGGTTCTGAGGCAAGCAAGATGGCGGCGCCCACGGGCCGCACGTGGGGGGTGCAGGGACAATAGCGGCGATTGAGCGGGCCTGGCATACTGCATGGAATTGTCCCTTCTTGCCGCAGGCCTTGCAGAGCGCGCTCCGCGCCGGACAGCGCTGCCGGGGGTGTTTTGTCTGTCTGCAGAAGTAGCACTTGGGTCCCCCGGGGTTGGTTGGCTGCCGCGCGGCGCAGGCGTGGGGTTGGCTGGGGGCGGTCGCTGATGTGGTCCACGATGGGGTGGCCGCTGGCGGGGTCCATGATGCACAGGGGGGGTGGGCCGTGCGGTCGGGGGCATACGCCTGTACGTTACGTGAGGCGACTGTGAGCGAGAGCGCTAGTTTGTTGGTCGCCGCGAGGTCAAGCGTAGCCACTTCTAAGAGGCGCTGGCGGATGTCGGCCGACCCTATGCCCGTAACGAACGCGTCTCTCATTAGCAGCTTCGAATGTTCAGTGGCCGAAACGGCCTGGCAGTCACAGTCTCTCACCAGGGCGAGCAGGGCACGCCAGAAATCTTCCACTGACTCACCGGGAAGTTGGTGCCGCGTGGACAGGAGGTGCCTGATGTAGATCTTGTTGGTCTGCTGAGCGTAATTCTCCTTCAGTAGCACCATGGCCTCTGCGTAGGTCGGCGCGTCCTGGACGAGGGGAAAAACGTTGGAGCTCAGCCGCGTGTACAGAATCTGGAGCTTCTGAGCTTCTGAGATTGGGTCTGGCGCAGACCCGATGTGTGCTTCAAAGCAAGCTCGCCAATGTTGGAAGTCCTTTTTACCGTTGTCTGCTTGAGGCTGCAGCTGCAGGCGATCAGGCTTGATGCGGAGATCCATCATTGTAAAATCTCTGTGTAATAAATTGATGCACGATCAATTACAACGAGACGAGAGTAGAGAGTAATCGAGGCTTTATTACACAGAGATGTGTGGCCTCCTACAGCAGCTGACGAAATGGCAGCTGTTCGGAGAGCACACACATTTATACTCTGTCTCCTGGGCGGAGCCAGCAGGCAGGGATCTACCCCCGTACCTGTAGTACAGGCGCCTTACCGTAATACCCATATATACAATATAATACAACAGTGGTGATTACCACACCGCTCCACCTGCCCGTTTCCCCGGGGGTTGTAGCTGGTCGTCCTGCTCGAGGCAAGGCCCCTGCTGAGCAGGTACTGACGCAGCTCATCGCTCACAAATGAGGATCCCCGGTCACTGTGGATGTAGGTGGGGAAACCGAACAGAGCGAAGATGGTGTTGAGGGCTTTGATGACGGTGGCAGACGTCATGTCGGGGCATGGGACGGCGAACGGGAATCTTGAATATTCATTGACCACATTAAGAAAGTACGTGTTGCGGTCGGTGGAGGGGAGGGGCCCTTTGAAGTCCACGCTGAGGCGTTCAAAGGGGCGGGAGGCCTTCATCAGGCGCACACGGTCTGGCCGGTAGAAGTGCGGTTTACACTCCACGCAGACCTGACAGTCTCTGGTGACAGCCCTGACTTCCTCGATGGAGAAGGGCAGGTTGCGGGCCTTTATGAAGTGATAAAAGCTGGTGACCCCTGGGTGACAGAGGTCGGCGTGCAGGGTCCGGAGTCCGTCCACTTATGCGCTGGCACGTGTACCTCGGGATAGGGCATCGGGGGGCTCGTTGAGCTTACCAGAACGATATAAAATCTCGTAATTGTAGGTGGAGAGCTCGATCCGCCACCTCAAGATTTTATCATTTTTGATCTTACCCCGCTGCGTGTTGTTAAACATGAAGGCAACCGACCATTGGTCAGTGAGGAGAGTGAATCTCTTGCCGGCCAGATAATGCCTCCAATGCCACACAGCTTCAACGATGGCTTGGGCCTCCTTTTCGTCAGAGGAGTACTGAATTTCGGAGGCATGGAGGGTGCAGGAAAAGAATGCCACGGGCCTACCTGCCTGGTTGACTGTGGGGGCCAGAGCGACGTCTGACGCATCGCTCTCGACTTGGAAGGGGAGCATCTCGTCAACCGCGTGCATCGCGGCCTTGGCGATGTCGGCCTTGATATGGTTGAAGGCCTGGTGAGGCTCGGACGTCAGGGGAAAAACTGTGGAGTGAATGAGTGGGCGGTCCTTGTCCGCATAGTTAGGGACCCACTGGGCGTAGTACGAGAAGAATCCCAGGCATCGTTTGAGGGCCTTGGGGCAGTGGGGAAGGGGAAGTTCCATGAGGGGGCGCATGCGATCGGGGTCGAACCCCAGAACTCAGTTCTGAACCACATAGCCGGGGATGACTAACCGGTTCATGCTGAACACGCACTTCTCCTTGTTGTAGGTTAGGTTGAGGAGTTTGGTGGTGTGGAGGAATTTGGAAAGGTTAGCGTCGTGATCCTGATGGTCGTGGCCACAGATGTTGACATTATCCAGGTACGGGAAAGTGGCCCGCAGTCCGTACCGGTCAACCATTTGGTCCATCTCCCGTTGGAAGACCGAGAACCCGTTAGTGACGCCGAAGGGAACCCTAAGGAAGTGGTAAAGGCGGCCGTCCGCTTCAAACACGGTGTACTGGCGGTCCGCCTTGCGGATGGGGAGCTGGTGGTAGGCAGATTTCAGGTCCACTGTCAAGAAGACCCGGTACTGTGCAATCTGATTGACCATATCAGATATGCGTGGGAGGGGGTACGCGTCGAGCTGCGTGTACCGATTGATGGTCTGACTGTCGTCAACGACCATCCTGTTTTTCTTCCCCGTTCTCACCACTACCACTTGGGCTCTCCAGGGGCTGTTGCTGGCCTCGATAATACCTTCCGCAGCAGCCGCTGGACCTCAGACCTGATGAAGGTCCTGTCCTGGGCGCTGTACCGTCTGCTTCTGGAGGCGACGGGTTTGTAATCCGGGGTGAGGTTCACAAACAGCGAAGGCGTGTCGACCTTAAGGGTCGTGAGGTCGCATACTGTAAGGGGTGGTAGGGGCCCGCCAAATTTCAGGGTTAGGCTCTGGAGGATGCACTGGAAGTCCAGGCCGAGTAGCAAGGCAGCGCAGAGGTTGGGGAGGACGTAGAGCCTCTGTCTGTGCGGAGTCTGCACATCCTCCCCGTGTGTGCGTGGGTTTCCTCCGGGTGCTCCGGTTTCCTCCCACAGTCCAAAGATGTGCAGGTTGGGTAGATTGGCCGTGATAAATTGCCCTTAGTGTCCAAAATTGCCCTTAGCGTTGGGTGGGGTTACTGGGTTATGGGGATAGGGTGGAGGTGTTGACCTTGGGTAGAGTGCTCTTTCCAAGAGCCGGTGCAGACTCGATGGGCCGAATGGCCTCCTTCTGCACTGTAAATTCTATGATAATCTATGAAATCCGTGCTGACTATCCCTAATCAAGCAGTGTCTTTCCAGATGCTCAGAAAACCTATCCTTCAGTACCATTTCCATTACTTTGCCTACCACCGAAGTAAGAAATGAAATGAAAATCACTTATTGTCACAAGTAGGCTTCAATGAAGTTACTGTGAAAAGCCCCTAGTCGCCACATTCCGGCGCCTGCTCGGGGAGGCTGTTACGGGAATTGAACCGTGCTGCTGGTCTGCCTTGGTCTGCTTTCAAAGCCTGCGATTTAGCCCTGTGCTAAACAGCCCCTAACTGGCCCGTAATTCCCAGGGTTATCCCTAGTCCCTTTTTTGAACAGGGGCACGACATTCCCCACTCTCCAATCCCCTGGTACCACCCCTGTTGACAGTGAGGACGAAAAGATCATTGCCAACGGCTCTGCAATTTCATCTCTTGCTTCCCATAGAATCCTTGGATATATCCCGTCAGGCCCGGGGGACTTGTCTATTCTCAAGTTTTTCAAAATGCCCAACACATCTTCCTTCCTAACTCGAGCTTACCAGTCTGTTTCACACTGTCCTCTCCAACAATATGGCCCCTCTCATTTGTAAATACAGAAGAAAAGTACTCGTTCAAGACCTCGCCTATCTCTTCAGACTCAATACACAATCTCCCGCTACTGTCCTTGATCGGACCTACCCTCGCCCTAGTCATTCTCATATTTCTCACATATGTGTAAAAGGCCTTGGGGTTTTCCTTGATCCTACCCGCCAAAGATTGTTCATGCCCTCTCTTAGCTCTCCTAATCCCTTTCTTCAGTTCCCTCCTGGCTATCTTGTATCCCTCCAATGCCCTGTCTGAACCTTGTTTCCTCAGCCTTACATAAGTCTCCTTTTTCCTCTTAACAAGACATTCAACCTCTCTTGTCAACCATGGTTCCCTCACTCGACCATCTCTTCCCTGCCTGACAGGGACATACATACCAAGGCCACGTAGTACCTGTTCCTTGAACAAGTTCCACATTTCACTTGTGTCCTTCCCTGACAGCCTATGTTCCCAACTTATGCACTTCAATTCTCGTCTGACAACATCGTATTTCCCCTTCCCCCAATTGTAAACCTTGCCCTGTTGCACGTACCTATCCCTCTCCATTACTAAAGTGAAAGTCACAGAATTGTGGTCACTATCTCCAAAATGCTCTCCCACTAACAAATCTACCACTTGCCCTGGTTCATTACCAAGTACCAAATCCAATATTGCCCCTCCTCTGTTCGGACAATCTACATACTGTGTTAGAAAAGCTTCCTGGACACATTGCACAAACACCACCCCATCCAAACTATTTGATCTAAAGAGTTTCCACTCAATATTTGGGAAGTTAAAGTCACCCATGACTACTATCCTGTGACTTCTGCACCTTTCCAAAATCTGTTTCCCAATCTGTTCCTCCACATCTCTGCTACTATTGGGGGGCCTATAGAAAACTCCTAACAAGGTGACTGCTCCTTTCTTATTTCTGACTTCAACCCATACTACCTCAGTAGGCAGATACTCCTCGAACTGCCTTTCTGCAGCATTTATACGATCTCTAATTAACAATGCCACCCTCCCCCCCCACCTCTTTTACCACCCTCCCTAATCTTATTGAAACATCTATAACCAGGGACCTCCAACAACCATTTCTGCCCCTCTTCTATCCAAGTTTCCGTGATGGCCATCACATCGTAGTCCCAAGTACCGATCCATGCCTTAAGTTCACCCACCTTATTCCTGATGCTTCTTGCGTTGAGGTATACACACTTCAACCCATCTCCGTGCCTGCAAGTACTCTCCTTTGTCATTGTTCCCTTCCTCACTGCCTCACTACACGCTTTGGCGTCCTGAATATCGGCTACCTTAGTTGCTGGACTACAAATCCGGTTCCCATTCCCCTGCCAAATTAGTTTAAATCCTCCCGAAGAGTACTAGAAAACCTCCCTCTCAGGATATTGGTGCCCCTCTGGTTCAGATGCAACCCGTCCTGCTTGTACAGGTCCCACCTTCCCCAGAATGCGCTCCAATTATCCAAATACCTGAAGCCCTCCCTCCTACACCATTCCTGCAGCCACGTGTTCAACTGCACTCTCTCTCTATTCCTAGCCTCGCTATCACGTGGCACCGGCAACAAACCAGAGATGACAAGGGCAGCACGGTAGCACAAGTGGGTAGCACTGTGGCTTCACAGCGCCAGGGTCCCAGGTTCAATTCCCCGTTGGGTCACTGTCTGTGCGGAGTCTGCACGTTCTCCCTGTGTCTGCGTGGGTTTCCTCCGGGTGCTCCGGTTTCCTCCCACAGTCCAAAGACGTGCAGGTTAAGTGGATTGGCCATGATAAATTGCAATTAGTGACCAAAAAGGTTAGGTGGGGTTATTGGGTTAGGGGGGTAGGGTGGAAGTGAGGGCTTAAGTGGGTCGGTGCAGACTCGATGGGCCAAATGGCTTCCTTCTGCACTGTATGTTCTATGTAACTCTGTCTGTCCTGGCTTTTAACTTCCAGCCTAACTCCCTAAACTCGTTTATTACCTCCACACCCCTTTTCCTACCTACGTCGTTGGTACCAATGTGCACCATGACTTCAGGCTGCTCACCCTCCCTTAAGTATCCTAAAGACACGATCCGAGACATCCCTGACCCTGGCACCCAGGAGGCAACACACCTTCCGGGAATCTCGCTCGCGACCACAGAATCTCCTATCTATTCCCCTAACCATTGAATCTCCTATTACTATTGCTTTTCTATTCTCCCCCCTTCCCTTCTGAGCCCCAGAGCCAGACTCAGTGCCAGAGACCTGGCCGCTAGGGCCTTCCCCCGATAAGTCATCCCCCCCAACAGCATCCAAAACGGTATACTTGTTTTGAAGGGGAACGGCCACGAGGGATCCCTGCACTGTCTGCCTGTTTGTTTTCTTTCCCCTGACTGTAACTCAGCTACTCTTGTCCTGTACCTTGGGTGTGGTTACCTCCCTGTAACTCTTCTCTATCACCCCCTCTGCCTCCCGGATGATCCGAAGTTCATCCAGCTTCAGCTCCAGTTCCCTAACACGGTCTTTGAGGAGCTGGAGTTGGGTGCACTTCCCGTAGGTATAGTCAGCGTGGACACCGGTGGTATCCCTCACCACCCACATCCTACAGGAGGAGCATGCAACTGGCCTAGCCTCCATCCCTCTTACCTGACAGAATATAGCTGCCCTGTGGACCAACTGGACCTCCGCCCTCCGACTCTGCTCCCAGTCAGCTGCACTCTCTGTAAACTCCTGGCTCTCTTCTCACTCTTTGCGGAAATGTAGGAAACGAAATGAAAGGAGCACCTTACTCCCTCCTTACCTAACTCCCTCAGTCACCAAACTCTCACTACAGCACTCAAATGCACCAAATTCAGCACTCCCTCAGTCACCAAACTCTCACTATAGCACTCAAATGCACCAAATTCAGCACTCCCTCAGTCACCAAACTCTCACTATAGCACTCAAATGCACCCAAATTCAGCACTCCCTCAGTCACCAAACTCTCATTATAGCACTCAAATGCACCAAATTCAGCACTCCCACAGTCACCAAACTCTCACTACAGCACTCAAATGCACCAAATTCAGCACTCAGTGCAAATCTTTCTTAATATCTCTTTATGTGACTGCATCAAATTTTGTTTCATAATGTTTCGATGAACGTTTGGTAGTACAGAACTGGAGTATAGCTGAAAAAGACACATGTTGTCAAAGCTTCGCATCTTACATTCATCAGGATATTCACAAAAATATTAAATGTAAAGGGAACGACAATTTATACTTCATGAGAAGTCAGTGCTGATTGATTGTCAAGTGGACTGTGATTGGTAGAGGCGTTGCCATGGAGAATGCACCAGTTGGTGATGACTGACAGTTAACTGTGTGGTGATACCAGGTATTGCGGTACCTGAGAGGTGGATGACCATTGGCTAGACCCAGGAGTCTGATGTACATAGCTCCGCCCTGAGAGGCGGAGTATACGAACCGATGCCGTCCCAACAGCCTTCACTTTCTGTATCGAAGCTGCTGGGTACAGTTCTTGCAGATTAAAGCCGATTAGCTATGCCTCACCTTGTCTCGAGAGTAATTGATTGCGCATCAATTTAATCTGCTACAACTTCAGTGAAGTGATGGATCTCCGTATCAAACCGGAGTGCCTTCAGCTCAGCCCCCACGCAGACAACTCTGCTGCTATCTTCAAACATTGGCTGGTGTGCTTTATGGGCTACCTCGACACAGCCGCCGACACCCCCACAGAAAGACAAAAAATGCAACTTATACGCTCGCGGGTCAGCCCTGGGATCTACCCTCTGATCGAGGAGGCGGAGAATTATGCTGCGGCGATCGAGCTACTAGAACTATATCCGCCCTGTGAACCAGGTCTACACCCGTCACCTGCTGGCGACTAGGAGGCAAAGCCCCGAGGAAACGTTGGAAGACTTCTACCGGGCGCTGCTGGTGCTGGGCCAAAACTGTGGCTGCCCGCCAGTTTCGGGAAATGAGCACACGGAACTTTTGATCAGGGATGCTTTCGTGGCAGGTATGACTTCCCCCGACATTTGCCGCAGGCTCCTAGAAATGGACACTCTTGGACTGACTGAGGCACGGGCCCTGGCGGGGTCCATGGACGTTGCGTATAACAATGCGCTGGCTTTTGCTCCCGGATGCGTGGCGGCCCCCTGGGCTGCGTGGCACCCCTCTGCGGCAGCCCCTCAGATCTTCCCCCTGACCCCGCACGCCTGCACGGTGAGACGGCCCGCTACCACCGCCGGACAACGCCGTTTCTTCTACGGGCAGGCAAACCATCCCCGCCCGCGCTGCCCGGCCCACACCGCCACCTGCAAAGGGTGCGGCAAGAAGGGCCACTATGTCAGGGTCTGCCAGGCCCGCGCCGTGGCCGCGGTCTCCAGCGACTATTGGCAGCTCCCCTTTCAGGCCCCGGCCCTCCAAAGCCCACCGCCACCCCCCTATCCTCAGGCCGCGTGCGATCTGTGGCCACGGCCATTTTGCCCCCCGGCCACCACGCTGGACGGGTGGGCGCCGCCATTTTGTCCCTCGCCGCCGCCATCTTCTTTGTCCCCGGACTCCATGTGCGACCCATGGCTGACACCATCTTGGTTGGGGCCTCAGGCCCCCAGCACAGCCGACTACACGCTGCCCGACCAGAGCTCTCCTTTACTGCAGCTGGCCTTGGTGACTCTGGACCAGAGTCGGCCCCGGACGCTTGCGAAAGCTACAGCGACGATCTCCATCAACGGCCACGTGACGTCGTGCTTGATCGACTCTGGGAGCACGGAGAGCTTTGTTCACCCCGACACGGTTAGGCGCTGTTCTCTTGTCACTCATCCCATAAACCAGAGGATTTCCCTGGCCTCCGGGTCACACGCGGTGGAGATAAAGGGGTTCTGCCTAACGAACCTCACTGTCCAAGGCAGGGAATTCCGCAATTTCCGCCTGTACATCCTGCCGCACCTCTGCGCAGCCACCCTCCTTGGGCTGGATTTCCAGTGCCACCTGCAAAGCCTGACCTTTAAATTTGGCGGCCCTATACCCCCCCTTACTGTCTGCAGCCTCGCGACCCTTAAGGTCGACCCGCCCTCCCTGTTTGCGAACCTCACCCCGGATTGCAAACCCGTCGCCACCAGGAGCAGACGGTACAGTGCCCAGGACCGGACCTTCATCAGGTCCGAGGTCCAAAGGCTGCTGAGGGAAGGAGTCATCGAAGCGAGCAACAGCCCCTGGAGAGCTCAAGTAGTGGTGGTAAAGACCGGGGAGAAGCATAGGATGGTCATCGACTACAGTCAGACCAACAAGTGGTTTACGCAGCTCGATGTGTACCCTCTCCCCCGTATAGCCGACCTGGTAAACAGGATTGCGCAGTACAAGGTCTTCTCCACGGTGGATCTCAAGTCTGCCTACCACCAGCTGTCCCTCTGTCATGGTGACCGCCAGTACACTGCCTTCGAAGCAGATGGGCGGCTCTATCACTTTTTAAGGGTTCTCTTCGGTGTCACGAACGGGGTCTCGGTCTTCCAACGAGAGATGGACCGAATGGTTGACCGGTACGGCTTACGCGTAACGTTCCCGTATCTTGATAACGTCACCATCTGCGGCCATGACCAGCAGGACCACGACACCAACCTCCGAAAATTTCTCCAGACCGCAAACATCCTTAATCTGACCTACAATAAGGATAAATGCGTGTTTAGCACCGATCGTCTAGCCATTCTGGGCTACGTAGTGCGAAGTGGAGTCATAGGCCCCGACCCTGAACGCATGCGCCCCCTCATGGAGTTCCCCCTCCCTCACTGCCCCAAGGCCCTAAAGCGCTGCCTCGGCTTCTTCAGCTATTATGCACAATGGGTCCCCAATTACGCAGACAAGGCCCGACCCCTAATCCAGTCCACAACTTTCCCCCTGTCGACGGAGGCCCGCCAGGCCTTCTGCCGCATCAAGGCAGACATTGCTAAAGCCACGATGCGCGCCATCGACGAGTCCCTCCCCTTCCAGGTCGAGAGCGATGCGTCCGACGTAGCTCTGGCGGCCACCCTCAACCAAGCGGGCAGGCCCGTGGCTTTCTTCTCCCGCACTCTCCATGCTTCCGAAATTCACCACTCCTCGGTCGAAAAGGAGGCCCAGGCCATAGTGGAAGCTGTGCAACACTGGCGGCATTACCTGGCCGGCAGGAGATTCACTCTCCTCACGGACCAACGGTCAGTTGCTTTCATGTTCGATAATGCGCAGCGGGGCAAGATTAAGAACGATAAGATCTTGCGGTGGAGGATAGAACTCTCCATCTACAATTACGAG
Source organism: Scyliorhinus torazame (assembly GCF_047496885.1). Classification (NCBI taxonomy): domain Eukaryota; kingdom Metazoa; phylum Chordata; class Chondrichthyes; order Carcharhiniformes; family Scyliorhinidae; genus Scyliorhinus; species Scyliorhinus torazame. The sequence continues at coordinate 224,400,665 of NC_092719.1, forward strand.
ATCTTGTACCGTCCCGGGAAGCTGAGAGATGGAGAACGGAACGGTCTGGAAGACCGTCCTGCTGGCCCTGTGGTCCAGGAATCTCACAGTCTCCCGCTGACAGGAAGTCCTCCTGGTGGCCCTCCACTCCACCCAGTCGCTGCTCTGTACTACCACAAATCAGACACCTCATGAACGTCTCCTTGTTTTCCCCAGGAAGTCCTCCTCCGGGACCTCGCTCCCAACCTGGCTAGCGACACCCGGACCCATCCTGCTTCGGAGACATGTGAGGGCGCACAAGTCGGACCCGTTGGTCGAGAGGGTCCACCTGCTGCATGCCAACCCCCAGTACGCCTCTGTAGCGTTCCCGGACGGCTGCCAAGTCACGGCCTCCCTTCGGGACCTGGCGCCCGCAGGAGCCCCATGCGCCCCCGCACCAGTGCCCCCACCCCCACCTTCCCCGCAACACCTGACCGGAGGGTCAGTACTCCCGCCGCCCCTGCCTCAGCCCGAACAAGCGCCGATGCCCCCTACAGGCGCCCCCCCGTCCTGCCCACTTTTTGCCCCAACAGCGCTGCCTAGGGGTGACGAAGCTGCCTGGGAGGGCGACACAACGTTCCTGGAATCGCAACCGCCGGGACCCCCATCAGGATCACCACCGAAGCCCAGATGCTCCAGAAGGACGACCAGGCCACCCGATCGACTGATTGCTGCACCATGAACACTTTGCTATTATCCTCGACATCACGGCACCTCCATACCTGGTCCTACCATGCAAAAGGCGACATTAACGCTGGCCATCACCCCGCCGGGCTCTTTTTTAACAGGGGGTGAATGTGGTAATACCAGGTATTGCGGTACCTGAGAGGTGGATGACCATTGGCTAGACCCAGGAGTCTACCATTGGCCGATGTACATAGCTCCGCCCTGAGAGGCGGAGTATAAGAACCGATGCCGTCCCAGCAGCCTTCACTTTCTGTATCGAAGCTGCTGGGTACAGTTCTAGCAGATTAAAGCCGATTAGTTATGACTCACCTTGTCTCGAGAGTAATTGATTGCGCATCAAACTGCAAGGCTTTGTTTAAATTCAAACCAGGCAGGTTGATTCTGATTGGTCAAGGCATTGCCCTGGAGAATAAACTAGCGAATGGCTGCATCATTTTGTTTTGTCAGGCTGGACGTATGGCTCACTTACGAATGCAAGAAGCTCCATATATTAATAGACAGGGGTCTGTTCTTTGCAGACAAAATGGACGTATACACTCATTGCGCCTGTTTCAACCAGCTTCTTAGTCCTGAGTCAGAAGATTGGGAGTGTCCAGCTCCACTTCAGAAAGAGAAATATTGATGGAGAGGTATTCAGAGCAGGAACATCCTGATTTGGGAAGAGTGGCGAGATGGAGGGATGACATTGGTGTTCTCAGAGCTTCGGGTACCTAGGGCCGAATAATGAATACCAACCTTGCCAGTGATGCCCACATCCCGCAGCCTAAATGAAAACATAAATTTAATCATCATCGAATTTGCAGTGCAGAAGGAGGCCATTTGGCCCTTCGAGACTGCACCAGCCCTTGGAAAGAGCACTCTACTTAAGCCTACACCTTCACCCTATCCCCATAATCCAATAACACCACCTAACCTTTTTGGACACTAAGGGCAATTTATCATGGCCAATCCACCAAACCTGCACATCTTTGGACTGTGGGAGGAAACCGGAGCACCCGGAGAAAACCCACGCAGACACGGGGAGAACATGAAGACTCCGCACAGACAGTGACCCGAGGCTGGAATCGAACCTGGGACCCTGGTGCTGTGAGGCAGCAGTGCTAACCACTGTGCCACCGTGCTGCCCCCTATAAAAGTGCGGGGTTGAAGAGGCAGAAAATGAGAATCTGAACTCCGACATATGGTGAGTTGCTGTGGATGGAATCAGTGCTTTTACTGTTATACAAACACAGACCACTGGCATATTACCCAACTGTTGATGGGACCTTGAAAATTCGCGCAATAAATGGCTGAAAACAAGGGTGCTGTCAATATTGCCATCACTGGGAAAATTCCACACTGATGAATGTTGGACTTCATCCAGCGAGAGACATAACCTTGCGTACGAGCAGCAAGTCACAGGTTACCCTTACTGTTTGCAATCTCAAATATTTCAGCTTCATTTTATTTATTTTCCATCTCTAATGGATTGATAAAGAAAGGGCTTCGGCGTTTCGCCACGTCAGGGTGCCCCAAAGTGCTTCACAGGTATTGAAGTAGCTTTTTGAAATGTAGTCGCGGTTGCCATGTGGGAAACAAGGCAGCCAATTTGTACACAGCAAGATCCCTCACTCACGTTGATGCAACAGTCAGGAAAGCCCAACAACGTCTCTACTTCCTATGGAGCTAAAAAAACTCGGCATCTCTGCATCGACTCTCAAAAAAGTCTACAGATATGCCACAGAGAGCATCCTATCCGGCTGTATCACAGCTTGGTATGGCAACTGCTCGGCCCAAGATCACAAGAAACTGCAGAGTGTGGTGAACTCAGCCCAACGCATCACACAAGCTGCCACCCTCACATCGATTCTGTCTACACCTCCCGCTGCCTCAGGAAGGCAGACAGCATTATCAGAGACCCCTCCCACCCAGGCATTGCCTTCTTCCAGACCCTTCCATCAGGCAGAAGGTACAGAAGTCTGAAGACCTGCACATCCAGACATAGGAACAGCTTCTTCCCCACAGCTACAAGACTCCTCAACGACTCCCCCTCGGACTGATCTGTTCCCTGTCAGAACACTATTCACGACGCCCTATGCTGCTCTTGCTCATGTATTTGCTTTGTTTGGCCCCTTGTTCCGCACTGTAACCAATCACTGTTTGTTGATGTACCATTTGTCAATGTTCTCTGTCGGTTATTCTTGTGTCTACTATGTGCGCACTGTGTACGTTCCCTTGGCCGCAGAAAAATACTTTTCACTGTACTTCGGAACATGTGACAGTAAATATCAATCAATCAATCAATCCCAAAATTAGCAGTGTGACAATGGTGAAACAATCTACTTTTAATGATGTGGATTGAGGCAGGTATGCTGGGGATAACACCCCTACTTTTTGGGGGATCTTTTACATCGACCTGGGAGAACTGATGGGGTCTCGGTTTAATGTCTCATCCCCACAGACAGTGCAATGGGGTCAGTACCCCACTGGGGGTGCTGGCCTGGATTGAAGTGCTCAGGTTTATGGAGTTGGCCTTCAAGCAATGGGCCCATGGTTCAGAGGCAAGAGGGGGGCTATATCCACTGAAACGAAACAGCCAAAACCCGAGGTAGATATAATCAACTGGAGGCCAATTGCAACTCATACATACAAGAATGACTCACCACAGGATGGACTTCGATATCTGTGAGTGTTGCTTTTCTCGATGTCAACCAAAATGCAGCTCGTTGGAAAAGTTTGGAATGAGATTAGGAGTCCAGATATTGGCAATTAGAAGGTTATATCAGGGAACTGGAAATTTGTCTGAGAAGCGTTGACATTTCAGAAATGTTCAACTTTGCCAGAAGTGTGAAGCGGGACAAGAAATCAGAGTGGGTTTGTGGAAGGTGAGATTTGGGAGGGGCAGGATAGTGTTATGGGAATGGGATTTGCCGACAGTGAGATTTGGGAGGGGCAGGATGGTGTTTTGGGAATGGGATTTGCGGACAATGAGATTTTTAGAGAGAGACTAGTGATAATTTAACAAAATTCACTAGACTCTGGGGTGGTCCCAGCGGATTGGAAATTAGCAAACGTGACACCACTGTTTAAAAAAGGAGGTAGGCAGAAAGCGGGTAATTATAGGCCAGTGAGATTAACTTTGGTAATAGGGAAGATGCTGGAATCTATCATCAAGGAAGAAATAGCGAGGCATCTGGATGGAAATTGTCCCATTGGGCAGACGTAGCATGAGTTCATAAAGGGCAGGTCGTGCCTAACTCATTTAGTGGAATTTTTTGAGGACATTACCAGTGCGGTAGATAACGGGGAGCCAATGGATGTGGTATATCTGGATTTCCAGAAAGCCTTTGACAAGGTGCCACACAAAAGGTTGCTGCATAAAATAAAGATGCATGGCATTAAGGGTACAGTAGTAGCATGGATAGAGGACTGGTTAATTAATAGAAAGCAAAGAGTGGGGATTAATGGGTGTTTCTCTGGTTGGCAATCAGTAGCTAGTGGTGTCCCTCAGGGATCAGTGTTGGGCCCACAATTGTTCACAATTTACAGAGATGATTTGGAGTTGGGGACCAAGGGCAATGTGTCCAAGTTTGCAGACGACACTAAGATGAGTGGTAAAGCAAAAAGTGCAGAGGATACTGGAAGTCTGCAGAGGGATTTGGATAGGTTAAGTGAATGGGTTAGGGTCTGGCAGATGGAATGCAATGTTGACAAATGTGAGGTTATCCATTTTGGTAGGAATAACAGCAAAAGGGATTATTATTTAAATGATAAAATATTAAAACATGCTGCTGTGCAGAGAGACCTGGGTGTGCTAGTGCATGAGTCGCAAAATGTTGGTTTACAGGTGCAACAGATGATAAAGAAGGCAAATGGAATTTTGTCATTCATTGCCGGAGGGATGGAGTTTAAGACTAGGGAGGTTATGCTGCAATTGTATAAGGTGTTAGTGAGACCACACCTGGAATATTGTGTTCAGTTTTGGTCTCCTTACCTGAGAAAGGATGTACTGGCGCTGGAGGGTGTGCAGAGGAGATTCACTAGGTTAATCCCAGAGCTGAAGGGGTTGGATTACGAGGAGAGGTTGAGTAGACTGGGACTGTACTCGTTGGAATTTAGAAGGATGAGAGGGGGATCTTATAGAAACATATAAGATTATGAATGGAATAGATAGGATAGATGCGGGCAGGTTGTTTCCACTGGTGGGTGAAAGCATAACTAGGGGGCATAGCCTCAAAATAAGGGGAAGTAGATTTAGGATTGAGTTTAGGAGGAACCTCTTCACCCAAAGGGTTGTGAATCTATGGAATTCCTTGCCCAGTGAAGCAGTAGAGGCTCATAGAACATAGAACATAGAACAATACAGCGCAGTACAGGCCCTTCGGCCCACGATGTTGCACCGAAACAAAAGCCATCTAACCTACACTATGCCATTATCATCCATATGTTTATCCAATAAACTTTTAAATGCCCTCAATGTTGGCGAGTTCACTACTGTAGCAGGTAGGGCATTCCACGGCCTCACTACTCTTTGCGTAAAGAACCGACCTCTGACCTCTGTCCTATATCTATTACCCCTCAATTTAAAGCTATGTCCCCTCGTGCCAGCCATTTCCATCCGCGGGAGAAGGCTCTCACTGTCCACCCTATCTAACCCCCTGATCATTTTGTATGCCTCTATTAAGTCTCCTCTTAACCTTCTTCTCTCCAACGAAAACAACCTCAAGTCCATCAGCCTTTCCTCATAAGATTTTCCCTCCATACCAGGCAACATCCTGGTAAATCTCCTCTGCACCCGCTCCAAAGCCTCCACGTCCTTCCTATAATGCGGTGACCAGAACTGTACGCAATACTCCAAATGCGGCCGTACCAGAGTTCTGTACAGCTGCAACATGACCTCCCGACTCCGGAACTCAATTCCTCTACCAATAAAGGCCAACACTCCATAGGCCTTCTTCACAACCCTATCAACCTGGGTGGCAACTTTCAGGGATCTATGTACATGGACACCTAGATCCCTCTGCTCATCCACACTTTCAAGAACTTTACCATTAGCCAAATATTCCGCATTCCTGTTATTCCTTCCAAAGTGAATCACCTCACACTTCTCTACATTAAACTCCATTTGCCACCTCTCAGCCCAGCTCTGCAGCTTATCTATATCCCTCTGTAACCTGCTACATCCTTCCACACTATCAACAACACCACCGACTTTAGTATCGTCTGCAAATTTACTCACCCACCCTTCTGCGCCTTCCTCTAGGTCATTGATAAAAATGACAAACAGCAACGGCCCCAGAACAGATCCTTGTGGTACTCCACTTGTGACTGTACTCCATTCTGAACATTTCCCATCAACCACCACCCTCTGTCTTCTTTCAGCTAGCCAATTTCTGATCCACATCTCTAAATCACCCTCAATCCCCAGCCTCCGTATTTTCTGCAATAGCCTACCGTGGGGAACCTTATCAAACGCTTTGCTGAAATCCATATACACCACATCAACTGCTCTACCCTCATCTACCTGTTCAGTCACCTTCTCAAAGAACTCAATAAGGTTTGTGAGGCATGACCTACCCTTCACAAAGCCATGCTGACTATCCCTGATCATATTATTCCTATCTAGATGATTATAAATCTTGTCTCTTATAATCCCCTCCAAGACTTTACCCACTACAGACGTGAGGCTCACCGGTCTATAGTTGCCGGGGTTGTCTCTGCTCCCCTTTTTGAACAAAGGGACCACATTTGCTGTCCTCCAGTCCTCTGGTACTATTCCTGTAGCCAATGATGACATAAAAATCAAAGTCAAAGGTCCAGCAATCTCTTCCCTGGCCTCCCAGAGAATCCTAGGATAAATCCCATCAGGTCCCGGGGACTTATCTATTTTCAGCCTGTCCAGAATTGCCAACACCTCTTCCCTACGTACCTCAATGCCATCTATTCTAATAGCCTGGGTCTCAGCATTCTCCTCCACAACATTATCTTTTTCCTGAGTGAATACTGACGAAAAATATTCATTTAGTATCTCGCCTATCTCTTCAGACTCCGCACACAATTTCCCATCCCTGTCCTTGACTGGTCCTACTCTTTCCCTAGTCATTCGCTTATTCCTGACATACCTATAGAAAGCATTTGGGTTTTCCTTGATCCTTCCTGCCAAATACTTCTCATGTCCCCTCCTTGCTCGTCTTAGCTCTCTCTTTAGATCCTTCCTCGCTACCTTGTAACTATCCATCGCCCCAACTGAAACTTCACACCTCATCTTCACATAGGCCTCCTTCTTCCTCTTAACAAGAGATTCCACTTCCTTGGTAAACCACGGTTCCCTCGCTCGACGCCTTCCTCCCTGCCTGACCGGTACATACTTATCAAGAACACGCAGTAGCTGATCCTTGAACAAGCCCCACTTATCCAGTGTGCCCAACACTTGCAGCCTACTTCTCCACCTTATCCCCCCCAAGTCACGTCTAATGGCATCATAATTGCCCTTCCCCCAGCTATAACTCTTGCCCTGCGGTGTATACTTATCCCTTTCCATCCTTAACGTAAACGTCACCGAATTGTGGTCACTGTCCCCAAAGTGCTCTCCTACCTCCAAATCCAACACCTGGCCTGGTTCATTACCCAAAACCAAATCCAACGTGGCCTCGCCTCTTGTTGGCCTGTCAACATATTGTTTCAGGAAACCCTCCTGCACACACTGTACAAAAAACGACCCATCTATTGTACTCGAACTATATCTTTTCCAGTCAATATTTGGAAAGTTAAAGTCTCCCATAATAACTACCCTGTTACTTTCGCTCTTATCCAGAATCATCTTCGCCATCCTTTCCTCTACATCCCTAGAACTATTAGGAGGCCTATAAAAAACTCCCAACAGGGTGACCTCTCCTTTCCTGTTTCTAACTTCAGCCCATACTACCTCGGAAGAAGAGTCCCCATCTAGCATCCTCTCCGCCACCATAATACTGCTCTTGACTAGCAGCGCCACACCTCCCCCTCTTTTGCCTCCTTCTCTGAGCTTACTAAAACACCTAAACCCCGGAACCTGCAACACCCATTCCTGTCCCTGCTCTATCCATGTCTCCGAAATGGCCACAACATCGAAGTCCCAGGTACCAACCCATGCTGCCAGTTCCCCTACCTTGTTTCGTATACTCCTGGCATTGAAGTAGACACACTTCAAACCACCTACCTGAACACTGGCCCCCTCCTGCGACGTCAAATCTGTGCTCCTGACCTCTATACTCTCATTCTCCCTTACCCTAAAACTACAATCCAGGTTCCCATGCCCCTGCTGCATTAGTTTAAACCCCCCCAAAGAGCACTAACAAATCTCCCCCCCAGGATATTTGTGCCCCTCAGGTTCAGATGTAGACCATCCTGTCTGTAGAGGTCCCACCTTCCCCAGAAAGAGCCCCAGTTATCCAGAAATCTGAATCCCTCCCGCCTGCACCATCCCTGTAGCCACGTGTTTAAATGCTCTCTCTCCCTATTCCTCATCTCACTATCACGTGGCACGGGCAACAACCCAGAGATAACAACTCTGTTTGTTCTAGTTCTGAGCTTCCATCCTAGCTCCCTGAAAGCCTGCCTGACATCCTTGTCCCCTTTCCTACCTATGTCGTTAGTGCCAATGTGGACCACGACTTGGGGCTGCTCCCCCTCCCCCCTAAGGACCCGGAAAACACGATCCGAGACATCACGTACCCTTGCACCTGGGAGGCAACATACCAAACGTGAGTCTCTCACGCTCCCACAAAATCTCCTATCTGTGCCCCTGACTATAGAGTCCCCAATTACTAATGCTCTGCTCCTCTCCCCCCTTCCCTTCTGAGCAACAGGGACCGACTCCGTGCCAGAGGCCCGTACCCCATGGCTTACCCCTGGTAAGTCCCCCCCCCCCCCCCCAAGTATCCAAAGCGGTATGCTTGTTTCTCAGAGGAACGACCGCAGGGGATCCCTGCACTGACTGCTTTTTCCCAGTCCCTCTTACAGTTACCCACCTATCTCCAATCTTTGGTGTAACTAATTCCCTGAAGCTGCTATCTATGACCCCTTCTGCCTCCCGAATGATCCGAAGTTCTTCCAACTCCTTCATTTAATGAAGGCTCCTTCATTAAATGTTTTTAAGACAAAGATAGATCGTTTTTTGAAGAATAAAGGGATTAAGGGTTATGGTGTTCGGGCCGGAAAGTGGAGCTGAGTCCACAAAAGATCAGCCATGATCTCATTGAATGGCGGAGCAGGCTCGAGGGGCCAGATGGCCGACTCCTGCTCCTAGTTCTTATTTGGGAGATGCAGGATGGTTTTATGGGAATGGGGTTTGTGGACAATGAGGTTTGGGAGGGGCAGGCTGGTTTTATGGGAATAGGATTTGTGGACGATGAGATTTGGGAGGCACAGGATGGTTTTATGGGAATGGGATTTGTGGACGATAAGGTTTGGGAGGGGCAGGCTGGTTTTATAGGAATGGGGTTTGTGGAAGGTGAGACACAGAGTTGGAGACAGAGGTTGGGAGTTGGGAGTTGAGGATAATCAAGAAAGAAAAAAGTACCAGAGAGACATAAGGGGCTAAAATTGGACAAATCCCCAGGACCTGGTGGCCTGCAGCCTAATTCTAAAAGAGGTCGCTGTAGAGATAATGGAAATGCCAGTGATGACATTCCAAAATTTCTGAGATTCCAGAATGGTCTTAGCAAATTGTAGATGTTACAACTTGGGGGCCAAGGACTGTGCTCTATACGATTCCCCACTTACACGGCTGAGTATGAACTCCCTCGGTAATGGGGCCGGTGTTTCCCCTTATCAAGGGAGAGCCACTCAGTATAAAAACCCCGACCTGTGTATACCGTAATAAACCAGTTGTTAATTTCTACCCTACCGTACATTCCTGTTGTCTCTCCTGTCGGGTTCTACACTGGCGACGAGGATGAAGTGGAGCTGCCGCAGCCGCTGTGTGTTATACCGCCCACCCACTTTGTTCAGGCCCACAGAGAGCCGCACATCGGGAAACCTGAGCAGTTTGATGGTAGTACCGATGACTGGACCCAATACGTAGAGCGAGTGCAATATTTTTTCCCGGTCTAACGCGATGGTTGGGGATGAAGGATAGACTGTTATCCTGCTGACTGCAGTGGGAGGGACCCCGCTATGCACTGATCAAAGGCCTCACGCACCTGGACAGGCTGGACTCCAAGCCTTTTGCCGCATTGGCCAAGGTGCATCTTAACCCGCAGCCTCTAAGAATGGTTCACCAGTTCTGATTTCACACGACCTCACACACGCAAGGAGAATCAAATGACAAGTTATTGGTGCACTTAACAACCCTCGCCGCTGGGGTGATCTCTGTAGGTGCATGAACACAAGGGGTTAATGGGTCGATAGCAGCGCCACATGATCACCAGAGGGCTGGACCAACAGGGATATAAAGGGCAGCCACACGGGGTCTCTCTCTCTCTCGGGGGTGCTGCTCAAAGTCTCAAAACAAAAAATTATTTTCCCCAGCGACTGAATGAAGCTCGAGCCTCCACTTACAGTTAAAGATCACTGCCGCAGCCTGAAACATACCGTTTGCAACACCCAAAGAGAAGAGCACAATGACAAATCCATAGCAAAAGATTTGTTCATTGACGCCGATTCCTCAGGGGGTGAGTTCCTCATTGGACAAGTAGAGCACCGTGACACATCCTTGACAAGGAGCGATGATTTTCTCGCTGACGAATGCCACTCACCATGGATCAGCTCTCCGGATCTGATGGCCATTGCAGCAGCAACATGGCTGCCAAGTCCCATACGAGTCTCATGGTGGGAGAATCCAGTACCGTGACGACACGGCAGGTCGTCGACAAAATGGATGACAACCACATGTCATATATCCTAGCAGAAGGCGACGCCACGCAGACAGCACAGATTGACTCCACTGAGGGAGTGATACCGGCCTCCATAGCGAGCTCGTGGACAGGCTCCAGAATGGCCACAAGCGACGACTCCGGAGCGACAGCCGTGAACGAGGAAGACTATGACGGTCTATCTGCCTTGTCTGAGCAGCCAGCAGCAGACATTAAATGTCTACCCGCTGTTGGTCAAAGCAGTGAACAAAACCACAACAACAACAGATCTGGTGATTTTGTGTCTGCGCCGCAGCAATCACCCAACCCAGCTGCAAAAACGATGACATACGGGGTCCACACTGCAAGCACAAAAGAAAGTCCGCTACTAACGTCAACTTACTTCGACCATTCCGATGTCTCATGATGTGCTCACGGACACACATAAACACTGACGGTCACAACGACATGGCGACAGAAACACTGCCACCTCAACGACAGGCGGAAGGATCAACCCACTGAGGCACGATCAATTTGACTGGAGACGAAGTTGAATCCAAACTGAGACTTTATTAGTATCAGATTCAGAAGATGGACCTCCGGATTAAACCAGATCGCCTGCCGCTGGATCCACACACAAGCGACGCCAGAAAGGACTTCCAGCGCTGGCTAGCTTGTTTTGAAGCGTATATCAACGCAGCCCCGACCCCTGTTCCAGAGGCTCAGAAGATTCAAATATTGTACTCCAGACTCAGCTCTAAAATCTTCCCGCTGATCCAGGATGCCCCCAATTACGCTGACGCTATGACTCGACTCAAAGAAAATTATGAGCAGAAGACTAACACGCTCTTTGCCAGACACACGCTCGCAACGCGTACTCAACTACTTGGTGAGTCAATCGAGGACTTCTGGAGGGCCCTGATCCCACTAGTTCGGGACTGTGACTGCCAGGACGTTACAGCGAAGGAGCACTCGGATCTCCTTATGATGGACACTTTTGTGACTGGGATTGGGTCCGATGTTATCAGGCAGCGGCTCCTAGAAGGGGCCACGCGCGATTTCGCAGAGACTAAAACACTAGCGCTCTCCATGATGGTCGCCCTGCGCAATGTCCAGTCCTCTGCCCCCAACCGCGCGGCCCACCCCTCCAATGCGTCATAGGCCCCACAGTGGGGGCACTACCCACCCAATACGCCTGCGCTACGCGCCAGCCGGTGATCTCCGGGGGGGCCCCAATGCTATGTTTGCGGCCAGCAAAAACACCCCCGCCAACGCTGCCCGGCCCGCGCTGCCATTTGTAAGGCCTGCGGGAAGAAGGGCCACTACGCAGCGGTGTGCCAGGCCCGCTCAGCGGCCGCGGTCGCCCCCACCTACCCCTGGTCAGGGACAATGGGCGCCGCTATCCTCCTCTCCTCCACAGGCCATGTGCGAGCAATGGCCGCCGCCATCTTCTCCCCCGCACAACAAGTGCGTTTCATGAGCGCCGCCATCTTGCTCCACCCCTTCAACGTGCGTTCCATTGGCGCCGCTATTTTGTAATACCCAGGACCTCCGGGCGCCGCCATCTTGTCCACCCCGCAGCACATGGATACCAATGGTGTTTCAGGACCCCAACTCAACAGCCGCCTCACTACCCGATGATCAACCACGACTCGCATCCATGGCAATCGACCAGTCCCGACCACATACTCTGACCAACGCATCCACCAGCGTGAAAGTCAACGGCCATGTGACCTCCTGCCTACTGGACTCCGGGAGCACCGAGAGCTTTGTACACCCGAATACAGTAAGGCGCTGCTCCCTTAAGGTACACCCTACCAATCAAAGTATCTCCCTGGCCTCCGGATCTCATTGCTTAGCGATCGGGGGTACTGCACGGTCATGCTCACAGTCCAAGGCGTAGAGTTCCACGGTTTTCGCCTCTACGTCCTCCCTAACCTCTGCGCTGCACTTATCCTTGGCCTGGATTTTCAGTGCAACCTCCAGAGCCTGACTCTTAAATTCAGCGGACCCTTACCACCCCTCACTGTGTGCGGCCTCGCGACCCGAAAGGTCGATCCTCCTTCCCTCTTTGCCAATCTAACCCCAGATTGCAAACCCGTCGCCACCAGGTGCAGACAGTACAGCACCCAGGATAAGGCCTTCATCAGGTCCGAGGTCCAGCGGTTGCTTCAGGAGGGAGTCATCGAGGCCAGCAACAGCCCCTGGAGAGTTCAAGTGGCAGTGGTTAAGTCTGGGGAGAAAAACAGGATGGTCGTTGACTACAGTCAGACCATCAATCGGTACACGCAGCTCGACGCGCACCCCCTCCCACGCATATCTGACATGGTTAACCAGATTGCACACACCGGGTCTTCTCAACGGTGGACCTGAAATCCGCTTACCACCAGCTCCCCATCCGTAAATCGGACCGGCCATACACCGCCTTCGAGGCAGACGGCCGACTATATCACTTCCTTAGGGTCCCCTTCGGCATCACAAACGGGGTCTCGGTCTTCCAAAGGGAGATGGACCGAATGGTCGGCCAGTACGGCTTGCGGGCCACGTTTCTGTATCTAGACACTGTGACCATCTGCCGCCATGATCAGCAGGACCACGACACCAGCCTCGATAAATTTCTCCGCACCGCCACTCTCCTCAACCTCATGTATAACAAGGAGAAGTGTGTGTTCCGTACAAACTGCTTAGCCCTCCTCGGCTACGTAGTCCAGAACGGAGTTCTGGGGCCCGATCCTGACCGCATGCGCCCCCTCATGGAGCTCCCCCTCCCCCACTGCCCCAAGGCCCTCAAACGCTGCCTGGGGTTCTTCTCGTATTACGCACAGTGGGGCCTAAACTACGCGGACAAGGCCCGCCCACTCATACAGTCCACTCATTTCCCCCTGACGGCCGAGGCCCAACCGGCTTTCGCCCGGATCAGAGCCGATATTGCCAAAGCTGGAATGCACGCTGTAGACAAAACACTTCCTTTCCAAGTAGAAAGCGACGCACGGAAGTCGCCGTTGCCGCCACCCTCAACCAGGCAGGCAGGCCCAAGGCATTCTTTTCCCGCACGCTCCATGCCTCCGAAATTCGGCACTCATCCATCGAAAAGGAGGCCCAGGCTATTGTTGAGGCTGTGCGGCATTGGAGGCATTACGATGGGCACAGGCCGGATACCGGGATGCCGGACAGGCTGAGGAGGGCACCTTTCCCCACTGAGCCCCCAGGTGTTACGCCCCACAGATACCGTGTTGAGAACCAGGAGGAGGAGTAGCAGCAGTTGCTCTGTGTTACAGTCCCCGGGGCCGCACCTATCTGGATTGCATTGAAGGTGAATGGACACCCCACTGAAATGAAACTCGATACCAGAGCGGCCGTCTCGGTGATCAGCCGACAGACATTCACCGTGATCGAGTCTGGTCTCCAGGCCTTGGACCTGTGGACACGGGTGCCCCGCTGGCGACGTACACTGGAGAGCCATAGGCCATGGAGGGAACCACCCATGTGACCGTGGCTTACGGGGACCAGGCGGCATGTTTGCCATCGGTGGTAGTCTGTGGAGAAGGTCCCAGCTTACTGGACCCTGATTGGCTGCCCCATTTAAAGTTGGACAGGCAACGTGCCTGCCGCCTGTACCTCCAGGGCCCGGAAGGAGCGCTGGCGAAATTTCCTGGAGTTTACAGTGAAGGCCCCGGGATGATCAAAGGCTCAGTGTGGACGAGGATGTGCAACCCTGTTATTTCAGCGGCCACCCAGTGCCGAATGCGCTGTAGCCCAAGGTCGATGCAGAGGTGGATCGTTTGGGATGTTTGGGCACCATCCACCCGTCCTCTTCGCCAATTGGGCTGCTGAAGTGGTCCTGGTGCTAAACCCAACAGGTCTATGCGCCTGTGCGGGACAACAAGATGACCATGAACCAGGTTTCCCGCCTTGACCATTACCCAGTCCCGCGTGTTGAGGACCTGTACGCCAAGCTCTGTGGGGAAGCAACGTTCATGGAGCTCATGAACTACGTGTACCCCCAGCTGGTCCTGGGTCCAGATTCTCGGATCACGTGACAGTGAACACCCACAGAGGACTGGAAATTACACCCGACTGCCCTCCGGGGTTTCACCGGCTGGTACCATTTTCCAACGTGTGATGGGAACATCCTCTGGGGCCTGCCTAGGGTGGCCATACACCTGGATGACGGAATCATCACCGGCGCCTTCTAGAAAGAACATTTGGAGAACTTGGCCAAAGTCCTCCGGCATTTTGAAAAGGCCGACGTCTGCCTCCGCAGGGAGAAGTGCGTTTTTAGAATTAAAATTCCAATTAAGGGGCAATTTAGCGCGGCCAATCCACCCACCCTGCACCTCTTTGGGCTGTGGGAGTGAAACCCACGCAGACACGGGGAGAACGTGCAAACTCCACACGGACAGTGACCCAGAGCCGGGATCGAACCTGGGACCTCGGTGCCGTAAAATTGTTGGAAACCTTTACAGAAATGTGGATCCTTCTTGCTTCTTGTGGAAGCGCGAGTGACACTGTACAAGGTGTACAAGATCCATGGGACTATTTTGAAGATGGGCAGGCCAATTTCTACCCCTCAACCAACAGCACTCAAGCAGATAATCTGGTCTTCATTGTATTGTTGTTTGTGGGATCTTGCTGTGTGAAACCTGGCTGATGTGTTTCCTGCGTTCCAACAATGAATACACTGCAAAACGCACCTCATTCTCTGGAAAGTTCTTTGCGACGTCCCCGAGGTTGTGAAAGGCGCTACAGAAATGCAAGTCCTTATTTTTCTTTTTTCCTCCTTTACAAGTTATTATTTTGTATTTACAGTTAATAAAAAAACAGGTAAATTAGTCCAACTGGTCAATACTGATATTTCTGCTTCATATGAAGCTCCCCCCCCCCCCCCCCCCCCCCCCCCACACCCATCTCCTCTGTCCCTCACGTGTTTATGCAGTGTCACCCCTTTAAATGGATCGATAGATACTCTTCACCTCAACCACTCCTTACGGTATTTCCACCTTCGCTGGTGCCGTTTTTATAATCTGCAGGCCAGGACAGTTCACAACATTCCAAACGGTCTAACTGAGGTTCAATCAAAGATGTGCAACTTCTCTGCTTTGCCACTCTGATTTAAGATGTTCCATTAACTTTAGCCACTTTGACCAAATGTTTAGACCATAAGACATAGGAGCAGAATTAGGCCACTCGGCCCATCGAGTCTGCTCCGCCATTCAATCATGGCTGATATTTTTCTCATCCCCATTGCCCTGCTTTCTCCCCATAGCACTGGGCTAAATCGCTGGCTTTTAAAGCAGACCAAGGCAGGCCAGCAGCACGGTTCAATTCCTGTAACAGCCTCCCCGAACAGGCGCCGGAATGTGGCGACTAGGGGCTTTTCACAGTAACTTCATTTGAAGCCTACTTGTGACAATAAGTGATGACTTATTTCATTTCATAACCCCTGATCCCCTTATTAATCAAGAACCTATCTCTCTCTGTCTTAAAGACACTCGGTGATTTGGCCCCCACAGCCTTCTGCGGCAAAGAGTTCCACAGATTCACCACCCTCTGGCTGAAGAAATTCCTCCTCATCTCTGTTTTAAAGGATTGTCCCTTTAGTCTGAGATGGTGTCCTCTGCTTCTAGTTTTTCCTACAGGTGTCCAAAAAGCTGGGTTACTGGGCTAAGGGCGTACGGTGGAGATGTGGGCTTAAGTAGGGTGCTCTTTCCAAGGGCCGGTGAAGACTCAATGGGCCAAATAGTCTCACAGGGAGACTAATTGGTCCAATCCCATGGGTCCCGTGTGGGTTATAACAGTCACCTATCCCAATACGTTTGTTTGACAAAGGGTCTTGGGATAGTTAACAACATTGTAGGTACTATATAAATGCAAATAATTGTTGACGTGCCCAGTTTAGGGCTGTAAGACTGGGGGAGAGAAGGGGTTCCACAGTTTGGATGCCCCAGAGAATGGGTTACCGTGTCGGGGTGAACAAAGCTTTCCCTGCTCCCAGAGTCAATCAGGCAAGACGTCTCGTGGCCGTTGATGAAGACCGTCATTGTTGCTGTTGTGAGTGTCCGAGGTTGACTTTGGTCCAGTGTCACCGAGGTCAGATGAAGCAGTTGCGAGTTCTGATCGGGCAGTGTGTAGTCGGCCGTGCTGGGGGCCTGGGGCCCCATCCAAGATGGCGTCTCCCATGGGTCGCACATGGTGGCCGGGGATGGACAAGATGGCGGCGGGATGGACAAAACGGCGGTGCCCACCCGTCCAGCGTGGTGTCCGGGGGGCAAGATGGCCACGCCCGTGGGTCGCACGTGGCCCTAGGATAGGGGGGTGGCAGTGAGCACTGGCCGGTCGGGGCCTGAAGGGAGGGTTGCCGCGGCGGTCCGGAGTCGCTGGAGACCGTGGCCACGGCGTGGGCCTGGCAGACCCCCACAAAGTGGCCCTTCTTGCCGCACCCTTTGCAGGTGGCGGTGCGGGCCGGGCAGCGCGGGGGTGCTTCGCCTGCCCGCAGGAGAAACAGCGGGGCCCGGCGGCGTTAGCGGGCCGTCTCGCCGTGCAGGCCTGCGGGGTCAGGGGGAAGGTATCCCTGATTAAAAGTTCCGTGTGCTCGCTCCCCGAAACTTGCGGGCAGCCACAGTTTCGGCCTTGCACTAGTAGCGCCCGGTAGAAATCCTCCAACAATTCCCCGGGGCTTTGCTGTCTAGTTGCAAGCAGGTGACGTGCGTAGACCTGATTTACAGGGCGGATATAATGTCCTTTTAACAGTTCGATCGCGGCATCATAGTCCTCCGCCTCCTCGATAAGGGGGTAGATCCCAGGGCTGACCCTTGAGCGCAGGAGGTGCAGTTTCTGTTCTCCTGAGGGGGTGCCTCCGGCCGTCTCGAGGTGGCCTTTAAAGCTGCCAGCCAGGGTTTAACTATTGCAGCCGAGTTCTCCGCGTGGGGGCTGAGTTGAAGGCACTCCGGTTTGATTCGGAGATCCATCCTTCCAGCTTAAGTCTAGTTGATTAAATTGATGCGCGATCAATTACACTCAAGACGAAGTGATTTCATAACTGAGGCTTTAATCGACTAGAACCAGCAGCTTCGGTACAGAAAGTGAAGGCTGCTGGGACGGCACCGGTTCTTATACTCCGCCTGTCAGGGCGGAGCTACGTATCAACAGCCAATGGTAAACTCCTAGGTTTAACCAATGGTCATCAGCCTCTTGGGTACCGCAATACTTGATAATACCACAAGTCCGTAGTCACATGACAAGGCGGAGCAGGAAGGCGAGCTCCGTTGGTGCTGAATGCCGGCCCACGGCCCATTGCAGATGTCCAAAGGCTGGGATCACCTTCCGACGTCAGACCCTAGCTGCTCATCATGTTATAATAATAATCTTTATTATTGTCACAAGTAGGCTTACATTAACACTGTAATGAGGTTACTGTGAAAAGCCCCTAGTCGCCACATTCCGGCACCTGTTCGAGTACACAGAGGGAGGATTCAGAATGTCCAATCCACCTAACCTGCACGTCTTGGACTGTGGGAGGAAACCGGAGCACCCAGAGGAAACCCACGCAGAAATGGGGAGGACGTGCAGACTCCGCACAGACAGTGACCCAAGCCGGGAATCGAACCCAGGGCCCTGGAGCTGTGAAGCAACAGTGCTAACCACTGTGCTACCGTGGTAGCAGGCTGTGGGATTTCATCAGCCGCCACGCGAGCTTCCCGAATGGCGATGGGTGGTTGGAACCACGCTGTCGGGAACTCGGTCAGTCGGGAGCGGCGGATCGCTGGGCGGGACTCTGGCAATGGCCCCCCAGCCGTGCGGAGAACTCCGCGAACACGGTGGTTCTCGGGTTCCGGAGAATCGCCGTGCCCCATTTCAGTGTGAAATTGTATTCTCCGCTCCCGCGCCAAACGCGATTTCGGCGCGGGCTGCAGAGAATACAACCCAAGGGGTTTGTCGTATGAGGAGAGATTGGACAGTTTAAGACGATAATCTCCAGAGTTTAGAAGAATGAGGGGAGATCTAATTGAGGTATACAAGATGCTGAAAGGTGCGGATAAAGTCGACGTGGAGCGGGTGCTTCCTCTTGTGCGGCATTCTAGATCGAGAGGTCAGTCTCAGGGTAAGAGGTAGCAAATTTAAAATGGAGTTGAGGAGAAACTACTTCTGCCAAAGGGTTGTGAATCTGTGGAATTCGCTCCCCCAGAGTGCGGTGGACGCTGGGACAGCGAGTAAGTTTAAGGAGGAGTTAGACAGATTTTAATTGGTAATGGGGTGAAGGGTTATGGAGAAGGGGCAGGACGGTGGAGTTGAGGCCAGGGTGGGATCAGCCATGATCACATTGAGGGTGTGAGGCCCGGGAGGCTAAATTGCCAACTTCCGCTCCTAGGTCATGTGTTCTGGGGAGGAGATGCTCTGGCTGATTTCACAATCCAGCTCTTGGTCTGCCGCATTGTAGGGAGCAGATGAGGAACAAGCAGCCATGATAGAATGGCGGAGCAGACCCGATGGGCCGAATGGCCTAATTCTGCTCAGATATCGAGGCTGGTTTAGCACAGTGGGCTAAACAGCTGGCGTGTAATGCAGAGCAATACCAGCAGTACGGGTTCAATTCCCGTACCAGCCTCCCCGAACAGGCGCCGGAATGTGGCGACTAGGGGCTCTTCCCAGTAACTTCATTGAAGCCGACTTGTGACAATAATCGATTATTATTATTATATCTTCTGAATTTATGATAAAGCACTTTGGGACGTCCTAAAATGGTGTAAGGCACAACAGGAACGCAAGCCCGTGCCTTCGGTTCATTTTTCTACTTGAACAAAACCAATCTACACAACCTCCACTACATTCATTCCCATTTTCCCCATAAAACTGTTGACATAACTTTCCAGCAATGTTTGGATTACGTTGCTGAATAACCATTAGTTGGAGGGTTTGCAGGCATGTCCCCCGGGGGCATACTGGAAAACTGGTGTCAATGATAAAAGTGTTCTCTTGCTGCAGGAGCACAGAACGAGATTCCTGCTGACGGACTTGTGCCTTAGCGACTGCCCAGCTGCACTCTCACGTCAACCTGATGCACACATGGATTTTCCAGGTCACAGGAGTACTCTCGTTCAGTGTCTGTGCAGCAAAACACACGGGCAAGCTTCCACTATTTATAAACGGCCAATCAGCCCAAACAGCACACATTGAACTGTCGGCAAATAATGCCCCAAATCACTTACGCTGCCCGTTTGTTTTTGTTGCAAATTTGGGTGGTTCAGGAATCCGTTGGGTCCATCAAGCCCCACCCACAACACCAACTACACAAGAGAGGTCAGAATTCCGAGATTCCCTCCCGAGTACTAATTTGGGAAGGAAGTCCAAATTGTGTTCATTCTGTGGGGCACATAGTAACTGGTCCACAAAGTTTCAAACTTTACCTACCTGAACAGATATAAATTACTGACAAGGTGATCGATGCAGAGCAAGGAAACCATGGTCCAGTATATTTTTAAAATCAGTTTTACTGGTCCAGTACCAGCCCAATGGGCAGCACGGTAGCCTTGTGGATAGCACAATTGCTTCACAGCTCCAGGGTCCCAGGTTCGATTCCCCGCTGGGTTACTGTCTGTGCGGAGTCTGCACATCCCCCCCGTGTGTGCGTGGGTTTCCTCCGGGTGCTCCGGTTTCCTCCCACAGTCCAAAGATGTGCAGGTTAGGTGGATTGGCCATGATAAATTGCCCTTAGTGTCCAAAATTGCCCTTAGTGTTGGGTGGGGTTACTGGGGTATGGGGATAGGATAGGGTGCTCTTTCCAAGAGCCGGTGCAGACTCGATGGGCTGAATGGCCTCCTTCTGCACTGTCAATTCTATGATAATCTATGATTACTGATTTAAAATCAAGGTTACTGACAGGCTGAGGAATAAAAATGCTTATTTTTGCTGGTTACCCAACATTGAACGGAATACCTTCTGGGGGCTTCTGCCAGGGCCGGGGGGAGTACTGGGGGGTGGCCAGGGGGTGGGCTGTGGGGTCGGGCTGGACGTACGTAGAACACCATTGCCGCAGCCGGCAAGGCAGCCATGCAGCTGCGCACACCGCTAACAGCCCACTGGGAACTTAGGGTCACGGGTCGTATAGTGTGTGTGGGGAGTGTCTGGGTGAGTGTGTGTGGGGAGTGTCTGGGTGAGTGTGTGTGGGGAGTGTCTGGGTGAGTTTGTGTGGGGAGTGTCTGGGTGAGTGTGTGTGGGGAGTGTCTGGGTGAGTGTGTGTGGGGAGTGTCTGGGTGAGTGTGTGTGGGGAGTGTCTGGGTGAGTGTGTGTGGGGAGTGTCTGGGTGAGTGTGTGTGGGGAGTGTCTGGGTGAGTGTGTGTGGGGAGTGTCTGGGTGAGTGTGTGTGGGGAGTGTCTGGGTGAGTGTGTGTGGGGAGTGTCTGGGTGAGTGTGTGTGGGGAGTGTCTGGGTGAGTGTGTGTGGGGAGTGTCTGGGTGAGTGTGTGTGGGGAGTGTCTGGGTGAGTGTGTGTGGGGAGTGTCTGGGATGGTGTGTGTGGGGAGTGTCTGGGTGAGTGTGTGTGGGGAGTGTCTGGGTGAGTGTGTGTGGGGAGTGTCTGGGTGAGTGTGTGTGGGGAGTGTCTGGGTGAGTGTGTGTGGGGAGTGTCTGGGTGAGTGTGTGTGGGGAGTGTCTGGGTGAGTGTGTGTGGGGAGTGTCTGGGTGAGTGTGTGTGGGGAGTGTCTGGGTGAGTGTGTGTGGGGAGTGTCTGGGTGAGTGTGTGTGGGGAGTGTCTGGGTGAGTGTGTGTGGGGAGTGTCTGGGTGAGTGTGTGTGGGGAGTGTCTGGATGAGCGTGTGTGGGGAGTGTCTGGGTGAGTGTGTGTGGGGAGTGTCTGGGTGAGTGTGTGTGGGGAGTGTCTGGATGAGCGTGTGTGGGGAGTGTCTGGGTGAGTGTGTGTGGGGAGTGTCTGGGTGAGTGTGTGTGGGGAGTGTCTGGGTGAGTGTGTGTGGGGAGTGTCTGGGTGAGTGTGTGTGGGGAGTGTCTGGGTGAGTGTGTGTGGGGAGTGTCTGGGTGAGTGTGTGTGGGGAGTGTCTGGGTGAGTGTGTGTGGGGAGTGTCTGGGTGAGTGTGTGTGGGGAGTGTCTGGGTGAGTGTGTGTGGGGAGTGTCTGGGTGAGTGTGTGTGGGGAGTGTCTGGGTGAGTGTGTGTGGGGAGTGTCTGGGTGAGTGTGTGTGGGGAGTGTCTGGGTGAGTGTGTGTGGGGAGTGTCTGGGTGAGTGTGTGTGGGGAGTGTCTGGGTGAGTGTGTGTGGGGAGTGTCTGGGTGAGTGTGTGTGGGGAGTGTCTGGGTGAGTGTGTGTGGGGAGTGTCTGGGTGAGTGTGTGTGGGGAGTGTCTGGGTGAGTGTGTGTGGGGAGTGCAGTGTGTCTCTGCGGCTGCAGCTTGTCAGCCCCCCGAGTGTCAATCATGGACCCGGCGAATCTAGCCCCTCAACAATAGTGGAATACTGTGGCTACCAGGACAGGTCAGAGACTAGGAATCCTACGGCAAGTAACTCACCTCCTGACCCCCTGAAGCCTGCCCACCATCTACAAGGCACAAGTCAGGAGTGTGATGGAATACTCTCCACTTGCCTGGATGAGCGCAGCTCCAACAACACTCAAGAAGCTCGACACCATCCAGGACAAAGCAGCCAGTTTGATTGCTCCCCATTCCACAAACATTCAAACCCTCCACCACCGACACACAGTAGCAGCCGTGTGCACCATCTACAAGATGCACTGCAGGAACTCACCAAGGCTCCTCGGGCAGCACCTTCCAAACCCACGACCACCACCATCTAGAAGGACATGAGCAGCAGATACCTGGGAACCCCACCACCTGGAGGTTCCCCTCCAAGTCATTCACCACCCCGACTGGGAAATATATCGCCGTTCCTTCACTGTCGGGCAACATCCTGGATCTCCCTCCCTAACAGCACAGTGGGTATACCTACACCACATGGATTGTAGCGGTTCAATAAGGCAGCTCACCCCCACCTTCTGAAGGGCATCTAGGGATGGGCAATAAATGCCCTAACCAGCGATATCCCATAAATGAATAAAAATTCTCTCGCAATAGGAATCCTGTAGTAACCAGCATCAGAGTGCAGACTGTCCCGGGGGAGATACCCGGAGATTGGAATCTAGGTACAGACAGGAAGTGGAACCGGATGTGCCATTTCCTAAACCCTGACCATAATTGGGAAAAACAACTGAATGTTTTAAGTGAGAAGAGATTCCCAACAGATCCAGTCCCATCCCAGCTGTAGCCCCCCTCCTCAATATCGCCCATTCCCCCCGCCCCAGATAGACCCTGTGCAGTCTGACTGAAATGGGGCAAAGTGTTATACTCTTATGTTGAAGGATAAGGTTCAGGGTTTTTAGCAACACTATTGAGTAGCTGGAATCTCCCCTCACCCCCCCTCCCCACCCCAGAACTGGGGGGTCCCAGTGTAACGCGGTGGAGGGTTTTGGCAGCACCGTGGCCTTGGTCTGGGGTTTAGCCACACGAGGGAAGTGAAGTTTCATAACAATAGTGCACAAACCCTCAGCTTTGGAATTCACTCTCGGCATCTCTAGTCCCCTCCCTCTCTCCCTCCTCTCTCCCTCTCTCCCCTCTCCCCCTCTCCCTCTCCCCCTCCCCCTCTCCCTCTCTCCCCTCTCCCCTCCCTCTCTCCCTCTCTCCCTCTCCCCCTCTCCCTCACCCCCTCTCCCTCTCCCCCTCTCCCTCCTCTCCCCCTCTCCCCCCTCTCCCTACTCTCTCTCTCTCCCCCTCCCCCTCGTCCCTTCGTCCCCTCTCTCCCTCTCCCTCCTCCCTCTCTCCCCCTCTCCCTCCTCTCCCTCTCTCCCTCCTCCCCCTCTCTCCCTCCTCCTCCTCCTCCCTCCCTCCGCCTCTCCTCTTCTCCCCCCTCCTCCCCCCTCCCTCCTCCCCCCCTCTCTCCTCCCCCCCTTCTCCCTTTCTCCCTCCTCTCCCTCTCTCCCTTCCCTCCCTCCCTCCTCCCCCACTTTCCCTCTCTCCCCCCTCTCCCTCCACCTCTAAGATGCTTCTTAAAATCTGAGGCAAGAGTTTGTTCACCAGCCTCAATATCTCTTCTTGTGGTTCATTGTCGAACTCTAGCAGAAACCATCCCTATGGAGGAGGTTTGGACATTTCACTATTTGATTGGTGCTATATAAATGCAAGTGTATGCACACAGTGGGTGTACCTACACCACACGGCCTGCAGTAGTTCAAGCAGCAACTCAGCACCACGTTCTCAAGGGCAATTAGGGCAAGAACGACCGGCATAGCCAGTGATGGGAATAATAAAAAACACCGTTGTTGCAAAGGAGCAAAGTTAAGTTTCTCAAACATCTCTTCGAGCAAAAATATTTTATATTCCTCTGAACACAGCTGAACACAGAGTTAAATAGCCGGTGTTTATTAGCTGCTGAAGGCCACAGGAGGGTTGAAGGTTTGTAAACAGAGCTCAGCTTTCTTTAGAAATGCAGGTCCCATGATCGAGCGGACCAGCCTTCCAGGAATATTACGTCATGGAAAAGAGAGAATGAAAAGTGATGGGATTCCTTTGGGCTTCAATGAATGGACCTCACATCTGGTGAGTCGAGTTTGGTCACAAGTTCCGTAATGAATGATTCAGGCCGGTCGGTCTACACTGATAGCTCAGCTCAGTCACAACTTTACAGCACATTTATTAATGGTTCAAGTCCCTCTCCAGCTGTGATATTGCCAGGTCTGAGGAGATGCTGCACTACAGGAGGTACAGCCTCAGCCCCACTTCAAGAAGAGAAGTTCCACAGGACTCAGAATGTTCCAGAGATAAAGGATGGAATTTTCTGCTTTCTTGACTAAGTGTCCTTTTAGGATTGAAAAACAGCGTGCAACTACGGTGCATTTTTACACCGTATTTTCAGACACTTTGAAAACAAATGTTCCACACGAGTGGCAGGCGGACTCTGACCTGTCCCGGTGTCGGGGGGGGGGGGGTAAAAGTCTCCCCAGCACATGTAAGTCCAACAAAGACGACGGATGCTCCGAAGGCTGCCCAAGGTTCTCTGAGGGAGCACTCACCAAAATTCTGGATGGAGTGGAGGAGAGGCGGGACATCCCGTACCCTCAGGCGAGGCGAAGACCCTCGAGCGAGATGACCAACCCCGCATGGGGGCCGATGGCAGCGCTGGTCGGCGCCCACTCCCCGCACAGGAGGACCGGCCTCCCACTCCCCTCTCGCTGTGACAGGATCAACTCCAGCTCCACGGGCTGAGGAAGATGGCACTGCCACATCTGTGCACGCCCAGGCAGGCTGGGCCCCCCAACTCTCACCCCTCCAGAATGTGGCCACCAAGGGAGCAGATAGCAGTCTGGGAACGATGTCCTCGCAGTCAGCGTCACAGTGAAGCAGTCTGGGAACGGTGTCCTCGCAGTCAGCGTCACAGTGAAGCAGTCTGGGAACGGTGTCCTCGCAGTCAGCGTCACAGTGAAGCAGTCTGGGAACGGAATTCTCACAGTCAGCGTCACAGTGAAGCAATCTGGGAACGGTGTCCTCGCAGTCAGCGTCACAGTGAAGCAGTCTGGGAACGGTGTCCTCGCAGTCAGCGTCACAGTGAAGCAATCTGGGAACGGTGTCCTCGCAGTCAGCGTCACAGTGAAGCAGTCTGGGAAGGATGTCTTCGTAGCGTCTCAGTCGTGCCGTTCGTTATGATCATGGCTGTTCATCTATCAAGGCCTGATAGCGCCGTTGCCCCATATTCTTTCACCCCTTTGCCCCAAGTACTAATTCTCGCTGCTCTTCAAAACACACAATGTTTTTGCCTCAACTAATTTCTATGGTAGTGAATTCCACAGCCGCCCACTCTCTGGGTGAAGAACTATGTCCTTATCTCAGCACTAAACCGTCTAACCTGTATCTTCAGACTGTGACCCCTGGTACTGGACACACCCACCATCGGGAACATCCTTCCTGCATCTCACCTGTCCAATCCTCTTAGAATTTGTTTCTTCGGGGTCGGTTTGCAGGATTGAGGGAGCTGGAAGCGAAGTATGGGCTAGAGCAGGGAGAAGTGTTTAGGTACATGCAGGTTCGGGATTTTGTCAGGAAGGAGATACAGAGATTCTCAGAGGTACCGGCCTCCACATTGCTGGAGGAGGTGCTGACGGCAGGGGGACTGGAAACGCGGGTAGTGTCAGCAGTTTACGGAGCAATTTTGGAAGAGGATAAGGCACCACTGGAAGGGATCAAAGCAAAGTGGGAGGAAGAGCTGGGAGAGGTTATAGAGGAGGGGGTCTGGTGTGAGGTGCTCCGGAGAGTGAATGCCTCCACCTCATGTGCGAGGTTGGGGCTGATACAGCTGAAGGTGGTAGATAGAGCGCACCTCACGAGGGCGAGGATGAGCCGATTCTTTGAAGGAATAGAGGATGTGTGTGAGCGTTGCGGGGGGCGGGGGGGTGGGGGGGCGCTAATCACGTTCATATGTTTTGGTAATGTCCAAAGCTAGGGGAGTACTGGAAGGAGGTGTTTAGGGTAGTTTCCAAGGTGGTGCGTGTGAAACTGGACCCGGGTCCCCCGGGAGGCCATATTCGGGGTGTCGGACCAGCCAGGGTTGGAAACGGGAGCGGAGGCAGATATCATAGCCTTCGCCTCGTTGATCGCCCGAAGGCGGATCCTGTTGGGATGGAGAGCAGCCTCTCCACCCAGTGCCCTGGCGTGGCGGGGGACCTATTGGAATACTTGACCCTTGAGAAGGTTAAGTTCGAACTGAGGGGAAGCTCGGAGGGGTTCTACAAGTCATGGGCACTATTTATTATGCACTTTCAAGAACTGGATAACATCAAACATTAGTTAGGGGGGGGGGGATGGGTGGGAGGGGTGGGGGGGGGAGGGTGGCTGTATATATTAAGGGTGACTATGGGAAATCCCTGACTCCTTTTTTTCATTTGTTTATGTAAACATGTGGGCTGATGTTTGGGGGTTGGTGGGAGGATGCGATCGTTGTTATTGTTATGGGGATTAGCATATCTGTTGCTGATTACTGTTTATTGTTGATGGGTGTAAATGCAGGAGAAAATGTGAAAAAGGAGGAGAATAAAAATATTTTTTTAAAATAAGAAAGAAGGTATTGGCCAGTTCAGTCAGAAGGGAGTTTAGCAAGATTGGATGTTATTTATTTTAATGGAAAGTGTCTGACGAACAAGAGAGATGATTTGAGGGCACAAATTACCACTCGGAGATACGGTGGCATTCTGGTCACTGAGACATGGTTGAGTGGCAGGATTGGCAGCTCAGTATTCCAGGATATTGGATCGTCAGCTGAGATACGGAAGGATTTTGATCAGGGAATCAATTACAGCAGGAAGGAGGGAGGAATCTCAGAAGGCTTTTCAACTGAAGCCATATGGGCAGAACGTAAAGGAGCAAGCACATTGCTGGGGGTGTTCTGTAGACCCCCTGACAACCCGAGAGAAATAGAAGAACAGATATGTAGGCAAAGTAATCGGGTAGTGATAGTGGGGATTTCAACTTCCCCAATATTAACTGGGGTAACCATAGTGTGAAAGGTTGAGTGGGAGCACGATTCTTGAAATGCATCAAGAAGAACCTTTTAAGCCAGTACGTAGAAGGACCTACAAGATGGGGTGGTCCTGGACTTAATTTTAGGTGATAAAGGCAGGCAAGTGGTTGAAGTATCTGTGGGGGAGCATTTTGTATACAGTGATCATAACTCAGTTAGATTCAAGATTGTCATGGAAATGGACAAGGATGGGCCTGATATCAAAGTTCTAAACTGGGGGAAGGCTGATTTGAGTAAGAGCAGATATGATTTGGTCAGTGCGCACTGGGAGCAGACACTTTTAGGTATATCTGTGACAGAACAGTGGGACGCATTCAAGAAGGAAATAGGGAGAGTACAGGGCCAACATGTTCCAATCAAGAAAAAGAGTGCGACCAACAAACCCAGTGAACCCTGGATATCCAGGGAGATACAGCTTTGGATCAGGAGACAAAGGGAGGCCGATGGCAGATATCGAGGGCTCAAAACAGCAGAAGCCCTAGAGGCGTATAGAATGTGCAACAGGGAACATCGGAAAAAAATTAGGAGAGCAAAAAGGGGACATGAAAGGATACTGGCAGGTTAAATAAAGGAAAATCCTAAGTTGTTTTACAAGTTCATTAAGGGTAAAAGGATAACGAGGGAAAGAGTCGGGCCCATTGAGGACCACGGTGATAATTTGTGTGTGGAGCTGGAGGACACAGGGTTCTAAATGAGAGGGACAGTGTGGGTATAGAAATCGGGGAGAAGGACTGTAATAGAATTAAAGAGATTAACACAAAGAGAGGAGGTTCTGAATGGTCTGGCAGGCTTAAACGTAGGCAAATTTCCAGGGCCAGATGAAATGTATCCCAGGCATTTGAGTGAGACAAGGGAGGAAATAGCAGGGGCGCTGGCAATCATTTTCAATTCCTCCCTGGACACAGGAGAGGTGCCGGGGGACTGGAGGATTGTCAATGTGGTGCCATTATTCAAGAAGGGCGGTGGGGATAAACCAGGAAACTACAGGCCAGTCAGTCTAACCTCAGTGGGGAGGGAGTGGCATAGTGGTATTCTCAGGGTAGACTCAGGGTAGTGCTCTGGGAATTGGGTTCGAATCCCATCAGGGCAGTTCGTGGAATTTGAATTCAATAAAAGAAAATCTGGAACTAAAAGTCTAATGATAACCATGAAACCATTGTCGATTGTCGTAATAAACCATCTGGTTCACTAATGTCCTTCAGGAAAAGAAATCTGCCATCCTTACCCGGTCTGGCCTACATGTGATTCCAGACCCACAGCAATCTGGTTGACTCTTAAATGCCCTCAGGGGTGGGCAATAAATGCTGGCACAGCGACGCCCACATCCCATGGACAAATAAAGAAAAAAAAGTGGTGGGGAAACAATTGGAAGCAATTCTGAGAGACAGAATTAATGTGCATTTGGAGAGACGGATTAATCAGGAACAGTCAGCATGGTTAAGGGAGTTGTCACGTCTGACCAACTTGATTGAGTTTTTCACAGAGGTGACCAGGAGTGTAGATGAGGGCAATGTATTTGACGTAGTCTACTTGGACTTCAGCAAGGCTTTTGGTAAGGTTCCACATGGGAGACTGATGGCGAAGGTAAGAGCCCACGGGACCAAGGAAATTTGGCAAATTGGATCCAGAATTGGCTGAGTGGCGGGAAGCAGAGGGTGATGGGCGAGGGGTGTTGTTCTGACAGGAGGTCTGTGTCTAGTGGAGTCCCTCAGGGGTCAGTGTTGGGGCCCTTACTGTTTGTGCTTTATATAAATGACTTAGACATGAATGTAGTGGGTTGATCAGTAAGTTTGTGGATGATAGGAAAATTGGTAAATAGTGAGGAGGATAGCCTTCGATTACAGGAGGATACAGACGGGCTAGTCAGTGGGAAATGGAATTCAATCCGGATAAGTGTGAGGTGATGCCCTTGGGCAGGACAAACAAGGCGAGGGGAATACAGGATAAACGGCAGGACCCTGGGAAGCACCGAGGATCAGAGGGGTCTTGGTGTGCATGTACACCCGTCCCTTAAGGTAGCAGAGCAGCTGGATACAGCGGTTAAGAAGGCATATGGTACACTTGCCTTTATTAGCCGAGGCATAGAGTTTAAGAGCAGGGAGGTTATGCTGGAACTGTATAAAACGTTGGTTAGACCACAGCTAGAGTATTGCGTGCAGTTCTGGAATCCACATTATAGGAATCCACACTGGAAAGGGAGCAGAGCCGATTTACCAGGTTGATGCCCAGGCTGGAGAGTTTAAGCTACAAAGAGAGATTGGATAGACTTGGGACTGTTTTCCTTGGACCAGAGGAGGCTGAGGGGAGGGGGGGGGGGGTGATTGAGATGTATAAAATTATGAGGGGCACAGATAGAGTAGACAGGAAGAAACGTTTCCCCTTGGAGGAGGGATCAGTGACCAGGGGGCAGAGATTTAAGGTAAGGGGACAGGAGGTTTCGAGGGGATGTGAGGGAAAACCTTTTCACCCAGAGAGGGGTGGGGGGGGGGGGGGAGTCTGGAACTCGCTGCCTGAAAGGGGGGTGGAGGCAGAGACCCTCAGAACATTTAGGAAGTATTTAGATGTGCCCCTGCGACCCCAGGGCAGACACGGCTATGGGCCGAGTGCTGGGAAATGGGATTAGAATAGTCAGAGTTTTGACCAGTGCCGAGGCGATGGGCCAAAGGGCCTGTTCTGTGCTGTAAACTCTGCGAGGAGACATTGGGCAGGGTTTCAGGCACTTCCTGCCGGAAGGATCTTCCCGTCGAAGGCGATCACCCCCCCCGCCCCCCATCCCCCCATGGTGGCTTCCCGAAGGTGGGATGGGCGAACCACAAAAAGCTCCAGTGGGACCGGACGATTCCGCCAGCAGCCAATGGTAAGCCGGGTCCGAACAAAGAACAATACAGCACAGGAGCAGGCCCTTCGGCCCTTCAAGCGTGTGCTGGTCATGATACCAACCTTGGCCATCAGACCATAAGACATAGGAGCAGAATTAGGCCACTCGGCCCATCGAGTCTGCTCCGCCATTCAATCATGGCTGATATTTTTCTCATCCCCATTCTCCTGCCTTCTCCCCGTAACACCTGGTCCCCTTATTGATTAAGAACCTATCTATCTCGGTCTTAAAGACACTCAGTGATTTGGCCTCCACAGCCTTCTGCGGCAAAGAGTTCCACAGATTCACCATCCTCTGGCTGAAGAAATTCCTCCTCATCTCTGTTTTAAAGGATTGTCCCTTTAACCTGAGATGGTGTCCTCTGGTTCTAGTTTTTCCTACAAGTGGAAACATCCTCTCCACATCCACTCTATCCAGGCCTCGCAGTATCCTGTAAGTTTCAATAAGATCCCCACTCATCCTTCTAAACGCCAACGAGTACAGACCCAGAGTCCTCAAACATTCCCCATAAGACAAGTTCTTCATTCCAGGGATCATTCTTGTGAACCTCCTCTGGACCCTTTCCAAGGCCAGCACATCCTTCCTTAGATACGGGGCCCAAAACTGCTCACAATACTCCAAATGGGGTCTGACCAGAGACTTATACAGCCTCAGAGGTACATCCCTGGTCTTGTATTCTAGCCCTCTTGACATGAATGCTAACATTGCATTTGCCTTCTTAACTGCCGACTGAACCTGCACAGAGCTAAATCACTGGCTTTGAAAGCAGACCAAGGAAGGCCAGCAGTACGGTTCAATTCCCGTACCAGTCTCCCCGAACAGGCGCCGGAATATGGCGACTAGGGGCTTTTAACAGTAACTTCAGTTGAAACATACTTGTGACAATAAGCGATTTTCATTTCATTTCACATTAACCTTAAGAGAATCGTGAACAAGGACTCCCAAGTCCCTTATTGCTTTTTTAGTTATCCTCTGCTAGCTTTTAAAGGCTTCCCAATCCTCTGGCTTCCCACTAATTCTCGCCACTTTGTATGCTTTTTCTTTAGCCTTTATGCTGTCCTTGACTTCCCTTGTCAGCTATGGATGCCTTGTCCTCCCCTTAGCATGTTTCCTCCTCCTTGGGATGAATTTCTGTTGTGCCTCCCTAATAACCCCCAAAACTCCTGCCATTGCTGTTCCACTGTCTTCCCTGCTAGGCTCCTTCTCCAGTCAACTCTGGCCAGCTCCTCCCTCATGGCTTTGTAGTTACCCTTATTTAATTGTAATACCGTTACATCTGATTGCAGCTTCTCCCTCTCAAACTGCAGGGTAAATTCTATCATATTGTGGTCACTGCTCCCTAAGGGTTCCTTCACCTTAAGTTCCCTAATCAAGTCTGCCTCAATACACATCACCAAATCCAGAATTGCCTGTTCCCTAGTAGGCTCTGTCACAAGCTGCTCCAAAGAAAACGCCTGTTAGACATTCCACAAATTCCATTTCTTGGGATCCACGACCAACCTGATTTTCCCAGTCCACCTGCATATTGAAGTCCCCCATGATTATTGTAATGTTGCCTTTTCTATCTCCTGAATTATTTTCTGCCCCACATCCTGACTACTGCTCGGGGGTCTGTACATAACTCCCACCAGGGTCTTTTTACCTTTGCGATTCCTCAACTCTCAGCCAAAACCCTCAGCACTTCCTTGTGCCGTATCCCTCTATACCCGTCCTATCCATGTATTTGTCAAGATGCCTTTTGAACACCGTTAATGTACCTGCTTCCACAACCTCCCCTGGCAACGCGTTCCAGGCACTCACCACCCTCTGTGTAAAAAACCTGCCTCGCACATCTCCTCTAAACTTTACCCACGGACCTTAAACCTATGCCCCCTGGTGACTGACCCCTCCACCCTGGGAAAGAGTGCCTGCCCATCCACTCTGTCCATGCCCCTCATAATCTTGTCGACCTCTATCAGGTCGCCCCTCAACCTCCGTCTTTCGAATGAAAACAGTCCGAGTTTATTCAACCTCTCCTCATAGCCAACACCCTCCAGACCCGGCAACATCCTGGTAAACCTCCTCTGCACCCTCTCCAAAGCCTCCACATCCTTCTGGTAGTGTGGCAACCAGAATTGTGCGCAATATTCCAAGTGCGGCCTTACCAAGGTTCTATACAACTGTAGCGTGACTTGCCAGTTTTTATACTCGATGCCCTGTCCAATGAAGGCAAGTATTCCGTCTGCTTTCTTGACAACCTTGTCCGTTTGTGTTGCCATCTTCAAAGATTTGTGGACCTGCACGCCCAGATCTCTCTGACTTTCTATATTCCGAAGAGTTTTACCATTTACGGTACATTTCCCCTCTATGTTAGACCTGCCAAAATGCATTTCCTCATATTTAATTAAACTCCATTTACCATTTCTCTGCCCAAGTCTCCAACCTATCTGTGTCCTCCTGTATCTTCTGACAATCCTCAACACTATCTGCCACTCCACCCACCTTGGTGCCATCCGTGAACTTACGATTCAGTCTGACCGTGGAAAACAGACTGGTGGGTGGCGGGAAATTCCCATCCATTCGGTCAAAACCCGGTCAAAGAAACAACTTTCAGGGAGAGTATAACGTTGAAAATGAAGTCGAGAAAGCAGAGAGGCTGAGGAAGGAAATTCCAGAGGCTGGGATCAAAGCAGCTGAAGGCACGGCCGCCAATGGGGGGGGCGATTAAAATCGGAATTGCTCAAGATACCAGAATTGGAGAAACTCTGAGATCTCAACAGGTTTGCAGAGAAAATAGAGAAAAGGCGGGGTTCTAAACCAAGGATGAGAAAGTTGCCAGTGATGGTGCTGGACTGCACTGGGGTCGGTATCGATTAGGTCAATATTCTGGGGGAAATGAAGAATCAGAATATATTATTGCGGTTGTGAGCTGAGGCCACAAGGAGTTAATTAGATTCCAGAATGGGAGAGCAGGATTTTCTGGTATGTATTGTTAGCTTCGTGATCTTAATGATTTCAAAAAGGCAAAATATCAGACAGAGCCTGTTTAATCTCCTACTAGTTCTTGGTAAAAGTACATTGTGGAGTTGTCCTTTTGTACCCAAGTTTGTGGTTATCCTCAGCTGTCGGGGTTGGGTTCGAAAGTCCTTTGTATCTAAATGGCCCCTTGCAAAGTCGAGCAGGACACTTCCAAATGTAAACTACGGTGAACATTACCACCCCCAACACCAAACTCCAGCTTGAGAAATACAAGATGAACTACATGGGGACAGTCAGAGGGAACCTAGACACTGGCCTGAACCATGGCCTAAACCAGGGCCTGAACCATGGCCTAAACCAGGGCCGAAACCAGGGCTGAAACCATGGCCTAAACCAGGGCCGAAACCATGGCCTAAACCAGGGCTGAAACCATGGCCTAAACCAGGGCCGAAACCATGGCCAAAACCAGGGCCGAAACCAGGGCTGAAACCATGGCCTAAACCATGGCCTAAACCAGGGCCGAAACCATGGCCTAAACCAGGGCCTAAACCAGGGCCGAAAATAGGGCCGAAACCATGGCCTATACCAGGGGCGAAACCAGGGCCTAAACCAGGGCCGAAACCAGGGCTGAAAGCATGGCCGAAACCATGGCCTAAACCAGGGCCGAAACCATGGCCTAAACCAGGGCCGAAACCATGGCCTAAACCAGGGCCGAAACCAGGACCTAAACCAGGGCCGAAACCAGGGCTGAAACCATGGCCTAAACCATGGCCTAAACCAGGGCCGAAACCATGGCCTATACCAGGGCGGAAACCAGGACCTAAACCATGGCCTAAACCAGGGCCGAAACAAGGGCCTAAACCATGGCCTAAACCAGGGCCGAAACCATGGCCTAAACCAGGGCCGAAACCATGGCCTAAACCAGGGCCTAAACCAAGGCCGAAAATAGGGCCGAAACCATGGCCTATACCAGGGCCGAAACCAGGGCCAAAACCAGGGCCGAAACCAGGGCTGAAACCATGGCCGAAACCATGGCCTAAACCAGGGCCGAAACCATGGCCTAAACCATGGCCGAAACCATGGCCTAAACCAGGGCCTAAACCATGGCCTAAACCAGGGCCGAAACCATGGCCTAAACCAGGGCCGAAACCAGGGCCTAAACCAGGGCCGAAACCAGGACTGAAACCATGGCCGAAACCATGGCCTAAACCATGGCCGAAACCATGGCCTAAACCAGGGCCTAAACCATGGCCTAAACCAGGGCCGAAACCATGGCCTAAACCAGGGCCAAAACCATGGCCTAAACCAGGGCTGAAACCATGGCCTAAACCAGGGCCTAAACCAGGGCCGAAACCAGGGCCTATACCAGGGCCTAAACCAGGGCCGAAACCAGGACTGAAACCATGGCCGAAACCATGGCCTAAACCAGGGCCGAAACCATGGCCTAAACCATGGCTGAAACCATGGCCTAAACCAGGGCCTAAACCATGGCCTAAACCAGGGCCGAAACCATGGCCTAAACCAGGGCCGAAACCATGGCCTAAACCAGGGCTGAAACCATGGCCTAAACCAGGGCCTAAACCAGGGCCGAAACCAGGGCCTATACCAGGGCCGAAACCATGGCCTATACCAAGGCCGAAACCAGGGCCGAAACCAGGGCTGAAACAATGGCCGAAACCATGGCCTAAACCAGGGCCGAAACCATGGCCTAAACCATGGCCGAAACCATGGCCTAAACCAGGGCCTAAACCATGGCCTAAACCAGGGCCGAAACCTTGGCCTAAACCAGGGCCGAAACCATGGCCTAAACCAGGGCCGAAACCATGGCCTAAACCAGGGCCTAAACCAGGGCCGAAACCAGGGCCTATACCAGGGCCGAAACCATGGCCTATACCAGGGCCGAAACCAGGACCTAAACCATGGCCTAAACCAGGGCCGAAACAAGGGCCTAAACCATGGCCTAAACCAGGGCCGAAACCATGGCCTAAACCAGGGCCGAAACCATGGCCTAAACCAGGGCCTAAACCAAGGCCGAAAATAGGGCCGAAACCATGGCCTATACCAGGGCCGAAACCAGGGCCAAAACCAGGGCCGAAACCAGGGCTGAAACCATGGCCGAAACCATGGCCTAAACCAGGGCCGAAACCATGGCCTAAACCATGGCCGAAACCATGGCCTAAACCAGGGCCTAAACCATGGCCTAAACCAGGGCCGAAACCATGGCCTAAACCAGGGCCGAAACCAGGGCCTAAACCAGGGCCGAAACCAGGACTGAAACCATGGCCGAAACCATGGCCTAAACCATGGCCGAAACCATGGCCTAAACCAGGGCCTAAACCATGGCCTAAACCAGGGCCGAAACCATGGCCTAAACCAGGGCCAAAACCATGGCCTAAACCAGGGCTGAAACCATGGCCTAAACCAGGGCCAAAACCAGTGCCGAAACCAGGGCCTATACCAGGGCCTAAACCAGGGCTGAAACCAGGACTGAAACCATGGCCGAAACCATGGCATAAACCAGGGCCGAAACCATGGCCTAAACCATGGCTGAAACCATGGCCTAAACCAGGGCCTAAACCATGGCCTAAACCAGGGCCGAAACCATGGCCTAAACCAGGGCCGAAACCATGGCCTAAACCAGGGCTGAAACCATGGCCTAAACCAGGGCCTAAACCAGGGCCGAAACCAGGGCCTATACCAGGGCCGAAACCATGGCCTATACCAAGGCCGAAACCAGGGCCGAAACCAGGGCTGAAACCATGGCCGAAACCATGGCCTAAACCAGGGCCGAAACCATGGCCTAAACCATGGCCTAAACCAGGGCCGAAACCATGGCCTAAACCATGGCCGAAACCATGGCCTAAACCAGGGCCTAAACCATGGCCTAAACCAGGGCCGAAACCATGGCCTAAACCAGGGCCGAAACCATGGCCTAAACCAGGGCCGAAACCATGGCCTAAACCAGGGCCTAAACCAGGGCCGAAACCAGGGCCTATACCAGGGCCGAAACCATGGCCTATACCAGGGCCGAAACCAGGGCCGAAACCAGGGCTGAAACCATGGCCGAAACCATGGCCTAAACCAGGGCCGAAAATAGGGGCGAAACCATGGCCTAAACCAGGGCCTAAACCATGGCCTAAACCAGGGCTGAAACCATGGCCGAAACCATGGCCTAAACTAGGGCCGAAAGCATGGCAAAAACCATGGCCTAAACCAGGGCCTAAACCATACTGATCGCTTCGCTTTCAACTGGCAGAGAATTGTCAATTAGAGCAGATTTTACACTGATTTTAAATTCTGTCCTAAATTCCATTGGGAGTCAGGAAGGTCTCAAGTAGGCCGGCACACTCAAAGATTACACTTGGAGAGGTGTGTGTGATTCTGGTTACCTCATTATGCAATTTGTTATAAAATGATATAGAGTTACTGGAGCAAGTACAAAGATTTCCATGGATGATGCCAGAACTGTGAGTTTTAACTATCAGGAAAGAATGAGCAGGCTGGGGCGTGATTCTGCGAGCTGTAGTTGAACTCCGCTGAGCCGTATGTTCAGTGCGGTGATTCCGGTCGCTTTAACGCTGAGGAATATCTCAATGGGGAGGGGATGGGCTGTGGGGTCGCGGATGGCGTGTCGGGTCCGTGCACGGCCTCGCCATATTGTTCGGCGCGACCGCTGCAGATCGTCAGACGTGCACATGCGCGGCACGGGTCCCGGACATTCTCCGCCCACTTTCGGCACGGGAGCTGGGAGTTCCACACGGTGCCAGTGCTAGCCCGTCACCGGTACAGCAATCAGCGAGGGAGTTGCACCAATTTGTTTGATGTAAATCTCCATTGTATTCTCCGTTCGAGCCGGCTCTTAGCCGAGAAACGAGGAATCCAGCCCAATACCTCTGACAGTGCAGCACTCCCTCAGTACTGACCCTTTGACAGTGCGGCATTCCCTCAGTACTGACCCTTTGACAGTGCAGCACTCCCTCAGTACTGACCCTCTGACAGTGCAGCACTCCCTCAGTACTGACCCTTTGACAGTGCACCACTCCCTCAGTACTGACCCTCTGACAGTGCAGCACTCCCTCAGTACTGACCCTCTGACAGTGCGGCACTCCCTCAGTACTGACCCTCTGACAGTGCAGCTCTCCCTCAGTACTGACCCTCTGACAGTGCAGCACTCCCTCAGTACTGACCCTCTGACAGTGCAGCACTCCCTCAGTACTGACCCTCTGACAGTGCGGCACTCCCTCAGTACTGACCCTCTGACAGTGCAGCTCTCCCTCAGTACTGACCCTCTGACAGTGCAGCACTCCCTCAGTACTGACCCTCTGACAGCGCAGCACTCCCTCAGTACTGACCCTCTGACAGTGCAGCACTCCCTCACTACTGACCCTCTGACAGTGCAGCACTCCCTCAGTACTGACCCTCTGACAGTGCAGCACTCCCTCAGTACTGACCCTCTGACAGTGCAGCACTCCCTCAGTACTGACCCTCTGACAGTGCGGCACTCCCTCAGTACTGACCCTCTGACAGTGCGGCACTCCCTCAGTACTGACCCTCTGACAGTGCAGCACTCCCTCAGTACTGACCCTCTGACAGTGCAGTACTCCCTCAGTACTGATCCTCTGACAGTGCAGCGCTCCCTCAGTACTGACCCTCTGACAGTGCAGCACTCCCTCAGTACTGCCTCTCTGACAATGCAGCAGTCCCTCAGTACTGACCCTCTGACAGTGCAGCACTCCCTCAGTACTGACCCTCTGACAGTGCAGTACTCCCTCAGTACTGACCCTCTGACAGTGCAGCGCTCCCTCAGTACTGACCCTCTGACAGTGCAGCGCTCCCTCAGTACTGCCTCTCTGACAATGCAGCAGTCCCTCAGTACTGACCCTCTGACAGTGCAGCACTCCCTCAGTACTGACCCTCTGACAGTGCAGCACTCCCTCAGTACTGACCCTCTGACAGTGCAGCACTCCCTCAGTACTGACCCTCTGACAGTGCAGCACTCCCTCAGTACTGACCCTCTGACAGTGCAGCACTCCCTCAGTACTGACCCTCTGACAGTGCGGCACTCCCTCAGTACTGACCCTCTGACAGTGCAGCACTCTCTCAGTACTGACCCTCTGACAGTGCAGCACTCCCTCAGTACTGACCCTCTGACAGTGCGGCACTCCCTCAGTACTGACCCTCTGACAGTGCGGACTCCCTCAGTACTGACCCTCTGACAGTGCGGCGCTCCCTCAGTACTGACCCTCTGACAGTGCAGCACTCCCTCAGTACTGACCCTCTGACAGTGCGGCACTCCCTCAGTACTGCCTCTCTGACAGTGCGGCACTCCCTCAGTACTGACCCTCTGACAGTGCAGCACTCCCTCAGTACTGACCCTCTGACAGTGCAGCACTCCCTCAGTACTGACCCTCTGACAGTGCAGCACTCCCTCAGTACTGACCCTCTGATAGTGCAGCACTCCCTCAGTACTGACCCTCTGACAGTGCAGTACTCCCTCAGTACTGACCCTCTGACAGTGCGGCACTCCCTCAGTACTGACCCTCTGACAGTGCAGCACTCCCTCAGTACTGACCCTCTGACAGTGCAGCACTCCCTCAGTACTGACCCTCTGATAGTGCAGCACTCCCTCAGTACTGACTCTGACAGTGCAGCGCTCCCTCAATACTGACTCTGACAGTGCGGCACTCCCTCAGTACTGACCCTCTGACAGTGCAGCACTCCCTCAGTACTGACCCTCTGACAGTGCAGCACTCCCTCAGTACTGACCCTCTGATAGTGCAGCACTCCCTCAGTACTGACCCTCTGACAGTGCAGTACTCCCTCAGTACTGACCCTCTGACAGTGCGGCACTCCCTCAGTACTGACCCTCTGACAGTGCAGCACTCCCTCAGTACTGACCCTCTGATAGTGCAGCACTCCCTCAGTACTGACTCTGACAGTGCAGCGCTCCCTCAGTACTGACTCTGACAGTGCGGCACTCCCTCAGTACTGACCCTCTGACAGTGCAGCACTCCCTCAGTACTGACCCTCTGGTAGTGCAGCGCTCCCTCAGTACTGACCCTCTG
The DNA here is from genome assembly GCF_047496885.1 of Scyliorhinus torazame. Taxonomy (NCBI): domain Eukaryota; kingdom Metazoa; phylum Chordata; class Chondrichthyes; order Carcharhiniformes; family Scyliorhinidae; genus Scyliorhinus; species Scyliorhinus torazame. Next base: position 224,439,643 of record NC_092719.1, read on the forward strand.
ACAATGCAGCTCTAGCTCAGTAAATTGCACATGAGAGGCCGCAGATATTCCTGTAACTGGGAAGTTTTGAGCAGTTTCACTCAGGTTCACTGTAAACCTTCACCACTAGGTCAGCAAAAACATGTCAATGGATTACATAATCTCATTGCTTTTGCTGTGCAGTGATGGGGGGACCACGGCTGGTCACTGATTTACGAGTAAATATCAATCTGCACACTCCTTTAACTAGAACCAGAAGTTCAATCGCAGAATAGGCATAAACAACAATGACTTGCATTTTTCAAATTCTCATTGAAACCTTTTCCAATAAAGGTAGCAAATGAAGAGTCCATTTCAGACAACAGGTACAGCACGGGGTTAGATACAGAGTAAAGCTCCCTCTACACTGTCCCCATCAAACACTCCCAGGACAGGTACAGCACGGGGTTAGATACACAGTAAAGCTCCCTCTACACTGTCCCCATCAAACACTCCCAGGACAGGTACAGCACGGGGTTAGATACAGAGTAAAGCTCCCTCTACACTGTCCCCGTCAAACACTCCCAGGACAGGTACAGCACGGGGTTAGATACAGAGTAAAGCTCCCTCTACACTGTCCCCATCAAACACCCCCAGGACAGGTACAGCACGGGGTTAGATACAGAGTAAAGCTCCCTCTACACTGTCCCCATCAAACACTCCCAGGACAGGTACAGCACGGGGTTAGATACAGTGTAAAGCTCCCTCTACACTGTCCCCATCAAACACTCCCAGGACAGATACAGCACGGGGTTAGATACAGAGTAAAGCTCCCTCTACACTGTCCCCATCAAACACCCGCAGGACAGGTACAGCACGGGGTTAGATACAGAGCAAAGCTCCCTCTACACTGTCCCCATCAAACTCTCCCAGGACAGGTACAGCACGGGGTTAGATACAGGGTAAAGCTCCTTCTACACTGTCCCCATCAAACACTCCCAGGACAGGTACAGCACGGGGTTAGATACAGAGTAAAGCTCCCTCTACACTGTCCCCATCAAACACTCAGGACAGGTACAGCACGGGGTTAGATACAGAGTAAAGCTCCCTCTACACTGTCCCCGTCAAACACTCCCAGGACAGGTACAGCAAACTTCATTCAGCCTCCCCAGTGCATTTTCAGGAATTGAAAGTTGCATTAGGGAATCGAGATTAACATGCTATGTGAATTCCTCAGAGTGTGGTTTGATCACACCGGACACTGACAACAGGAAACAGTTCCAGCCCTGACTAGATCAGTGGGAATATCTCTCCATTGCTCACTTGCACTTTCCAAACTGTTGATTCAGCCAAAGTCCAGCCAGCCAGGTGATAGTCCTCCCTTCCTACCTGAGGGTCACTCACCAAAACGAGAGTGGATTACAGAATAGTTTTAGTGGTGTACAGTGAGTTTCTCAGTAAAGTGAATAGTTTTTAGTGTTTAATAATTTCTGACGAGGGTCAGCGTGCCTCGGAAAAGCCTGATTGAAAGGTCACACATCGCAGAAACTCATATGTTGTCTGGAACTCACATTTAAAATTCCTCAGTGTCTTACTCTGATTTTGTTGTTTTCCGCCGGACTACATTGATAAACCCCGCTTGTAATCTCTCCAGCCCCTGGAGTCAAAATGGAAAACCTGAGCTGGATGCTGCTGAAAATATAGTGCGTCCTGTAATTAATCCATGAATTGACCAGTACACTGAGCGGAGTAAAGGATTTGCCACAAACTGAGAGTCTCCTGAACTTGCTGGATTGCTACCCGCTCCGCCGTGTGCTTTACACCTTCTGCATCTCACCCTTCTTATTTTTCGGAAGTTGCAGGATTTACAAATGAATTACCCGTTAAACTCACCACAGAATGTTCAGACTTGTGATAATTAATGACCCAATTACCCATCTGACAACATGATACTCTTAACAACCCTTTCTAACCCAGAAAGAGAAACATTCAAACTATTCAATCTTATTTCTTCCGCTGGGGAATTATATTTCGAGATTTTAAAATTGGCAATTTTTAATTCAAAATCTTTTTTCTTACTTTTTCTCTCTGTCTCGCTTTTGCTCTCTCTATCGTGTCCTTCTTTCTCTCTCTTTGTTTCCCTTTCCAGACCTGATTTTGGTGTAATTCACCCAATTTTCTGCTCTGTTTCTTTCTTCGTCCTAACATCTGGTTGGTTAAGGACGCTGCTCCCAGCCAGTGCTGAGGTCCCAGATGCCTTGCTGCCCTCGCTATATCTGATCAGCTCCCACTTCCAGCAAGGTATAGTGTCAACCCTTAGGGTTGAGCGAATCGGTCTAATTCATGACCAATCCTGCAAAATTCCCCAATCCAGCAAGAGGTAGGCAATTGCAGCCAGAATATCAGAATTTACCAACATCAAGCAAGAGTCTTAGTAGCTGTCTGCATAGATTAGCCTCCCTGTGGGAACAGATCCCACAACCTTCTGACTCCAGGACGAGAGGGTTGCCTACTGGCCTCAGCTGGGTGCACAGGACCAGCAAACGACTGATACATTTACTGCTCAGCCCACCAGAACTGAACAGTTACACCGATCTGGACCGATTGAACAGACCACGACTGGGAAGGGGTTTGATAGTATAGCCAAAGAGGATTTGTTGTTGAGACGAGAGAAATCAGGCCACAAACATAAAAACGTTACTGATAAATCCAATCGGGCATTCAAGAAATATTTGTTTACCCAGAGAGTGAGAATGTGGGACTGACTACCACATGGCGAGTTAAAGTGAATAGCATAGATACATTGAAGGGCTAAACTGATGAGCGAGACTGGAATTGAAGGATATGTTGACTGGGTGATAGGAGAAGGCTCCTGTGGAACAGAAACACCAGTATCCTCCCGGGATGTTTCTGTTCTGTAAAGTCAATGTAACATTCGGCTCGCTGTGTGAAAGCAAGGATCAATTGTTCCGTTGAGCATCAGAAGCCAGTGATTACATCCTTTGAAACAACAGAGGAAACCATCACTGCAACCATCTTCCTCCATTCCATCGATGCTCATTTAATATAAGAGGAGCTCTGGCAGTGAGGAGCTCTCTCAATGAGGAGTCTGCCTGGGAGGCCAGGTCCCACTATGTTGTTCTTCTCTAACAAAGAGAGTACATTGCCCTTGTGGGAGCTTCCTACAGATAAATCAATTGCTATATTTCTTACATTGCATTAGTGACGAACATTTGAAAAACAACAGAGTTACTTATTGTGTGTGAAGCACTTTGAGACAAGGTGCTGATGTGATCAGCATCGTAATAGTGTAGCTTTCTCCATCTCCAGCAGTGTCAGGACAGTGGCACAGGATCAAATTCAGTCCAATTCTCAGACCCTGCCTTGACTGTTTTATAATTCGCTTCACAAGACAACCAGTTGGAACAATATGGCGTTGGATCGAGTCCCAAAGCCCAAACACAGAGACACCGACGCCAACGAGATGGCAGATTGCAATTGTAAAACTGTCAGACCGTCATAACGCTTTTACTGGAGGCCCTTTGACCAGATTTCCTTTCAAAATCCGACTCATTCTGACACAAGGCCAAGAATCCTGGCTCACTGCCTGACTGCGATCACATGGGAAATAGCCTCAAGGATCGGGTTTAATCTTCAGACACTGGAGAAGGGTTCACTAATCCATGTCCATGTGTCCGTGAGATCAGCGAGTGAAGAAACACAACCTGAGACACTTTCGCCTGGCCACATTCTCCAAAGGAAACGGGATAACGACATTGTTAAATGTTATGAAAAAGCCTGCTTCTTTGTGAGAAACCCATTCTTAGCTGTATTAATAAATGCCACATTAAAATCAATCCAGGAATATTTTTAAATGGGAAGGGAACAAAGTAGGGGTTATGTTCCACTCTGATTATGTTGCTACACGGGACATTGTGTGATTGTGCAAACGAGTGTTTGGGAACCTGGGGCTGGATTTTCTGATTTTGGGGCTATGTCCGTGGCCTTTTACGTGGGAAAACTCGGCGAGGCCTCAGCACCGACCTTCCGACCAGTGAGGGGCGAGCAGCAGCGGCATGTAAAACGCACGGCCTTCCCGATATAAACGGCCGGAGAATTGCCGGGTCCGTGACCGCGCGTGTGAACATGACGACCTGCAGCGGTCACACCGTACAACACGGCACTGGGCGTGCGCGGATCAGACCTGCCAGATAGTGCCCCCCTGGACACCCCCGGACCACCACCCCTCCAGTACCCACAACCCTCGCCGAAGCCCTCCCCCTCCCCCCGGCCAGTGGAACGGCTCCCGCCCGACTGGACACAGCCAGCATGCCGCCCCACTGGGTTCCCGCACGGCTGAGACCGGAATTAACCGTGCGGTCAGGAACTCGTCCCATCGGGGGCGGGGCATCGGGGAGGGCCGTCAGGTAACATCCTGAGGCCGTCACAATGGCGTGCGGCGCCCCCCCGATGATGCCGTTTTGGAGGGGCGGAGAAGTCAAAAACAGGCACCGCCCCCAAATTTGGTCATAAAAAGGGATTCTCCGTCACATCGCCGATTACGGAATTGGCGCCAGGAAGCGGAGGATCCCACCCTTGGAAAAAGCTGCAGAATATGGGGCGGGATTCTCCGCAATCGGGTGCAGACTGCCCCGCGCCCCCCCCAGGACCCCGGAGCCCGCCCGCGTTGCCTTGTCCCGCCGGTAAGAGAGATGGTTTGATTCTCGCCGGCGGGACAGGCATTCCAGCAGCGGGACTTCGGCCCATCCGGGCCGGAGAATCGCCGGGGGGGGGCCCGCCAACCGGCGGGGCCCGATTCCCGCCCCCGCCGAATATCCGGTGCCGGAGAATTTGGCAACCGGCGGGGGCAGGATTCACGCCAGCCCCCGCCGATTCTCCGACCCGGCGGGGGGGGTCGGAGAATCCCGCCCCTGAAGTGCAATTCGCACCCAGATTCCTGATCACACCCTCGGTGTGGATTCTCCTGTCTCCGCCAACCCTGGGAGTAAGTGGGCAGCAAAGCTCAGGTTGGAGTCTGGTGACCCTCTAATATAAAGGAGAATGTCCTCTTGGCTGGCTGGACTCACCTGAACCCGCAGTTTGTAAAGTGAGAGTGAAGCGTGCACAGGTATTCACACTGACCGTTGTCAGTGTCCTGCTCGATCAAATCCCACGCACTGAAATACTCACAGAATTCTAAAATAAGCAAAATCCTGTGGATGCTGGAAATGGAAACAAAACAGAGGATCCTGGAAAAACCTCAGCAGGTCCAATAGCATCTGTAGGGAGAGAGAAACAGAGTTAATGGGCGAAATTCTTCCCAAACGGCGCGATGTCCGCCGACTGGCGCCCAAAACGGCGCCAATCAGACGGGCATCGCGCCAGCCCAAAGGTGCGGAATGGTCCGCATCTTTGGGGGCCGTGCCCCAACATTGAGGGGCTAGGCCGACGCCGGAGGAATTTCCGCCCCGCCAGCTGGCGCGGAAATGACATCTCCGGGCGGCGCATGCGCGGGGGCATCAGCGGCCGCTGACAGTTCCCCGCGCATGCGCAGTGGGGAGAGTCTCTTCCGCCTCCGCCATGGTGGAGACCGTGGCGGAGGCGGAAGGAAAAGAGTGCCCCCACGGCACAGGCCTGCCCGTGGATCGGTGGGCCCCGATCGCGGGCCAGGCCACCGTGGGGGCACCCCCCGGGGCCAGATCGCCCCGCGCCACCCGCCCCCAGGACCCCGGAGCCCGCCCACGTCGCCTTGTCCCGCCGTTCAAAAGGTGGTTTAATCCACGCCGGCGGGACAGGCAATTTATCGGCGGGACTTCGGCCCATTCGGGCCGGAGAATCCAGCGGGGGGGCCCGCCAACCGGCGCGGCCCGATTCCCGCCCCCGCCGAATATCCGGTACCGGAGACTTCGGCAACCGGCGGAGGCGGGATTCACGGCGGCCAACGGCCATTCTCCGACCCGCTGGGGGGTCGGAGAATGACGCCCAATGTCTCGAGTCTATTTGACTCTTCATCAGTATTAAAAGAAAGGGAGAATGTGTTGGATATTGAAATGGAGCTGGGAGAGGTTGCCATAAAGATTTAGAAAACTCCTGGTGTGAGATGGGAGAATGGGAGAGGGGATGAGGAGTTGGGGGTGGTGGAGGAGTGGACCAGGGGATTACAGAGGGAGTGGTCCCTGTGGGATGCTGAAGGGGAGTGAGGGGAAGATGTTTCATGGGAGCATAATGCTAGAGTTGGCAGAGATGACAGAGGATAATTCTTTGAATGTGGAGGTTGCCATAGAATCCCTACAATGCAGAAGGAGGCCATTCAGCCCATCAATTCTGCAGTGACCCTCTGAAAGGGCACCCTGCCCAAGCCCACTCCTCCACCCTATCCCTGTAACCCCATCTAGCCTGCACATCCCTGGACACTAAGGGCAATTTATCATGGCCAATTCACCTAACCTGCACATCTTTGGACTGTGGGAGGAAACCGGAGCACCCGGAGGAAACCCACGCAAACACGGGGAGAACGTGCAGACTCCGCACAGACAGTGACCCAGCCGGGAATTGAACCTGGGACCCTGGCGCTGTGAAGCCACAGTGCTATCCACTTATGCTGGAGGACATAATGAAGCTACTTAGGAGTTTTGGCTCCTCCCGGGGAGTTGAATTTGGACAAAAGCAAATACTTTCCAGTGAATTCCGGAGGGAGGGGAGCCGATTTGGGAACTGATGTGTTGGGTGCGCTGGATCCGTGGAACACATACAGGCCACCAACACTTAAAATAGTGCAACACTATTTTATTAAGTCAGAAACTGTTGAACATACTTTCACTGTGAGTTAACACGATGTTAGGTTGAACTAAACCTTGTCCTAACCAGTCGAGGCCCCCATCACATGGTGAAGATCTGTGCTGCAGGCTGTGGGCTCTGTGCTACTAGGAGGCTGCAACTCGAATGAGCGGGAACTCTGATGCCCCCTGTCTTTATAGTGAGTGTGCTCTAACTGGTGATTGGCTGCGGTGTTGTGTGTGTTGATTGGTCCCACTGTGTGTCCATCAGTGTGTGTGTATCTGCACCATGATATACTGGTATATATTATGACATCCCCCCTTTTATAAAAGAATGTATATGTGTGGCAATAAATAATGTATGGTGAGAATGTTCCTAACTACGTGTGGGGTGCGAAGATATATTTACAGGACTACGTACATGAGAACTAAGCTATTTACATGGGAAGGTGCCTGGTGCAGAGAAGCAGTATGTAACAAGAATAACGAGATCAACACTATATACAAACCAGGGAAACGATCAAACAAAGGAACAAAACAATTCAGAGAGTCCATCACTTCGCAAAGTTCATAAATGAAGTCTCTGAGGTGGGCGACGAATTCTGGTTGACCGTCAGGGTGGCACACCACTCATCGTCTGGATCGATGCTGTATACCGATAGAGGCTGGATTCTTTGCTTCGGGGACAGCCTGTTTTTTGTAACGATACCGACTCGAAAAGGCGCCTTCGGGTCCTCGGTGTCAATGTTGGGTAGTAGGTCCGCATCGGACTCGGTGACCATGGGTTGAATGGCCCGGACATTCCTGCGAGGCTGGCCGGAGCGATATGAGTTGGCAGGCTGAGCTGATCGGCATAAAGCAGCAGAGTGGCCAAGTCTGCCACATCTCAGGCATTGTCGGGATTTGGCAGGGTATTACCGCTTTAAATGGGGGAGCCACAGTTGCCACACATCGTAGCGTCAGTACGTTCACTGCACCACCGTGCATGCGTGGTGCGGTCGTATGTGGTGCGCGCCTACGCATTACGTTCGTCGATGTCGCCGTCCCCTCGTTTGGTGCGCACATGGCGAAATGGCGAAATGGCCGCCCTCATCCAGGATGAGGCCCTGGAATTGCTCGATTGCTTGGACCCGTTCCGCCTCGTGGGGACCTTGCTGCGCCGTTTCAGCCGCTTGGATGTGGGAATACCGACTCGTGGCGTGTTCGTGTAGCACGCAGGTCTCGATGGCAGTCGCTAGGGTGAGCTGCTTTACTTTGAGGAGCTGCTGGCGTAGGGGTTCCAACTGAACACCAAAAACGATCTGGTTGCATATCATGGAGTCGGAGGTGGGCCCGTAATTACAGGACTGCGCAAGGATGCGGAGGTGGGTGAGAAAGGACTGGAACGGCTCATCCTTACCCTGCAGACGCTGTTGGAATACATAGCGCTCGAAACTTTCATTCACCTCTACGCTGCAGTGAGTGTCAAACTTAAAGAGGACCGTCTTGAACTTTGTTTTATCTTCATCATCCGCAAAGGTGAGAGAATTGAAAATGTGGATGGCCTGGTCCCCGGCCGTGGATAGGAAGAGACCGATCTTCCTGGTGTCTGAGGCAGCTTCCCGGTCTGTGGTTTCCAGGTAGAGCTGGAAGCGTTGTTTGAATATCTTCCAGTTGGCCCCCAGGTTACCGGTGATGCGGAGCGGCGGCGGCGGGCGGACGCTGTCCATGTTGCAGGATGATGGTATGCTGGTGGAAGGCAGATCACTTGCAGGTAGGTCTAAGAAGTTGTAACATCCCTCAACTCCTGGTACCATGATGTGTTGGGTGCTCTGGATCCGTGGAACACATACAGGCCACCAACACTTAAAATAGTACAACGTTATTTTATTAAGTCAGAAACTGTTTAACATACTTTCACTGTGAGTTACCACGATATTAGATTAAACTAAAGACCTATGCCTGTCCTAACCAGTCTATGCACTCAGCGCATGGTGAGGATCTGTGCGGTAAGCTGTAAGCTCTGTCCTTCTAAGAGGCTGCACCCCGAGTGGATGGGAACTCTGATGCCCCCTGTCTTTATAGTGTGTGTGCTCTAACTGGTGATTGGTTGCGGTGTTGTATGTGTTGATTGGTCCCACTGTGTGTCCATCAGTGTGTGTCTGCACCATGATATACTGGTGTATATTATGACAGGGGCCTTGCCTTTTTCTTGGCCAGGTCAAGCTTTCATTATCTGGGAACCTGGGGGGCCAATGACTGGGCCCCGCTCCATAAATTTAAATTTGCCAACTGGTGAATGGAGTTAAATCAGACTTGAAGAAGCGATAACTTCTCTCTGTCCTTGGCAGGCAGGGTTCAGATGGTAAAGATGAGATTTTTTATTTTTGTTTCAGTATCTCTTCATTGTTCTCCCCAAGCCTTTCTTTGTTAAGGTTACTAAGGTGATATCTTCTTTTGTTTGGGCGGGCAAGATCCCACAGATTTGTGGGATGTTTTTGTAAAGGGCGAGGCAGTCACAGAATCATAGAATTTACAGTGCGGAAGAAGGCCATTCGGCCCATCGAGTCTGCACTGGCCCTTGGAAAGAGCACCCTATCTAAGCCCACTCACCCTATCCCCGTAACCCAGTAACCCCACCTAACCTTTGTTTGGGGCACTAAGGGCAATTTAGCATGTCCAATCCACCTAACCTGCACATCTTTGGACTGTGGGAGGAAACCGGAGCACCCGGAGGAAACCCACGCAGACACGGGGAGGACGTGCAGACTCCGCACAGACAGTGACCCAGCGGGGAATGGAACCTGGGACCCTGGAGCTGTGAAGCAACAATGCGAACCACTGTGCTACTGTGCTACCCGTTGGGTCACGGGGGAGGGAGGGACTGGAAACGTTTGCTGACATGTTTGTCGAGGGGACGTTCTCCAGTTTTGAGGAGCTGTTGGATAAATTCCAAATCCCGAAGGATAACATACATAGGTATTTTCAGATCCCCGACTTTGTGCGGGCACCCTCGCTCTTTCTTGTGGATAGGATCCTTTTGATACTGAGTTGAGGGAGGGAAAGATATTGGATATTAATGGTCGGACCTTATCAGCGGAGCAGGATCTCTTGGATGACGTGAAGAGGAAGTGGGAGGGTGAGCTAGGTCTGGTTTTTGATGGGTGGGGGGGTGGAGTGAGGCTCTTCACAGGGTCAACTCCACCTCTTCCTGTGCCAGGCTCAGCTTGATTCAGTTCAAGGTGGTGCACAGGGCACAGCTGACCAGGGCACAGCTGACCAGGGCACAGCTGACCGGGGCGTGGCTAAGTGGGTTGTTCCCTTAGATAGGTGACTTTGCGAGCGATGTTCTTGGGGGTTAGCGAAACATGAACACATGTTCTGGTCATGTTTCTGGATCTCCTTCTTTAACACCATGTTGTTTCAGCCGGAGCCTTGCCCACTGGTGGCTATTTTTGGGGTCTCGGACTCGCTGGAGTTGTAGACGGGGGTCAAGGCAGATGCCCTCGCTTTCGCATCGCTGATAGCCCGGAGGCGAGCGCTGCGTGGGTGGAGGACTCCGGTTCTGCCAAGTACCTCGTCTTGGTGGAGTGATCGTATGGAGTTTTTGTACTCAGAGAAGGGCAAGTAGATCATGAGGGGGTCAGCAGAGGGGTGTACAAAAGGTGGCAGCCAGTTATTTCCTATTTCAAGGAGCTGGTCACTGTCAGGTGTTAAGAGAGACGGGTTTTGGGAGGTGAGGTTGGGAGGGTGGGTAAATTTGGAGTTGTATGGGTGATATATTGTGGGTTTACTGTGTTATAATGAAAAACTTACTGAATAAAAGTATTATGTTTTCACTCCCGACCGATGCTGTCAGACTGACTCAGGGCTTGATAACCTTAATTCCTGGGGACAGTGTGGAGGGAGCTTTACTCTGTATCTAACCCCGTGCTGTACCTGTCCTGGGAGTGTTTAATGGGAACAGTGTAGAGGGAGCTTTACTCTGTATCTAACCCCGTGCTGTACCTGTCCTGGGAGTGTTTGATGGGGACAGTGTCGAGGGAGCTTTACTCTGTATCTAACCCCGTGCTGTACCTGTCCTGGGAGTGTTTGATGGGGACAGTGTGGAGGGAGCTTTACTCTGTATCTAACCCCGTGCTGTACCTGTCCTGGGAGTGTTTAATGGGAACAGTGTAGAGGGAGCTTTACTCTGTATCTAACCCCGTGCTGTACCTGTCCTGGGAGTGTTTGATGGGGACAGTGTTGAGGGAGCTTTACTCTGTATCTAACCCCGTGCTGTACCTGTCCTGGGAGTGTTTGATGGGGACAGTGTCGAGGGAGCTTTACTCTGTATCTAACCCCGTGCTGTACCTGTCATGGGAGTGTTTGATGGGGACAGTGTAGAGGGAGCTTTACTCTGTATCTAACCCCATGCTGTACCTGTCCTGGGAGTGTTTGATGGGGACAATGTGGAGGGAGCTTTACTCTGTATCTAACCCCGTGCTGTACCTGTCCTGGGAGTGTTTGATGGGGACAGTGTAGAGGGAGCTTTACTCTGTATCTAACCCCGTGCTGTACCTGTCCTGGGAGTGTTTGATGGGGACAGTGTAGAGGGAGCTTTACTCTGTATCTAACCCCGTGCTGTACCTGTCCTGGGAGTGTTTGATGGGGACAGTGTAGAGGGAGCTTTACTCTGTATCTAACCCCGTGCTGTACCTGCCCTGGGAGTGTTTGATGGGGACAGTGTAGAGGGAGGTTTACTCTGTATCTAACCCCGTGCTGTACCTGTCCTGCGAGTGTTTGATGGGGACAGTGTAGAGGGAGCTTTACTCTGTATCTAACCCCGTGCTGTACCTGTCCTGGGAGTGTTTGATGGGGACAGTGTGGAGGGAGCTTTACTCTGTATCTAACCCCGTGCTGTACCTGTCCTGGGAGTGTTTGACGGGGACAGTGCAGAGGGAGCTTTACTCTGTATCTAACCCCGTGCTTTACCTGTCCTGGGAGTGTTTGATGGGGACAGTGTAGAGGGAGCTTTACTCTGTATCTAACCCCGTGCTGTACCTGTGCTGGGAGTGTTTGATGGGGACAGTGTAGAGGGAGCTTTACTCTGTATCTAACCCCGTGCTGTACCTGTCCTGGGAGTGTTTGATGGGGACAGTGTAGAGTGAGATTTACTCGGTATCTAACCCCATGCTGCACCTGCCCTGGGAGTGTTTGATGGGGACAGTGTAGAGGGAGCTTTACTCGGTATCTAACCCCGTGCTGTACCTGTCCTGGGAGTGTTTGATGGGGACAGTGTGGAGGGAGCTTTACCCTGTATCTAACCCCGTGCTGTACCTGTCCTGGGAGTGTTTGATGGGGACACTGTAGGGGGAGCTTTACTCGGTATCTAACCCCATGCTGCACCTGTCCTGGGAGTGTTTGATGGGGACAGTGTAGAGGGAGCTTTACTCGGTATCTAACCCCGTGCTGTACCTGTCCTGGGAGTGTTTGATGGGGACAGTGTGGAGGGAGCTTTACTCTGTATCTAACCCCGTGCTGTACCTGTCCTGGGAGTGTTTGATGGGGAAAGTGTAGAGGGAGCTTTACTCTGTATCTAAACCCGTGCTGTTCCTGTCCTGGGAGTGTTTGATGGGGACAGTGCAGAGGGAGCTTTACTCGGTATCTAACCCCGTGCTGTACCTGTCCTGGGAGTGTTTGATGGGGACAGTGTAGAGGGAGCTTTACTCGGTATCTAACCCCGTTCTGTACCTCTCCTGGGAGTGTTTGATGGGGACAGTGTGGAGAGAGCTTTACTCTGTATCTAACCCCGTGCTGTACCTGTCCTGGGAGTGTTTGATGGGGACAGTGTAGAGGGAGTTTTACTCTGTATCTAAACCCGTGCTGTTCCTGTCCTGGGAGTGTTTGATGGGGACAGTGTAGAGGGTGCTTTACTCTGTATCTAACCCCGTGCTGTACCTGTCCCGGGAGTGTTTGATGGGGACAGTGTGGAGGGAGCTTTACTCTGTATCTAACCCCGTGCTGTACGTGTCCCGGGAGTGTTTGATGGGGACAGTGTGGAGGGAGCTTTACTCTGTATCTAACCCCATGCTGTACCTGCCCTGGGAGTGTTTGATGGGGACAGTGTAGAGGGAGCTTTACTCTGTATCTAAACCCGTGCTGTTCCTGTCCTGGCAGTGTTTGATGGGGACAGTGTAGAGGGTACTTTACTCTGTATCTAACCCCTTGCTGTACCTGTCCCGGGAGTGTTTGATGGGGACAGTGTGGAGGGAGCTTTACTCTGTATCTAACCCCGTGCTGTACGTGTCCCGGGAGTGTTTGATGGGGACAGTGTGGAGGGAGCTTTACTCTGTATCTAACCCCATGCTGTACCTGTCCTGGGAGTGTTTGATGGGGACAGTGTAGAGGGAGCTTTACTCTGTATCTAACCCCGTGCTGTACCTATCCTGGGAGTGTTTGATGGGGACAGTGTAGAGGGAGCTTTACTCTGTATCTAACCCTGTGCTGTACCTGTCCTGGGATTGTTTGATGGGGACAGTGTAGAGGGAGCTTTACTCTGTATCTAACCCTGTGCTGTACCTGTCCTGGGAGTGTTTGATTGGGACAGTGGAGAGGGAGCTTTACTCTGTATCTAACCCTGTGCTGTACCTGTCCTGGGAGTGTTTGATGGGGACAGTGTAGAGGGAGCTTTACTCTGTATCTAACCCTGTGCTGTACCTGTCCTGGGAGTGTTTGATGGGGACAGTGTAGAGGGAGCTTTACTCTGTATCTAACCCTGTGCTGTACCTGTCCTGGGAGTGTTTGATTGGGACAGTGGAGAGGGAGCTTTACTCTGTATCTAACCCTGTGCTGTACCTGTCCTGGGAGTGTTTGATGGGGACAGTATAGAGGGAGCTTTCCTCTGTATCTAACCCCGTGCTGTACCTGTCCTGAGAGTGTTTGATGGCGACAGTATAGAGGGAGCTTTACTCTGTATCTAACCCCGTGCTGTTCCTGTCCTGGGAGTGTTTGATGGGGACAGTGTACATAGAACATAGAACATAGAACGATACAGCGCAGTACAGGCCCTTCGGCCCACGATGTTGCACCGACATGGGAAGTCAAAAAACAAAAGCCCTCTAACCTACACTATGCCATTATCATCCATATGCTTTTCCAATAAACTTATAAATGCCCTCAATGTTGGCGAGTTAACTACTGTAGCAGGTAGGGCATTCCACGGCCTCACCACTCTTTGCGTAAAGAACCTACCTCTGACCTCTGTCCTATATCTATTACCCCTCAGTTTAAAGTTATGTCCCCTCGTGCCAGCCATTTCCATCCGCGGGAGAAGGCTCTCACTGTCCACCCTATCTAACCCTCTGATCATTTTGTATGCCTCTATTAAGTCTCCACTTAACCTTCTTCTCTCTAACGAAAACAACCTCAAGTCCATCAGCCTTTCCTCATAAGATTTTCCCTCCATACCAGGCAACATTCAGGTAAATCTCCTCTGCACCCGTTCCAAAGCTTCTACATCCTTCCTATAATGAGGTGACCAGAACTGTACGCAATACTCCAAATGCGGCCGTACCAGAGTTTTGTACAGCTGCAACATGACCTCATGACTCCGGAACTCAATCCCTCTACCAATAAAGGCCAACACACCATAGGCCTTCTTCACAACCCTATCAACCTGGGTGGCAACTTTCAGGGATCTATGTACATGGACACCGAGATCCCTCTGCTCATCCACACTTTCAAGAACTTTACCATGAGCCAAATATTCTGCATTCCTGTTATTCCTTCCAAAGTGAATCACCTCACACTTTTCTGCATTAACCTCCATTTGCCACCTCTCAGCCCCGCTCTGCAGCTTATCGATCTTCCTCTGTAACCTGCAACATCCTTCTGCACTGTCGACAACACCACCGACTTTAGTGTCGTCTGCAAATTTACTCACCCACCCTTCTGCGCCCTCCTCTAGGTCATTTATAAAAATGACAAACAGCAACGGCCCCAGAACAGAACCTTGTGGTACGCCAGTTGTAACTGAACTCCATTCTGAACATTTCCCATCAACCACCACCCTCTGTCTTCTTTCAGCTAGCCAATTTCTGATCCACATCTCTAAATCACCCTCAATCCCCAGCCTCCGTATTTTCTGCAATAGCCTACCATGGGGAACCTTATCAAACGCTTTACTGAAATCCATATACACCACATCAACTGCTCTACCCTCGTCTACCTGTTCAGTCACCTTCTCAAAGAACTCAATAAGGTTTGTGAGGCATGACCTACCCTTCACAAAGCCATGCTGACTATCCCTAATCATATTATTCCTATCTAGATGATTATAAATCTTGTCTCTTATAATCCCCTCCAAGACTTTACCCACAACAGACGTGAGGCTCACCGGTCTATAGTTGCCGGGGTTGTCTCTACTCCCCTTCTTGAACAAAGGGACCACATTTGCTATCCTCCAGTCCTCTGGCACTATTCCTGTAGCCAATGATGACATAAAAATCAAAGCCAAAGGCTCAGCAATCTCTTCCCCGGCTTCTCAGAGAATCCTAGGATAAATCCCATCAGGCCCCGGGGACTTATCTATTTTCAGCCTGTCCAGAATTGCCAACACCTCTTCCCTACGTACCTCAATACCATCTATTCTAATAGCCTGGGTCTCAGCATTCTCCTCCACAACATTCTCTTTTTCCTGAGTGAATATTGACGAAAAATATTCATTTAGTATCTCGCCTATCTCTTCAGACTCCACACACAACTTCCCATCCCTGTCCTTGACTGGCCCTACTCTTACCCTAGTCATTCTTTTATTCCTGACATACGTATAGAAACCTTTTGGGTTTTCCTTGATCCTACCTGCCAAATCCTTCTCATGTCCCCTCCTTGCTCATCTTAGCTCTCTCTTTAGATCCTTCCTCGCTACCTTGTAACTATCAAGCGCCCCAACTGAAACTTCACACCTCATCTTCACATAGGCCTCCTTCTTCCTCTTAACAAGAGATTCCACTTCTTTGGTAAACCACGGTTCCCTCGCTCGACGCCTTCCTCGCTGCCTGACCGGTACGTACTTATCAAGAACATGCAGTAGCTGTTCCTTGAACAAGCTCCACATGTCCAGTGTGCCCAACACTTGCAGCCTACTTCTGCAACCTACCCCTCCCAAGTCATGTCTAATGGCATCATAATTGCCCTTCCCCCTGCTATAACCCTTACCCTGCGGGGTATACTTATCCCTTTCCATCACTAACGTAAACGTCACCGAATTGTGGTCACTGTCCCCAAAGTGCTCTCCTACCTCCAAATCCAACACCTGGCCTGGTTCATTACCCAAAACCAAATCCAATGTGGCCTCGCCTCTTGTTGGCCTGTCAACATATTGTGTCAGGAAACCCTCCTGCACACATTGTACAAAAAACGACCCATCTAATGTACTCGAACTATATCTTTTCCAGTCAATATTTGGAAAGTTAAAGTCTCCCATAATAACTACCCTGTTACTTTCGCTCTTATCCAGAATCATCTTCGCCATCCTTTCCTCTACATCCCTAGAACTATTAGGAGGCCTATAGAAAACTCCCAACAGGGTGACCTCTCCTTTCCTGTTTCTAACCTCAGCCCATACTACCTCGGAAGAAGAGTCCCCATCTAGCATCCTCTCCGCCACCGTAATACTGCTCTTGACTAGCAGCGCCACACCTCCCCCTCTTTTGCCTCCTTCTCTGAGCTTACTAAAACACCTAAACCCCGGAACCTGCAACAACCATTCCTGTCCCTGCTCTATCCGTGTCTCCGAAATGGCCACAACATCGAAGTTCCAGGTACCAACCCATGCTGCCAGTTCCCCTACCTTATTTCGGATACTCCTGGCATTGAAGTAGACACACTTCAAACCACCTACCTGAACACTGGCCCCCTCCTGCGAAGTCAAATCTGTGCTCCTGACCTCTATACTCTCAATCTCCCGTACCCTAAAACTATAATCCAGGTTCCCATGCCCCTGCTGCATTAGTTTAAACCCCCCCCAAAGAGCACTAACAAATCTCCCCCTGTAGAGGGAGCTTTACTCTGTATCTAACCTCGTGCTGTTCCTGTCCTGGGAGTGTTTGATGGGGACAGTGTAGAGGGAGCTTTACTCTGCATCTAACCCCGTGCTGTTCCTGTCCTGGGAGTGTTTGATGGGGACAGTGTAGAGGGAGCATAACTCTGTATCTAACCCCGTGCTGTACCTGTCCTGGCAGTGTTTGATGGGGACAGTGCAGAGGGAGCTTTACTCTGCATCAACCCCGTGCTGTTCCTGTCCTGGGAGTGTTTGATGGGGACAGTGTGGAGCGAGATTTACTCTGTATCTAACCCCGTCCTGCACCTGCCCTGGGAATGTTTGATGGGGACAGTGTAGAGGAGCTTTACTGTGTATCTAACCCCGTGCTGTACCTGGCCTGGGAGTGTATGATGGGGACAGTGTAGAGGGAGCTTTACTCTGTATCTAACCCCGTGCTGTTCCTGTCCTGGGAGTGTTTGATGGGGACAGTGTAGAGGGAGCTTTACTCTGTATCTAACCCCATGCTGTACCTGTCCTGGGAGTGTTTGATGGGGACAGTGTAGAGGGAGCTTTACTCTGTATCTAACCCCATGCTGTACCTGTCCTGGGAGTGTTTGATGGGGACAGTGCAGAGGGAGCTTTACTCTGTATCTAACCCTGTGCTGTACCTGTCCTGGGAGTGTTTGATGGGGACAGTGTAGAGTGAGCTTTACTCTGTATCTAACCCCATGCTGTACCTGTCCTGGGAGTGTTTGATGGGGACAGTGTGGAGGGAGCTTTACTCTGTATCTAACCCCATATCTGACTCATCGCCAATGTTGCGGCTTAAGGCAATACCAGGTAGACAACATCAAAAAAGAATGAAGTGTTTATTGGCAACTAACAATGGCAAGCTATGTACAGGTACACCGTGTCTCTATAGGTGTTTACACTGTGGCTTCTCGGTTCACTCCAACCAGGATCCCGTTTCCCAGGCCCCATGCTTTTTCCTCATTGGTCATGGTTTGTGCAGTCCCGCATGATAGGCCTCAGCTGGTCACGTGGACAACGAACGCAGGCCTTTAAAAGGGGCTGCGTTATCAGAAAGAGTCATTTGGAAAACCTGGACTGGATTTCAGAATGCAAACTGCTGATGCAAAGCATTGTTGTGAAAGAACATTTTAAAGCATGTTTTGGGGAGTAGATTTGGGAAACTCCCACGTGTTAATCATCTGGAGATTCTGAGAGAAATTCATGGAAGATTGGCTGATTGGCATCGGTCATTTCATCCAGGGTGGAGTGTTATCTTTGAAACATGCATAGATTTGTGAAGCTAAGAGGAGAGAAAAGGAGTATTGTGTTATAATCAGACTTTTCATGTTTGGTAAATGATTTTTCTTGTTATTTAAAACTAATTGGTGGTCTTGAAACTCTACTCCACATTTTATAAAGAAATGTTAAAGTTATATTTGAACCAGGGTTTCATTCTGGGATCTTCCTGTCCAGTTAGAACATCAACCGGGATCGCAACACAAGTGTTAATTAAATAGTGAGTTTAAGATTGTTTTCTTCACACTGGCTGAATATTACAACCATGAACTTTATTCTCAGAACAGACTGTTCACAGCATGGTCCAACATCTGTAAATGATCAGCCCTTCCAACTTTACTGCTTAATACCATGTTACAATTGATGAACAAAAATTGTCCACGTTCCAAATATTTCTGGTGAATAGTTGCTTCTGTTAATTGCGAAAGTCAAGTGTAGAGGTTAAACCCCTGAAATGTGTAACAAGGCGAGTCAGCTCCAATTATCATTTAAACAAAGATTTGGTAACTTCAGGAAGTATAGCAAATATTTCCCAATTTTTCTTTGCATTTCATTCTCGTTCAAGAGAAAACATTGGGAACAAAATATTTACCTCTTCAGGCTAGAGTCAACATCAAATTAGACAACGGGTAAAGCTCCATCCACACTGTCCCCATCAAACACTCCCAGGACAGGTACAGCACGCGGTTAGATACAGAGTAAAGCTCCCTCTACACTGTCCCCATCAAACATTCCCAGGACAGGTACAGCACGGGGTTAGATACAGAGTAAAGCTTCCGCTACATTGTCCCCATCAAACATTCCCAGGACAGGTACAGCACGGGGTTAGATACAGAGTAAAGCTCCCTCTACACTGTCCCCATCAAACACTCCCAGGACAGGCACAGCACGGGGTTAGATACAGAGTAAAGCTCCCTCTACACTGTCCCTATCAAACACTCCCAGGACAGGTACAGCACGGGGTTAGATACAGGGTAAAGCTCCCTCCACACTGTCCCCATCAAACACTCCCAGGACAGGTACAGCATGGGGTTAGATACAGAGTAAAGCTCCCTCTACACTGTCCCCATCAAACACTCCCAGGACAGGTACAGCACGGGGTTATATACAGAGTAAAGCTCCCTCGACGATGTCCCCGTCAAACACTCCCAGGACAGGTAAAGCACGGAGTTAGATACAGAGTAAAGCTTCCTCTACACTGTCCCCATCAAACACTCCCAGGACAGGTACAGCACGGGGTTATATACAGAGTAAAGCTCCCTCTACACTGACCCCATCAAACACTCCCAGGACAGATACAGCACGGTGTTAGATACAGAGTAAAGCTCCCTCTACACTGTGGTGTTGGGTGCTCTGGTGCACAGATGAGCCAACACAGTTGTATGTGGTACAACTCTATTTTATTATAACTCTTATAATACAGTTCGTTCTGGATACTCTGCACGTGCTGTCTCCCTGAGTGTCCCCGGCAATAGCTGTGTCCTGGTTCTCCTCTGCAGCTCTTACTGACCACCAGGGGTTGTGTCTGTGCTTTTATATCTTTCTGTCATTGGTTGTGGTGTTGTGTGTTCTGATTTGTCTGTTGGTGTGTCTATCATGATGTGTGTGTTTGAATATCATGACATCCCCCCTTTTTACAAAGACAAGTGCCTACGTGGTTATAAATATAATTGTGTCGTGAGTGCATCTAAGAGTGTGCGTTTGTGTTGTGTACAGCGTGTGTTTATGACGTAACTATTTACATGGGGCGATGTCGGGTGCGTCACACTAACAAGGTTGTACCATAACAAAACTTGGATGCGAGAGAAAAAAAAAACTTGAACATTGGTCCGGTCAGACGATATCTGGAACAATAAACAACAACAGGTTATAATACAGAAGTGTTTGACTTTTTGAACGTATGAACAGCGTTATAAGTCCAGTCTAATGGGTGACCGCCTCAAGAATGGGCTGGTCCTCAAGCCGGTTCAGCTGTGGAGATTTGGGGTCACACTGGTTCACCTTGGACTGTTGGAGGTGATGCTGTTGCCGAAGTCTCTACTTTACCATTTGTTGTACTTCATGCAGTGCTTGGTTTTTTTCATTCTTGCAAATATAACATTCAACATCTTTGTTAGTGGTGCCCTGGCTGTGGTTTGGTTCTGGTGGCGATGGAAGGGGCATGATCCGTGGCATCTCCACGAAGTCATCCTTGGGAACCAGTGGAGGATCCGGCGTGTGCGTACGGTGTAGTTGCGAGCGTGGAAGGCGGCACAAAGCCTGCTGAGTGCGCCTACGCACCAATCCATCCGCCCTGCATGCCAGGAACAAGGTGGAGTCTGTTTTCTTTTTATGTTTGTGGTGGACGGCATCTTGTAGCCGACGGGTCGTTGCCATCGAAGTAGCACCATCACTAATATCATGCAAGGCGATGACTGTGCCAGATGTGGAAGTTGGCCAAGACCGTGTACGCTGGTTCCGGCCACCTGCTGTGCCGGAAGGGCGACTCCGCAGAGAAACATCGAAGCATGTCGCCTTGGAGAGAGAATTGTTGCTCGCATCAACGTCTGGCGATGGCGCAAATTGGTGTGTCCATCTTGGACCGCCGGTGCAGGTTGCCACTGCCGACCCAGTGGGACTGCCACGCGATCCATTCCCTGTCGCCGTGGCATCTGCCGTCACCCTGAGCGTGCCATCACCGAGGCCGCGACACCGCCCGTCCGGAGCAAGGTCTGGCGTGCGCAGATCAGAGTCGGCGCTTGGCTGCTCCCCATCTGGAGTCCGGTCTGCCTTCCGTCGATGCCCCCGTCCGGAGTCCCAACAGGTTCACTGGAGGCAGCCGAGATTCCCTGAAGCTGCACTTCTGGAGTCGGAACATGCAGGAATGCACCAACCAGTGGAGAGGCTCGAGCCATCGAGGGTGGAAGCGGTGCGCCGCCACCGCAGTCGTCAGTGGTCCCACCGTGATCGTTGAGTGCCTCGGTACGCACTAGGCGAGGTCTGTCACCTTGCACCTTTTGCATGGGAAGTGGGATGCTGTCGTCACTCGTCTCACATCCCGTGGATAGATCGTCATTAGCAGCTTGCTGTTCACTAGGGTTGGGTAAATTGTCAGAGTTTTCATCTGGTGGTGCACACCATGTCGGTGGACTGTCATTGTCTTGCCATTGTCCTTCATTTGGGCTTTTCTTCTTTGGTACCTCATATGTAACTTTGTTTAATGTACATGCCTTCATGGTCTCTGGGTCTGATTTTGCTGGGACTGGCATGGTCACAGTCTCTCTTTTACTGTTCTCAATTGCCCACATTATACTCCCCATACATAACTGCTTAAACACTGGGGTTAGTGTGGTACAATGGATAATCGGGTCGACCTTATCTGCATCTTCACCATTAGTGGAAAGCACACTTGGTTCACTTGAAACTGCTGTGGGTTTTAAATTCGTTATCTGGCTACTCGATGTCGGTGTCCTCAGGATTCTTGCTCCAATGTTCTGCTCAATAATCAGTGGAGTGTGTATAGGTTCAATGCAATTAATGTTCCCCTCCAGGTTTGAAGAGTCATTACTGACTAACTGCTGGTCTCTGAAGTTGGGATTTTGCGGCATTGTGTTGAAGGGAGACATTTGTCCCTGCTGTAGATATGATTCAGGTTGTGTTATTTCCATTACCTGAGGATCAATGTCTTGTCCATTTTTTCGATCCGTACTAAAACACTGGCAATTCTCAGTCTGCTCCTTGCAAGTTAAACATTCAATTAATTTCGTTAGCAAATCCTCAGCATCCTTCTGTGGCCGTGCTGCATTATTAATCTCTGTTCGGCGACAATGATCCTGAAGGTCAGCGCATAAACCTTTTTTCTTCGGGCTTGGACGAGGCGATTCCTTTGGCTTGTCTTCAGTTGGGCTTGAACAGTCTTCAGCGCTGTGCCCTTTATTGTAGCATGAGAGACCGTCATGGTCATGCTGCTGTGTAGTGGAGCATGGTAGGCTGTTATAGCCTTCTTGCTGTTCACGGGAGCATGGCAGACTTGCATCGTCTGCCGCTGGTTGGTCAGGAGAGGTTGCTAGACCCTCATGGTCTTGTTCCTGCAAGGACTGCGCTCTGGAGTCTTGCGTTCCTTCCATCGTGGAGTCCGTCCACGAGCTCTCTGTGGAGGCTTGTGACACTGGAGTCACTTCTTGTTCGTGCAAGGACTGCGCTCTGGAGTCTTGCGTTGCTTCTATCGTGGAGGCTGTCCACGAGCTCTCTGTGGAGACTTGTGACACTGGAGTCACTTCTTGTTCGTGCAAGGACTGCGCTCTGGAGTCTTGCGTTGCTTCTATCGTGGAGGCTGTCCACGAGCTCTCTGTGGAAGCTTGTGACACTGGAGTCACTTCTGGTTCATGCGAGGACTGCACTCTGGAGTCTTGCATGTCTTCTTTCATAGAGTCGGGAACGTTGAGCGGGACGTGGACCACGCTCTGTGTGGCAGCAGGGCACTCTCCGTGTGCTTGCACCGCTCCCTGTCTGTTAATGTCAGGCTGCAGCATCATCCGGTACTGATAAGTTGGAACGTCATATCTGCTGGGTTGAAGATCCTCAAATCCGAAAAATGAATCCGCATCTGCGTCGGATTCAATGTGGGGGCCGCCAATGTGCAACACGAAAGGTTCGTCCGAGTCATAGTCATATAGGACCACGGAGCTATCATTGGGCTCGCGAGGTCCGGAAACACTGTAAAAATCGTCATCGAAGTATTCAAGGTCGGAATCATCGGCTTGTGCGTAGGTAACTGCTTGTCGGAGGGTTCTTCGGAGGTTAAATTCATCTCCTGGGTCAATTTGCGGCACTGTGCTGTCATTCCAGGTGAAGGAAGGTTGTTTTACAGCTTTAACAGATTTTTGTTTTTTTGATTTGGGACGTATGGCAGGGGGGTGGGCACGGGAGCAATAGGTCAGAAGGTGAGAGCATTGAGGGAGAACTAGGGAATAGGGACAGTGTGGCTCTGAGGCAGCGCAGACGGGGAGAAGTTGCTGAACACAGCGGGTCTGGTGGCCTGAAGTGCATATGTTTTAATGCAAGGAGCATTACGGGTAAGGCAGATGAACTTAGAGCTTGGATTACTACTTGGAACTATGATGTTGTTGCCATTACAGAGACCTGGTTGAGGGAAGGGCAGGATTGGCAGCTAAACGTTCCAGGATTTAGATGTTTCAGGCGGGATAGAGGGGGATGTAAAAGGGGAGGCGGAGTTGCGCTACTTGTTCAGGAGAGTATCACAGCTATACAGCGAGAGGACACCTCAGAGGGCAGTGAGGCTATATGGGTAGAGATCAGGAATAAGAAGGGTGCAGTCACAATGTTGGGGGTATACTACAGGCCTCCCAACAGCCAGCGGGAGATAGAGGAGCAGATAGGTAGACAGATTTTGGAAAAGAGTAAAAACAACAGGGTTGTGGTGATGGGAGACTTCAACTTCCCCAATATTGACTGGGACTCACTTAGTGCCAGGGGCTTAGACGGGGCAGAGTTTGTAAGGAGCATCCAGGAGGGCTTCTTAAAACAATATGTAAACAGTCCAACTAGGGAAGGGGCGGTACTGGACCTGGTATTGGGGAATGAGCCCGGCCAGGTGGTAGATGTTTCAGTAGGGGAGCATTTCGGTAACAGTGACCACAATTCAGTAAGTTTTAAAGTACTGGTGGACAAGGATAAGAGTGGTCCGAGGATGAATGTGCTAAACTGGGGGAAGGCTAATTATAACAATATTAGGCGGGAACTGAAGAACATAGATTGGGGGCGGATGTTTGAGGGCAAATCAACATCTGACATGTGGGAGGCTTTCAAGTGTCAGTTGAAAGGAATACAGGACAGGCATGTTCCTGTGAGGAAGAAAGATAAATACGGCAATTTTCGGGAACCTTGGATGACGAGTGATATTGTAGGCCTCGTCAAAAAGAAAAAGGAGGCATTTGTCAGGGCTAAAAGGCTGGGAACAGACGAAGCCTGTGTGGCATATAAGGAAAGTAGGAAGGAACTTAAGCAAGGAGTCAGGAGGGCTAGAAGGGGTCATGAAAAGTCATTGGCAAATAGGGTTAAGGAAAATCCCAAGGCTTTTTACACTTACATAAAAAGCAAGAGGGTAGCCAGGGAAAGGGTTGGCCCACTGAAGGATAGGCTAGGGAATCTATGTGTGGAGCCAGAGGAAATGGGCGAGGTACTAAATGAATACTTTGCATCAGTATTCACCAAAGAGAAGGAATTGGTAGATGTTGAGTCTGGAGAAGGGGGTGTAGATAGCCTGGGTCACATTGTGATCCAAAAAGACGAGGTGTTGGGTGTCTTAAAAAATATTAAGGTAGATAAGTCCCCAGGGCCGGATGGGATCTACCCCAGAATACTGAAGGAGGCTGGAGAGGAAATTGCTGAGGCCTTGACAGAAATCTTTGGATCCTCGCTGTCTTCAGGGGATGTCCCGGAGGACTGGAGAATAGCCAATGTTGTTCCTCTGTTTAAGAAGGGTGGCAGGGATAATCCCGGGAACTACAGGCCGGTGAGCCTTACTTCAGTGGTAGGGAAATTACTGGAGAGAATTCTTCGAGACAGGATCTACTCCCATTTGGAAGCAAATGGACGTATTAGTGAGAGGCAGCACGGTTTTGTGAAGGGGAGGTCGTGTCTCACTAACTTGATAGAGTTTTTCGAGGAGGTCACTAAGATGATTGATGCAGGTAGGGCAGTAGATGTTGTCTATATGGACTTCAGTAAGGCCTTTGACAAGGTCCCTCATGGTAGACTAGTACAAAAGGTGAAGTCACACGGGATCAGGGGTGAACTGGCAAGGTGGATACAGAACTGACTAGGCCATAGAAGGCAGAGGGTAGCAATGGAGGGATGCTTTTCTAATTGGAGGGCTGTGACCAGTGGTGTTCCACAGGGATCAGTGCTGGGACCTTTGCTCTTTGTAGTATATATAAATGATTTGGAGGAAAATGTAACTGGTCTGATTAGTAAGTTTGCAGACGACACAAAGGTTGGTGGAATTGCGGATAGCGATGAGGACTGTCTGAGGATACAGCAGGATTTAGATTGTCTGGAGACTTGGGCGGAGAGATGGCAGATGGAGTTTAACCTGGACAAATGTGAGGTAATGCATTTTGGAAGGGCTAATGCAGGTAGGGAATATACAGTGAATGGTAGAACCCTCAAGAGTATTGAAAGTCAAAGAGATCTAGGAGTACAGGTCCACAGATCACTGAAAGGGGCTACACAGGTGGAGAAGGTAGTCAAGAAGGCATACGGCATGCTTGCCTTCATTGGCCGGGGCATTGAGTATAAGAATTGGCAAGTCATGTTGCAGCTGTATAGAACCTTAGTTAGGCCACACTTGGAGTATAGTGTTCAATTCTGGTCGCCACACTACCAGAAGGATGTGGAGGCTTTAGAGAGGGTGCAGAAGAGATTTACCAGAATGTTGCCTGGTATGGAGGGCATAAGCTATGAGGAGCGATTGAATAAACTCGGTTTGTTCTCACTGGAACGAAGGAGGTTGAGGGGCGACCTGATAGAGGTATACAAAATTATGAGGGGCATAGACAGAGTGGATAGTCAGAGGCTTTTCCCCAGGGTAGAGGGGTCAATTACTAGGGGGCATAGGTTTAAGGTGAGAGGGGCAAAGTTTAGAGTAGATGTACGAGGCAAGTTTTTTACGCAGAGGGTAGTGGGTGCCTGGAACTCACTACCGGAGGAGGTAGTGGAGGCAGGGACGATAGGGACATTTAAGGGGCATCTTGACAAATATATGAATAGGATGGGAATAGAAGGATACGGACCCAGGAAGTGTAGAAGATTGTAGTTTAGTCGGGCAGTATGGTCGGCACGGGCTTGGAGGGCCGAAGGGCCTGTTCCTGTGCTGTACATTTCTTTGTTCTTTGTTGTTGTTGTTTGTTTCCCTTTTAAATTGGATTTGGGACATTTCCCTTTTAAATTGGTGCAGTCTGGGGCCTCTGACATCCTGACGCTCGGTATGTAGCACGTAGGAAGCGACTGCGCATGCTCAGATTGCTGTTCCTTTACCGATGGCCGTTTTCTTAACTGCGCATGTGCACCATATTGCGCATGCGCAAACGAAACTTCCGGTTCTGCGCACTTCTCGCGCAACTGTGCTAGCGTTATACCTTTAGCAAGATGGCCGCCGACCTCGACCCAGCCCTCTCTCAGGCCCGGGATTTCGGCCTCTGGGAATTCGGGCTCCGGGATCCCAGCCACGAGGTGAGTACTGCAGCTTTTCTTACCTTTAAGTCCCCATTGGATTGCGTATTCTTCACAGTACTTGGCGAATTTGCCCAGGACTGCCTGGTAATCGTGCCTTTGCTGCCTCCTGAAGAACCTGAACCTTGTGAATATTTCTCTTGCCCTTGCACCGGCGATGGTGAGGAGAAATTCAATTTTTTCCTTATCATCCAGGTCCTTGAGTTCAGCTGCCGCCAGGAACAACTCGAACATTTGCCGGAATCGCCGCCAGTTTTCGTGGAGGTCGCCGTCGCACTGGAGCGCCTGCGGAACCGGGAGCTCGTACATCATGCCTGGGCACTGCTGGTTGTCTGTGTACACTGAGGTATGCCGGCAGGTATCGATCCACTCCTGTACCATGTGGTGTTGGGTGCTCTGGTGCACAGATGAGCCAACACAGTTGTATGTGGTACAACTCTATTTTATTATAACTCTTATAATACAGTTCGTTCTGGATACTCTGCACGTGCTGTCTCCCTGAGTGTCCCCGGCAATAGCTGTGTCCTGGTTCTCCTCTGCAGCTCTTACTGACCACCAGGGGTTGTGTCTGTGCTTTTATATCTTTCTGTCATTGGTTGTGGTGTTGTGTGTTCTGATTTGTCTGTTGGTGTGTCTATCATGATGTGTGTGTTTGAATATCATGACATACACTGCCCCATCAAACACTCCCAGGACAGGTACAGCACTGGGTTAGATACAGAGTAAAGCTCCCTCTACACTGTCCCCATCAAACACTCCCAGGACAGGTACAGCACGGGGTTAGATACAGAGGAAATCTCCCTCTACACTGTCTCCATCAAACACTCCCAGGACAGGTACAGCACGGGGTTAGATACAGAGGAAAGCTCCCTCTACACTGTCCCCATCAAACACTCCCAGGACAGGTACAGCACGGGGTTAGATACAGAGTAAAGCTCCCTCTACACTGTCCCCATCAAACACTCCCAGGACAGGTAAAGCACGGGGTTAGATACAGAGGAAAGCTCCCTCTACACTCTCCCCATCAAACACTCCCAGGACAGGTACAGCACGGGGTTAGATACAGAGTAAAGCTCCCTCTACACTGTCACCATCAAACACTCCCAGGACAGGTACAGCACGGGGTTAGATACAGAGTAAAGCTCCCTCTACACTGTCCCCATCAAACACTCCCAGGACAGGTACAGCACGGGGTTAGATACAGAGTAAAGCTCCCTCTACACTGTCACCATCAAACACTCCCAGGACAGGTACAGCACGGGGTTAGATACAGAGTAAAGCTCCCTCTACACTGTCCCCATCAAACACTCCCAGGACAGGTACAGTACGGGGTTAGATACAGAGTAAAGCTCCCTCGACGATGTCCCCGTGAAACACTCCCAGGACAGGTAAAGCACGGAGTTAGATACAGAGTAAAGCTCCCTCTACACTGTCCCCATCAAACACTCCCAGGACAGGTACAGCACGGGGTTATATACAGAGTAAAGCTCCCTCTACACTGACCCCATCAAACACTCCCAGGACAGATACTGCACGGGGTTAGATACAGAGTAAAGCTCCCTCTACACTGACCCCATCAAACACTCCCAGGACAGGTACAGCTCGGGGTTAGATACAGAGTAAAGCTCCCTCTACACTGACCCCATCAAACACTCCCAGGACAGGTACAGCACGGGGTTAGATACAGAGTAAAGCTCCCTCTACACTGTCCCCATCAAACACTCCCAGGACAGGTACAGCACGGGGTTAGATACAGGGTAAATCTCCCTCGACACTGTCCCCATCAAACACTCCCAGGACAGGTACAGCACGGGATTAGATACAGAGTAAAGCTCCCTCTACACTGTCCCCATCAAACACTCCCAGGACAGATACAGCACGGGGTCAGATACAGAGTAAATCTCCCTCGACACTGTCCCCATCAAACACTCCCAGGACAGGTACAGCACGGGGTTAGATCCAGAGTAAATATCCCTCGACACTGTCCCCATCTGTCACACTGTTCCACGGGATTGTTGACCAAGCACATGTTCAGAAATTTAGGATTGAGTAGGATTTGGAACCTGCAGAGAAATGAAGATCAGAGAATCACCAGTATGCTGAATGAGGCCCATCCAGTCTGCACAACCCTCTGAAAGAGTACCCTACTCAGGTTCACTCCCCTGCTCTGTCTGCATAACCTCACCGAACATACACATCCCTGGATACTAAGAGACAATTTATCATGGCCAATCCACCTAACCTGCACATCTTTAGACTGTGGGAGGAAACCGGGGCACCCGGAGGAAACCCACGCACACACGGGGAGGACGTGCAAACTCTGGAATTGAGCCTGTAACCCAGGCGCTGTGAGGCAGCAGTGCTAACCACTGTGCCACCATGCCGGCATTACTCATTAGTCATTATTCATAGGTTTTCCTGGACAGGCACCTTATTTTTGTTCAAACGTTGCCATCGGGTCGCGGTGTTCACGCCTGCGTAGGTTCAAGAATACAGAATCTGCAGAGTTTCTGCAGACAAAGAAATAGACCCCACATAGCTATCTGGAGAGACTTTGCTTCATTTTCTGGAATAAGTTAGCTGGATCTCTCTGGGGAGAGACTTAGCTGGATCTGACTAGGGAGAGTTAGCCGGATCTGACTAGGGAGAGTTAGCCGGATCTCAGAAGGGAGATTTAGCCGGATCTCACTAGGGAGAGTTAGCCGGATCTCACTAGGGAGAGTTAGCTGGATCTCTCTGGGGAGAGTTAGCTGGATCTCTCTGGGGAGAGTTAGCTGGATCTCTGTGGGGAGAGTCAGCTGGATCTGTCTAGGGAGAGTTAGCTGGATCTCTCTGGGGAGAGTCAGCTGGATCTCTATGGGGGGAGTCAGCTGGATCTCTCTACGGAGAGTTAGCTGGATCTCTCTGGGGAGACTGAGCTGGATCTCTCTGGGGAGAGTTAGCCGGATCTCTCTGGGGAGAGTTAGCTGGATCTCACTGGGGAGAGTTAGCTGGATCTCTCTGGGGAGAGTTAACTGGATCTTTCTGGGGAGAGTTAACTGGATCTCTCTGGAGAGAGTCAGCTGGATCTGTCTAGGGAGAGATAGCTGGATCTCTCTGTGGAGAGTCAGCTGGATGTCTATGGGGGAGTCAGCTGGATCTCTCTACGGGGAGTTAGCTGGATATCTCTGGTGAGAGTTAGCTGGATCTCTCTGGGGAGAGTTAGCCGGATCTCTCTGGGGAGAGTTAGCTGGATCTCTCTGGGGAGAGTTAGCTGGATCTCTCTGGGGAGTGTTAGCTGGATCTCTCTGGGGAGAGTTAGCTGGATCTCTCTGGAGAGAGTTAGCTGGATCTCTCTGGGGAGAGTTAGCTGGATCTCTCTGGGGATAGTTAGCTGGATCTCTCTGGAGAGAGTTAGCTGGATCTCTCTGGAGAGAGTTAGCTGGATCACTCTGGGGAGAGTTAGCGGAATCTCTCTGGGGAGAGTTAGCTGGATCTCTCTGGGGAGAGTTAGCCGGATCTCTCTGGAGAGAGTTAGCTGGATCTCTCTGGAGAGAGTTATCTGGATCTCTCTGGAGAGAGTTAGCTGGATCACTCTGGGGAGAGTTAGCTGGATCTCTCTGGGGAGAGCTAGCTGGATCTCTCTGGGGAGAGTTAGCTGGATCTCTCTGGGGATAGTTAGCTGGATCTCTCTGGAGAGAGTTATCGGGATCTCTCTGGAGAGAGTTAGCTGGATCACTCTGGGGAGAGTTAGCTGGATCTCTCTGGGGAGAGTTAGCTGGATCTATCTGGGGAGAGTTAGCCGGATCTCTCTGGAGGGAGTTAGCTGGATCTCTCTGGAGAGAGTTATCTGGATCTCTCTGGAGAGAGTTAGCTGGATCACTCTGGGGAGAGTTAGCTGGATCTCTCGGGGGAGAGCTAGCTGGATCTCTCTGGGGAGAGTTAGCTGGATCTCTCTGGGGAGAGCTAGCTGGATCTCTCTGGGGAGAGTTAGCTGGATCTCTCTGGAGAGCGTTAACTGGATCTCTCTGGGTAGTGTTAGCTGGATCTCTCTGAGGAGAGAGTTAGCTGAACCTCTCTGGGGAGAGTTAGCTGGATCTCTCTGGGGAGAGTTAGCTGGATCTCTCTGGCGAGAGTTAGCTCGATCACTCTGGGGAGAGTTAGCTGGATCTCTCTGGGGAGAGTTAGCTGGATCTCACTGGGGAGAGTTAACTGGATTTCTCTGGGGAGAGTAAGCTGGATCTCTCTGGGGCGGGGTAGTTGGATCTCTCTGGGGAGAGTTAGCTGTATCTCTCTGGGGAGAGTTAGCTGGATCTCTCTGGAGAGCATTAACTGGAACACTCTGGGAGTGTTCGCTGGATCTATCTGGGGAGAGTTAACTGGATCTTTCTGAGGAGAGTTAGCTGGATCCCTCTAGGGAGAGTTTGCTGGATCTCTCTGGCGTGAGTTAGCTGGATCTCTATGGGGAGAGTTAGCCGGATCGCTCTGGGGAGAGTTAGCTGGATCTCTCTGGCGAGAGTTAGCTGGATCTCCCTGGGGAGAGTTAGCTGGATCTCTCTGGGGAGAGTTAGCTGGATCTCTCTGGGGAGAGTTAGCTGGATTTCTCTGGGGAGCATTAGCTGGATCTCTCTGGGGAGAGTTAGCTGGATCTCTCTGGGGAGAGTTAGCTGGATCTCTCTGGGGAGAGTTAGCTGGATATCTCTGGGGAGAGTTAGCCGGATCTCTCTGGGGAGGGGTAGCTGGATCTATCTGGGGAGAGTTATCTGGATCTTTCTGGGGAGAGTTAGCTGGATCTCTCTCGGGAGAGTTTGCTAGATCTCACTGGGGAGAATGAGCTGGATCTATCTAGGGAGAGTTAGCTGGATCTCTCTGGGGAGATTTAGCTGGGTCTCTCTGGGGAGAGTTAGCTGTATCTCTCTGGGGGGAGTTAGCTGGATCTGACTAGGGAGAGTTAGCTTGATCTCTCTGGGGAGAGTTAGCTGGATCTCTTTGGGGAGAGTTAGCTGGATTTCTCTGGGGAGTGTTAGCTGGATCTCTCTGGGGAGAGTTAGCTGGATCTCTCTGGAGAGAGTTAGTTGGATCTCCCTGGGGAGAGTTAGCTGCATCTCTCTGGGGAGAGTTAGCTGGATCTCTCTGGGGAGAGTTAGATGGATTTCTCTGGGGAGCATTAGCTGGATCTCTCTGGGGAGAGTTAGATGGATCTCTCTGGGGAGAGTTAGCTGGATCTCTCTGGGGAGAGTTAGCTGGATATCTCTGGGGAGAGTTAGCCGGATCTCTCTGGGGAGGGGTAGCTTGATCTATCTGGGGAGAGTTAACTGGATCTTTCTGGGGAGAGTTAGCTGGATCTCTCTCGGGAGAGTTTGCTAGATCTCACTGGGGAGAATGAGCTGGATCTCTCTGGGGAGAGTTAGCTGGATCTATCTGGGGAGAGTTAGCTGGATCTATCTAGGGAGTGTTAGCTGGATCTCTCTGGGGAGATTTAGCTGGGTCTCTCTGGGGAGAGTTAGCTGTATCTCTCTGGGGAGAGTTAGATGGATCTGACTAGGGAGAGTTAGCTTGATCTCTCTGGGGAGAGTTAGCTGGATCTCTTTGGGGAGAGTTAGCTGGATTTCTCTGGGGAGTGTTAGCTGGATCTCTCTGGGGAGAGTTAGCTGGATCTCTCTGGGGAGAGTTAGCTAGATCTCTCTGGGGAGAGTTAGCTGGGTCTCTCTGGGGAGAGTTAGCTGGGTCTCTCTGGAGAGAGTTAGCTGGATCTTTCTGGGGAGTGTTCGCTGGATCTATCTGGGAAGAGTTTGCTGGATCTCTCTGGGGAGAGTGAGCTGGATCTCTCTCGCGAGCGTTAACTGGATCTCTCTGGGGAGTGTTAGCTGGAGCTCTCTGGGGAGAGCTAGCTGGATCTCTCTGTGGAGAGTTAGCTGGATCTCTCTGGGGAGAGTTAACTGGATCTCTCTGGGAAGAGTTAGATGGATCTTTCTGGGCAGAGTTAGCTGGATCTCTCTGGGGAGAGTTAGCTGGGTCTCTCTGGGGAGAGTTAGCTGGATCTCTCTAGGGAGCGTTAGCTGGATCTCTCTGTGGAGAGTTAGATGGATCTCTCTGGAGAGAGTTAGCTGGATCTCTGTGGGGAGAGTTAGCTGGATCTCTCTGGTGAGAGTTAGCTGGATCTCTCTAGGGAGAGTTAGCTAGAACTCTCTGTGGAGAGTTAGCTGGATCTCTCTGGGGAGAGTTAGCTGGATCTCTCGAGGGAGAGTTAGCTAGATCTCTCTGGCGGGAGTTAGCTGGATCTCTCTGGGGAGAGTAAGCTGGATCTCTCTGGGGAGAGTTAGCTGGATCTCTCTGGGGAGAGTTAGCTGGATCTCTCTAGGGAGAGTTAGCTAGATCTCTCTGGGGAGAGTTAGCTGGATCTCTCTGGGGAGAGTTAACTGGATCTCTCTGGGTAGAGTTAACTGGATCTCTCTGGGGAGAGTTAGCTGGATCTCTCTGGGGAGAGTAAGCTGGATCTCTCTGGGGAGCGTTAGCTGGTTCTCTCTGGGGAGAGTTAGCTGGATCTCTCTGGGGAGAGTTAGCTGGATCTCTCTGGGGAGAATTAGCTGGTTCTCTCTGGGGAGAGTTAGCTGGATCTCTCTGGGGAGAGTTAGCTGGATCTCCCTGGGGAGAGTTAGCTGGATCTTTCTGGGGAGTGTTCGCTGGATCTATCTGGGGAGAGTTTGCTGGATCTCTCTGGGGAGAGTGAGCTGGATCTCTCTAGAGAGCGTTAACTGGATCTCTCTGGGGAGTGTTAGCTGGATCTCTCTGGGGAGTGTTAGCTGGAGCTCTCTGGGGAGAGCTAGCTGGATCTCTCTGTGGAGAGTTAGCTGGATCTCTCTGGGGAGAGTTAACTGGATCTCTCTGGGGAGTGTTAGCTGGAGCTCTCTGGGGAGAGCTAGCTGGATCTCTCTGTGGAGAGTTAGCTGGGTCTCTCTGGGGAGAGTTAGCTGGATCTCTCTGGGGAGAGTTAGATGGATCTTTCTGGGCAGAGTTAGCTGGATCTCTCTGGGGAGAGTTAGCTGGGTCTCTCTGGGGAGAGTTATCTGGATCTCTCTGGGGAGCGTTAGCTGGATCTCTCTGTGGAGAGTTAGCTGGATCTCTCTGGGCAGAGTTAGCTGGATCTTTCTGGGGAGAGTTAGCTGGATCTTTCTGGGGAGCGTTAGCTGGATCTCTCTGTGGAGAGTTAGCTGGGTCTCTCTGGGGAGAGTTAGCTGGATCTTTCTGGGGAGAGTTAGCTGGATCTTTCTGGGCAGAGTTAGATGGATCTTTCTGGGGAGCGTTAGCTGGATATTTCTGGGGAGAGTTAGCTGGATCTCTCTGGGGAGAGTTAGCTGGATCTTTCTGGGCAGAGTTAGATGGATCTTTCTGAGGAGCGTTAGCTGGATATTTCTGGGGAGAGTTAGCTGGATGTCTCAGGGGAGAGTAAGCTGGATCTCTCTGGGGAGAGTTAGCTGGATCTCTCCGGGGAGAGTTAGCTGGGTCTCTCTGGGGCGAGTTAGCTGTATCTCTCTGGGGAGAGTTAGTTGGATCTCTTTGGGCAGAGTTAGCTGGATCTCTCTGGAGAGAGTTAGCTGGATTTATCTGGGGAGAGTTAGCTGGATCTCTCTGGGGGGAGTTAGCTGGATCTCTCAGGGGAGAGTAAGCTGGATCTCTCTGGGGAGAGTTAGCTGGATCTCTCCGGGGAGAGTTAGCTGGGTCTCTCTGGGGCGAGTTAGCTGTATCTCTCTGGGGAGAGTTAGCTGGATCTCTCCGGGGAGAGTTAGCTGGGTCTCTCTGGGGCGAGTTAGCTGTATCTCTCTGGGGAGAGTTAGTTGGATCTCTTTGGGGAGAGTTAGCTGGATCTCTCTGCGGCGAGTTAGCTGGATCTCTCTGGGGAGAGTTAGCTGGATCTGACTAGGGAGAGTTAGCTGGATCTCTCTCGGGAGAGTTAGTTGGATCTCTTTGGGGAGAGTTAGCTGGATCTCTCTGCGGCGAGTTAGCTGGATCTCTCTGGGGAGAGTTAGCTGGATCTGACTAGGGAGAGTTAGCTGGATCTCTCTCGGGAGAGTTAGCTGGATCTCTCTAGGGAGAGTTAGCTGGATCTATCTGGGGAGAATTAGCTGGTTCTCTCTGGGGAGAGTTAGCTTGATCTCTCTGGGGAGAGTTAGCTTGATCTCTCTGGGGAGAATTAGCTGGTTCTCTCTGGGGAGAGTTAGCTGGATCTCTCTGGGGAGAGTTAACTGGATCTCTCTGGGGAGAGTTAGCTGGATCTCTCTGGGGAGGGGTAGCTGGATCTCCCTGGGGAGAGTTAGCTGGATCTCTCTGGGGAGTGTTAGCTGGAGCTCTCTGGGGAGAGTTTGTTGGATGTCTCTGTGGAGAGTTAGCTGGATCTCTCTGGGGAGAGTTAGCTGGATCTCTCTGGGCAGAGATAGATGGATCTTTCTGGGGAGCGTTAGCTGGATCTTTCTGGGGAGAGTTAGCAGGATCTTTCTGGGCAGAGTTAGATGGATATTTCTGGGGAGAGTTAGATGGATATTTCTGGGCAGAGTTAGATGGATCTTTCTGGGCAGAGTTAGATGGATATTTCTGGGCAGAGTTAGATGGATCTTTCTGGGGAGCGTTAGCTGGATCTCTCTGGGGAGAGTTAGCTTGATCTCTCTGGGGAGAATTAGCTGGTTCTCTCTGGGGAGAGTTAGCTGGATCTCTCTGGGGAGAGTTAACTGGATCTCTCTGGGGAGAGTTAGCTGGATCTCTCTGGGGAGGGGTAGCTGGATCTCCCTGGGGAGAGTTAGCTTGATCTCTCTGGGGAGTGTTAGCTGGATTTCTCTGGGGAGAGTTAGCTGGATCTCTCTGGGGAGAGTTAGCTGGATCTCTCAGGGGAGAGTTAGCTGGATCTCTCTGGGGAGAGTTAGCTGGATCTCTCCGGAGGAGAGTTAGCTGGGTCTCTCTGGAGAGAGTTAGCTGTATCTCTCTGGGGAGAGTTAGCTGGATCTGACTAGGGAGAGTTAGCTGGATCTCTCTGGGGAGAGTTAGTTGGATCTCTTTGGGGAGAGTTAGCTGGATCTCTCTGCGGCGAGTTAGCTGGATCTGACTAGGGAGAGTTAGCTGGATCTCTCTCGGGAGAGTTAGCTGGATCTCTCTAGGGAGAGTTAGCTAGATCTCTCTGGGGAGTGTTAGCTGAATCTCTATGGGGAGAGTTAGCTGGATCTCTCAGGGGAGAGTTGGCTGGATCTCTCTGGGGCGTGTTAGCTGGATCTGACTAGGGAGAGTTAGCTGGATCTCTCTGGGGAGAGTTAGCTGGATCTCTCCGGGGAGAGTTCAGCTGGGTCTCTCTGTAGAGAGTTAGCTGGATCTCTGTGGGGAGAGTTAGCTGTATCTCTCTGGGGAGAGTTAGCTGGATCTCTCTGGAGAGCATCAACTGGGTCTTTCTGGGGAGAGTTAGCTGGATTTCTCTCTGGAGAGCGTTAACTGGATCTTTCTGGGCAGAGTTAGATGGATCTTTCTGGGGAGCGTTAGCCGGATATTTCTGGGGAGAGTTAGCTGGATCTCTCTGGGGAGAGTTAGCTGGATCTCTCTGGGGAGAGTTTGCTGGATCTCTCTGGGGAGAGTTAGCTGGATCTCTCTGGGGAGAGTTAGCTGGATCTCACTGGGGAGAGTTAGCTGGATATTTCTGGGGAGAGTTAGCTGGATCTCTCTGGGGAGTGTTAGCTGGATCTCTCTGGGGAGAGTTAGCTGGATCTCTCTGGGGAGAGTTAGCTGGATCTCTCTGGCAAGAGTTAGCTGGATCTCTCTGGGGAGAGTTAGCTGGATCTCTCTGGGGAGAGTTAGCTGGATTTCTCTCTGGAGAGAGTTAGCTGGATCTCTCTGGGGAGAGTTAGCTGGATTTCTCTCTGGGGAGAGATAGCCGGATCTCTCTGGGGAGAGTTAGCTGGATCTCTCTGCGGAGAATTAGCCGGATCTGACTGCGGAGAGTTAGCTGTAATTCTCTGGCGAGAGTTAGCTGGATTTCTCTGTGCAGAGAGTTAGCTGGATCTCTCTGGGGAGAGTAAGCTGGATCTCTCTGGGGAGAGTTAGATGGATCTCTCTGGGGAGAGTTAGTTGGATCTTTCTGGGGAGCGTTAACTGGATCTCTCTGGGGAGAGTTAGCTGGATCTTTCTGGGCAGAGTTAGATGGATCTCTCTGGGGAGAATTAGCCGGATCTCTCTGGGACGTGTTAGCTGGATCTCTCTGGGGAGAGTTAGCTGGATCTCTCTGGGGAAAGTTAGCTGGATC
Source organism: Scyliorhinus torazame (assembly GCF_047496885.1). Lineage (NCBI taxonomy): Eukaryota > Metazoa > Chordata > Chondrichthyes > Carcharhiniformes > Scyliorhinidae > Scyliorhinus > Scyliorhinus torazame. The sequence goes on from NC_092719.1 coordinate 224,476,175, forward strand.
TCTCGGGGTGAGTTAGCTGGATCTCTCTAGGGAGAATTAGCTGGATCTCTCTGGGGAGAGTTAGCTGGATCTCTCTGGGGACAGTTAGCTGGATCTCTCTGGGGAGAGTTAGCTGGATCTCTCTGGGTTGAGTTAGCTGGATCTCTCTGGGGAGAGTTAGCTGGATCTCTCTGGGGAGAGTTAGCTTGATCTTTCTGGGGAGAGTTAGCTGGATCTCTCTGGGGAGTGTTAGCTGGATCTCTCTGGGGAGAGTTAGCTGGATCTCTTTGGGGAGAGTTAGCTGGATCTCTCTTGGGAGAGTTAGCTGGATCTCTCTGGGCAGAGTTAGCTGGATCTTTCTGGGGAGAGTTAGCTGGTTCTCTCTGGGGAGAGTTAGCTGATTTTCGCTGGGGAGAGTTAGCTGGGTCTCACTGGGGAGAGTTAGCTGGATCTTTCTGGGGAAAGTTAGCTGGATCTCTCTGGAGAGCGTTAACTGGATCTCTCTGGGAAGTGTTCGCTGGATCTATCTGGGGAGAGTTTGCTGGATCTCTCTGGAGAGCGTTAACTGGATCTCTCTGGGGAGAGTTAGCTGAATCTCTCTGGAGAGAGTTAGCTGGGTCTCTCTGGGGAGAGTTAGCTGGATCTTTCTGGGCAGAGTTAGATGGATCTCCCTGGGGAGAGTTAGCTGGATCTCTCTAGGGTGAGTTAGCTGGATCTCTCTGGGGAGAGATAGCTGGATCTCTCTGGGGAGAGTTAGCTGGATATTTATGGGGCGAGTTAGCTGGATCTCTCTGGGGAGAGTTAGCTGGATCTCACTGGGGAGAGTTAGCCGGATCTCTCTGGGGAGAGTTAGCTCGATCTCTCTGGGGAGAGTTAGCTGGATCTCTCTGGAGAGCGTTAACTGGATCTCTCTTTGGAGAGTTAGCTGAATCTCTCTGGAGAGAGTTAGCTGGGTCTCTCTGGGGAGAGTTAGCTGGATCTTTCTGGGCAGAGTTAGATGGATCTCTCTGGGGAGAGTTAGTTGGATCTTTCTGGGGAGCATTAACTGGATCTCTCTGGGTAGAGTTAGCTGGATTTTTCTGGGCAGAGTTAGATGGATCTCTCTGGGGAGAATTAGCCGGATCTCTCTGTGGAGAGTAAGCTGGGATTCTCTGGGGAGAGTTAGCTGGATCTTTCTGAGGAGATTTAGCTGGATCTCTCTGGGGAGAGTTAGCTTGATTTCTCTGGCGAGAGTTAGCTGGATCTCTCTGGGGAGGGGTAGCTGGATCTCCCTGTGGAGAGTTAGCTGGATCTCTCTGGGGAAAGTTAGCTGGATCTCTCTGGAGAGCGTTAACTGGATCTCTCTGGGGAGTGTTTGCTGGATCTATCTGGGGAGAAATTGCTGGATCTCTCTGGGGAGAGTTAGCTTGGATCTCTCTGGTGAGATTTAGCTGGATCTCTCTAGTGAGAGTTAGCTAGATCTCTCTGGGGAGAGTTAGCTGGATCTCTCTGGGGAGAGTTTGCTGGATCTCTCCAGGGAGAGTTAGCTAGATCTCTCTGGGGAGAGTTAGCTTGATCTCTATGGGAGAGTTAGCTGGATCTCTCTGGGGAGAGTAAGCTGGATCTCTCTGGGGAGAGTAAGCTGTATCTCTCTGGGGAGAGTTAGCTGGATCCCTCTGTGGATAGTTAGCTGGATCTTTCAAGGGAGAGTTAGCTAGATCTCTCTGGGGAGAGTTAGCTGGATCACTCTGGGGAGAGTTAGCTGGATCTCTCCAGGTAGAGTTAGCTGGATCTCTCTGAAGATAGTTATCTGGATCATTCTGGGGAGAGTTAGCTGGATCTCTCTGGGGAGAGTTAGCTGGATCTCTCTGGGTAGAGTTAGCTGGATCTCTCTGGGAAGAATTAGCTGGTTCTCCCTGGGGAGTGTTCGCTGGATCTATCTGGGGAGAGTTTGCTGGATCTCTCTGGGGAGAGTGAGCTGGATCTCTCTACAGAGCGTTAACTGGATCTCTCTGGGGAGTGTTAGCTGGATCTCTCTGGGGAGAGTTAGCTGGATCTCTCTGTGAAGAGTTAGCTGGATCTCTCTGGGGAGAGTTAGCTGGATCTCTCTCGGGAGAGTTAGATGGATCTTTCTGGGGATTGTCAGCTGGATCACTCTGGGGAGAGTTCGCTGGATCTCTCTGGGGAGAGTTAGCTGGATCTTTCTGGGGAGCGCTAGCCGGATCTCTCTGGGGAGTGTTAGCTGGATCTCTCTGGGGAGAGTTAGCTGGATCTCTCTGTGAAGAGTTAGCTGGATCTCTCTGGGGAGAGTTAGCTGGATCTCTCTGTAGAGAGTTAGCTGGATCTCTCTCGGGAGAGTTAGATGGATCTTTCTGGGCAGAGTTAGCTGGATCTCTCTGGGGAGAGTTAGATGGATCTTTCAGGGGAGCGTTAGCTGGATCTTTCTGGGGATAGTTAGCTGGATCTCTATGGGAAGAGTTAGCTGGAGATTTCTGGGGAGAGTTAGCTGGATCTCTCTGGGAAGAGTAAGCTGGATCTCTCTGGGGAGAGTTAGATGGATCTTTCTGGGGAGAGTTAGATGGATCTTTCTGTGGAGCGTTAGCTGGATCTCTCTGGGGAGAGATAGCTGGATCTCTCTGGGGAGAGTTAGCTGGATATTTCTGGGGAGAGTTAGCTGGATCTCTCTGGGAAGAGTAAGCTGGATCTCTCTGGGGAGAGTTAGCTGGATCTCTCCGGGAAGAGTTAGCTGGGTCTCTCTGGGGAGAGTTAGCTGTATCTCTCTGGGGAGAGTTAGCTGGATCTGACTAGGGAGAGTTAGCTGGATTTCTTTGGGGAGAGTTAGCTGGATCTCTTTGGGGAGAGTTAGCTGGATCTCTCTGGGGAGGGTTAGCTGGATCTCTCTGGGGAGAGTTAGCTGGATCTCTCTGGGGAGAGTTAGCTTGATCTCTCTGGGAGAGTTAGCTGGTTCTCTCTGGGGAGAGTTAGCTGGATCTCTCTAGGGAGAGTTAGCTAGATCTCTCTGGGGAGAGTTAGCTGGATCTCTCTGGGGAGAGTTAGCTTGATCTCAATGGGAGAGTTAGCTGGATCTCTCTGGGGAGAGTTAGCTGGATCTCTCTGGGGAGAGTAAGCTGGATCTCTCTGGGGAGAGTTAGCTGGATCTCTCTGGGGAGAGTTAGCTGGATCTCTCTAGGGAGAGTTAGCTAGATCTCTCTGGGGAGAGTTAGCTGGATCACTCTGGGGAGAGTTAGCTGGATCTCTCCAGGTAGAGTTAGCTGGATCTCTCTGAAGATAGTTATCTGGATCATTCTGGGGAGAGTTAGTTGGTTCTCTCTGGGGAGAGTTAGCTGGATCTCTCTGGGTAGAGTTAGCTGGATCTCTCTGGGAAGAATTAGTTGGTACTCTCTGGGGAGTGTTCGCTGGATCTATCTGGGGAGAGTTTGCTGGATCTCTCTGGGGAGAGTGTGCTGGATCTCGCTAGAGAGCGTTAACTGGATCTCTCTGGGGACTGTTAGCTGGATCTCTCTGGGGAGAGTTAGCTGGATCTCTCTGTGAAGAGTTAGCTGGATCTCTCTGGGGAGAGTTAGCTGGATCTCTCTGCAGAGCGTTAGCTGGATCTTTCTGGGGATCGTTAGCTGGATCTCTCTGGGGAGAGTTAGCTGGATCTCTCTGGGGAGAGTGAGCTGGATATTTCTGGGGAGAGTTAGCTGGATCTCTCTGGGCAGAGTTAGATGGAACTTTCTGGGGAGCGTTAGCTGGATATCTCTGGGGAGAGTTAGCTGGATATTTGTGGGCAGAGTTAGCTGGATCTCTATGGGAAGAGTTAGCTGGATCTCTCTGGGGAGAGATAGCTGGATCTCTCTGGGGAGAGTTAGCTGGATATCACTGGGGAGAGTTAGCTGGATCTGACTAGGGAGAGTTAGCTGGATCTCTTTGGGGAGAGTTAGCTGGATCTCTTAGGGGAGAGTTAGCTGGATCTCTCTGGGGAGGGTTAGCTGGATCTCTCTGGGGAGAGTAAGCTGGATCTCTCTAGGGAGAGTTAGCTAGATCTCTCTGGGGAGAGTTAGCTGGATCTCTCTGGGGAGAGTTAGCTGGATCTCTCTGGGGAGAGTTAGCTGGATCTCTCTGGGCAGAGTAAGCTGGATCTCTCTGGCGGGAGTTAGCTGGATCTCTCTGGGGAGAGTTAGCTGCATCTCTCTAGGGAGAGTTAACTGGATCTCTCTGGGGAGAGTAAGCTGGATCTCTCTGGGCAGAGTTAGATGGATCTTTCTGGGGAGCGTTAGCTGGATATTTCTGGGGATCGTTAGCTGGATCTCTCTGGGGAGAGTGAGCTGTATATTTCTGGGGAGAGTTAGCTGGATCTTTCTGGGCAGAGTTAGATGGATCCTTCTGGGGAGCGTTAGCTGGAGGTCTCTGGGGAGAGTTAGCTGGATATTTGTGGGGAGAGTTAGCTGGATCTCTCTGGGGAGAGTTAGCTGGATCTCTCTAGGGAGAGTTAGCTAGATCTCTCTGGGGAGGGGTAGCTGGATCTCTCTGGGGAGAGTTAGCTGGATCTCTCTGGGGAGAGTTAGCTGGATCTCTCTAGGGAGATTTAGCTAGATCTCTCTGGGGAGAGTTAGCTGGATCTCTCTGGGGAGAGTTAGCTGGATCTCTCTGGGTAGAGTTAGCTGGATCTCTCTGGGCAGAGTAATCTGGATCTCTCTGGGGAGAGTTAGCTGGATCTCTCTGGGGAGAGTTAGCTGCATCTCTCTTGGGAGAGTTAACTGGATCTCTCTGGGGGAGTAAGTTGGATCTCTCTGGGCAGAGTTAGATGGATCTTTCTGGGGAGCGTTAGCTGGATATTTCTGGGGAGAGTTAGCTGGATCTCTATGTGGAGAGTTAGCTGGATCTCTCTGGGGAGAGTTAGCTGGATCTTTCTGGGGAGCGTTAGCTGAATCTTTCTGGGGAGAGTTAGCTGGATCTCTCTGAGGAGAGAAAGCTGGATCTCTCTGGGGAGAGTTAGCTGGATCTCTCCGGGGAGAGTTAGCTGGGTCTCTCTGGGGAGAGTTAGCTGTATCTCTCTGGGGAGAGTTAGCTGGATCTGACTAGGGAGAGTTAGCTGGATCTCTTTGGGGAGAGTTAGCTGGATCTCTCTGGGGAAAGTTAGCTGGATCTCTCTAGGGAGAGTTAGCTGGATCTCTCTGGGGAGAGTTAGCTGGTTCTCTCTGGGGAGAGTTAGCTGGATCTCTCTGGGCAGAGTTAGCTGGATCTTTCTGGGGAGAATTAGCTGGTTCTCTCTGGGGAGAGTTAGCTGGATCTCTTTGTGGAGAGTTAGCTGGATCTCTCTGGGGAGAGTTAGCTGGATCTCTCTGGGGAGAGTTAGATGGATCTCTCTGGGGAGAGTTAGCTGGATCTCTCTGGGGAGAGTTAGCTGGATCTCTCTGGGGAGAGTTAGATGGATCTCTCTGGGGAGAGTTAGCTGGATCTCTCTGGGGAGAGTTAGCTGGATCTCTCTGGGGAGAGTTAGATGGATCTCTCAGGAGAGCGTTAACTGGGTCTTTCAAAGGAGAGTTAGCTGGATCTCTCTGGGGAGTGTTAGCTGGATCTCTCTGGGGAGAGTTAGATGGATCTCTCTGGGGAGAGTTAGCTGGATCTCTCTGGGGAGAGTTAGCTGGATCTCTCTGGGCAGAGTTAGCTGGATCTTTCTGGGGAGAATTAGCTGGTTCTCTCTGGCAAGAGTTAGCTGGTTTTCTCTGGGGAGAGTTAGCTGGATCTCTCTTCGGAGAGTTAGCTGGATCTCTCTGGGGAGAGTTAGCTTGATTTCTCTAGGGAGAGTTAGCTGGATCTCTCTGGGGAGGGGTAGCTGTATCTCCCTGGGGAGAGTTAGCTGGGTCTCTCTGGGGAGAGTTAGCTGGATCTCTCTGGGGAAAGTTAGCTGGATCTCTCTGGAGAGCGTTAACTGGATCTCTCTGGGGAGTATTCGCTGGATCTATCTGTGGAGAGTTTGCTGGATCTCTCTGGGGAGAGTGAGCTGGATCTCTCTGGAGAGCGTTAACTGGATCTCTCTGCGGAGTGTTAGCTGGATCTCTCTGGGGAGAGTTAGCTGGATCTCTCTGGGAAGAGTTAGCTGGATCTCTCTGGGGAGAGTTAGCTGAATCTCTCTGGAGAGAGTTAGCTGGGTCTCTCTGGGGAGAGTTAGCTGGATCTCTCTGGGGAGAGTTTGCTGGATCTCTCTGGAGAGAGTTTGCTGGATCTCTCTGGGGAGTGTTTGCTGGATCTCTCTGGGGAGAGTTTGCTGGATCTCTCTGGAGAGAGTTTGCTGGATCTCTCTGGGGAGAGTTAGTTGGATCTTTCTGGGGAGCGTTAACTGGATCTCTCTAGGAAGAGTTAGCTGGATCTCTCTGGGGAGAGATAGCTGGATCTCTCTGGGGAGGAGTTAGCTGGATCTCTCTAGGGAGGGCTAGCTAGATCTCTCTGGGGAGAGTTAGCTGGATCTCTCTGGGGAGAGTTAGCTGGATCTCTCCAGGTAGAGTTAGCTGGATCTCTCTGAAGATAGTTATCTGGATCATTCTGGGGAGAGTTAGCTGGTTCTCTCTGGAGAGAGTTAGCTGGATCACTCTGGGGACTGTTAGCTGGATCTCTCTGGGGAGAATTAGCTGGTTCTCTCTGGGGAGAGTTAGTTGGATCTCTCTGGGGACAGTTAGCTGGATCTCTCTGGGGAGGGGTAGCTGGATCTCCCTGGGGAGAGTTAGCTGGATCTCTCTGGGGAGTGTCAGCTGGATCTCTCTAGGGAGTGTTTGCTGGATCTATCTGGGGAGAGTTAGCTGGATCTCTCTGGGGAGAGTGAGCTGGATCTCTCTGGGGAGAGTAAGCTGGATCTCTCTGTGGAGAGTTAGCTGGATCTTTCTGGGCAGAGTTAGATGGATCTTTCTGGGGATCGTTAGCTGGATGTCTCTGGGTAGAGTTAGCTGGATCTTTCTGGGGAGCGTTAGCTGGATATTTCTGGGGAGAGTTAGGTGGATCTCTATGGGAAGAGTTTGCTGGATCTCTCTGGGGAGAGATAGTTGGATCTCTCTGGGGAGAGTTAGCTGGATCTCACTGGGGAGAGTTAGCTGGATCTTTCTGGGCAGAGTTAGATGGATCTTTCTGGGGAGCGTTAGCTGGATATTTCTGGGGAGAGTTAGGTGGATCTCTATGGGAAGAGGTTGCTGGATCTCTCTGGGGAGAGATAGTTGGATCTCTCTGGGGAGAGTTAGCTGGATCTCACTGGGGAGAGTTAGCTGGATCTCTCCGGGGAGAGTTAGCTGGGTCTCTCTGGGGAGAGTTAGCTGTATCTCTCTGGGGAGAGTTAGCTGGATCTGACTATGGAGAGTTAGCTGGATCTCTCTGGGGAGAGTTAGCTGGATCTCTTTGGGGAGAGTTAGCTGGATCTCACTGGGGAGAGGTAGCTGGATCTCGCTGTGGAGAGTTAGCTGGATCTGACTAGGGAGAGTTAGCTGGATCCCTCTGGGGAGAGTTAGCTGGATCTCTCTAGGGAGAGTTAACTGGATATCTCTGGGGAGAGTTGGCTGGTTCTCTCTGGGGAGAGTTAGCTGGATCTCTCTGGGGAGAGTTAGCTGAATCTCTCCAAGGAGAGTTAGCTGGATCTCTCTGGGGAGAGTTAGCTGGATCTCTCTGGAGAGCGTTAACTGTGTCTTTCTGGGGAGAGTTAGCTGGATATATCTGGGGAGAGTTAGCTGGATCTCTCTGGAGAGGGTTAACTGGATCTTTCTGGGCAGAGTTAGATGGATCTTTCTGGGGAGCGTTAGCCGGATATTTCTGGGGAGAGTTAGCTGGATCTCTCTGGGGAGAGTTAGCTGGATCTTTCCGGGGAGCGTTAGCTGGATCTTTCTGGGTAGAGTTAGATGGATCTTTCTGGGGAGCGTGAGCTGGATATTTCTGGGGAGAGTTAGCTGGATCTCTCTGGGGAGAGTTAGCTGGATCTCTCTGGGGAGAGTTAGCTGGATCTCTCTGGGGAGAGGTAGCTGGATCTCTCTGGGGAGAGTTAGCTGGATATATCTGGGGAGAGTTAGCTGGATCTCTCTGGGGAGAGTTAGCTGGATCTCTCTGGGGAGAGTTAGCTGGATCTCTCTGGGGAGAGTTAGATGGATCTCTCTGGGGAGAGTTAGCTGGATCTCTCTGGGGAGAGTTAGCTGGATCTCTCTGGGGAGAGTTAGATGGATCTCTCAGGAGAGCGTTAACTGGGTCTTTCAAAGGAGAGTTAGCTGGATCTCTCTGGGGAGTGTTAGCTGGATCTCTCTGGGGAGAGTTAGATGGATCTCTCTGGGGAGAGTTAGCTGGATCTCTCTGGGGAGAGTTAGCTGGATCTCTCTGGGCAGAGTTAGCTGGATCTTTCTGGGGAGAATTAGCTGGTTCTCTCTGGCAAGAGTTAGCTGGTTTTCTCTGGGGAGAGTTAGCTGGATCTCTCTTCGGAGAGTTAGCTGGATCTCTCTGGGGAGAGTTAGCTTGATTTCTCTAGGGAGAGTTAGCTGGATCTCTCTGGGGAGGGGTAGCTGTATCTCCCTGGGGAGAGTTAGCTGGGTCTCTCTGGGGAGAGTTAGCTGGATCTCTCTGGGGAAAGTTAGCTGGATCTCTCTGGAGAGCGTTAACTGGATCTCTCTGGGGAGTATTCGCTGGATCTATCTGGGGAGAGTTTGCTGGATCTCTCTGGGGAGAGTGAGCTGGATCTCTCTGGAGAGCGTTAACTGGATCTCTCTGCGGAGTGTTAGCTGGATCTCTCTGGGGAGAGTTAGCTGGATCTCTCTGGGAAGAGTTAGCTGGATCTCTCTGGGGAGAGTTAGCTGAATCTCTCTGGAGAGAGTTAGCTGGGTCTCTCTGGGGAGAGTTAGCTGGATCTCTCTGGGGTGAGTTTGCTGGATCTCTCTGGAGAGAGTTTGCTGGATCTCTCTGGGGAGTGTTTGCTGGATCTCTCTGGGGAGAGTTTGCTGGATCTCTCTGGAGAGAGTTTGCTGGATCTCTCTGGGGAGAGTTAGTTGGATCTTTCTGGGGAGCGTTAACTGGATCTCTCTAGGAAGAGTTAGCTGGATCTCTCTGGGCAGAGATAGCTGGATCTCTCTGGGGAGGAGTTAGCTGGATCTCTCTAGGGAGGGCTAGCTAGATCTCTCTGGGGAGAGTTAGCTGGATCTCTCTGGGGAGAGTTAGCTGGATCTCTCCAGGTAGAGTTAGCTGGATCTCTCTGAAGATAGTTATCTGGATCATTCTGGGGAGAGTTAGCTGGTTCTCTCTGGAGAGAGTTAGCTGGATCACTCTGGGGACTGTTAGCTGGATCTCTCTGGGGAGAATTAGCTGGTTCTCTCTGGGGAGAGTTAGTTGGATCTCTCTGGGGACAGTTAGCTGGATCTCTCTGGGGAGGGGTAGCTGGATCTCCCTGGGGAGAGTTAGCTGGATCTCTCTGGGGAGTGTTAGCTGGATCTCTCTAGGGAGTGTTTGCTCGATCTATCTGGGGAGAGTTAGTTGGATCTCTCTGGGGAGAGTGAGCTGGATCTCTCTGGGGAGAGTAAGCTGGATCTCTCTGTGGAGAGTTAGCTGGATCTTTCTGGGCAGAGTTAGATGGATCTTTCTGGGGATCGTTAGCTGGATGTCTCTGGGTAGAGTTAGCTGGATCTTTCTGGGGAGCGTTAGCTGGATATTTCTGGGGAGAGTTAGGTGGATCTCTATGGGAAGAGTTTGCTGGATCTCTCTGGGGAGAGATAGTTGGATCTCTCTGGGGAGAGTTAGCTGGATCTCACTGGGGAGAGTTAGCTGGATCTTTCTGGGCAGAGTTAGATGGATCTTTCTGGGGAGCGTTAGCTGGATATTTCTGGGGAGAGTTAGGTGGATCTCTATGGGAAGAGGTTGCTGGATCTCTCTGGGGAGAGATAGTTGGATCTCTCTGGGGAGAGTTAGCTGGATCTCACTGGGGAGAGTTAGCTGGATCTCTCCGGGGAGAGTTAGCTGGGTCTCTCTGGGGAGAGTTAGCTGTATCTCTCTGGGGAGAGTTAGCTGGATCTGACTATGGAGAGTTAGCTGGATCTCTCTGGGGAGAGTTAGCTGGATCTCTTTGGGTGAGTTAGCTGGATCTCACTGGGGAGAGGTAGCTGGATCTCGCTGTGGAGAGTTAGCTGGATCTGACTAGGGAGAGTTAGCTGGATCCCTCTGGGGAGAGTTAGCTGGATCTCTCTAGGGAGAGTTAACTGGATCTCTCTGGGTAGAGTTGGCTGGTTCTCTCTGGGGAGAGTTAGCTGGATCTCTCTGGGGAGAGTTAGCTGAATCTCTCCAAGGAGAGTTAGCTGGATCTCTCTGGGGAGAGTTAGCTGGATCTCTCTGGAGAGCGTTAACTGTGTCTTTCTGGGGAGAGTTAGCTGGATATATCTGGGGAGAGTTAGCTGGATCTCTCTGGAGAGGGTTAACTGGATCTTTCTGGGCAGAGTTAGATGGATCTTTCTGGGGAGCGTTAGCCGGATATTTCTGGGGAGAGTTAGCTGGATCTCTCTGGGGAGAGTTAGCTGGATCTTTCCGGGGAGCGTTAGCTGGATCTTTCTGGGTAGAGTTAGATGGATCTTTCTGGGGAGCGTTAGCTGGATATTTCTGGGGAGAGTTAGCTGGATCTCTCTGGGGAGAGTTAGCTGGATCTCTCTGGGGAGAGTTAGCTGGATCTCTCTGGGGAGAGGTAGCTGGATCTCTCTGGGGAGAGTTAGCTGGATATATCTGGGGAGAGTTAGCTGGATCTCTCTGGGGAGAGTTAGCTGGATCTCTCTGGGGAGAGTTAGCTGGATCTCTCTGGGGAGAGTTAGCTGGATCTCTCTGGGGAGAGTTAGCTGGATCTCTCTGGCAAGAGTTAGCTGGATCTCTCTGGTGAGAGTTAGCTGGATCTCTCTGGGGCGAGTTAGCTGGATTTCTCTCTGGAGAGAGTTAGCTGGATCTCTCTGGGGAGAGTTAGCTGGATCTTTCTGGGGAGATTTAGCCGGATCTCTCTGGGGAGAGTTAGCTGTATCTCTCTGGAAAGAATTAGCCGGATCTCTCTGGGGAGAGTTAGCTGGAATTTCCTGGTGAGTGTTAGCTGGATTTCTCTGTGCAGGGAGTTAGCTGGATCTCTCTGGTGAGAGTAAGCTGGATCTCTCTGGGGAGAGTTGGCTGGATCTCTCTGGGGAGAGTTAGCTGGATCTCTCTGTGGAGAGTTAGCTGGATCTCTCTGGGGAGAGTTTGTTGGATCTCTCTGGAGAGAGTTAGCTGGATCTCTCTGGGGTGAGTTAGCTGGATCTCTCTGGGGAGAGTTGGCTGGAACTCTCTGGGGAGTGTTAGCTGGATCTTTCTGGGGAGAGTTAGCTGGATCTCTCTGGGGAGAGTTTGCTGGATCTCTCTGGGGTGAGTTAGCTGGGTCTCTCTGGGGAGAGTTAGCTGGATCTCTCTGGGGAGAGTTAGCTGGATCTCTCTAGGGAGAGTTAGCTAGATCTCTCTGGGGAGAGTTAGCTGGATCTCTCTGCGGAGTGTTAGCTGGATCTCTCTGGGGAGAGTTAGCTGGATCTCTCTGGGGAGAGTTAGCTGGATCTCTCTGGGGAGAGTTAGCTGAATCTCTCTGGAGAGAGTTAGCTGGGTCTCTCTGGGGAGAGTTAGCTGGATCTCTCTGGGGAGAGTTTGCTGGATCTCTCTGGAGAGAGTGTGCTGGATCTCTCTGGGGAGAGTTTGCTGGATCTCTCTGGGGAGAGTTTGCTGGATCTCTCTGGTGAGAGTTAGCTGGGTCTCTCTGGGGAGAGTTAGCTGGATCTTTCTGGGGAGCGTTAGCTGGATCTCTCTAGGGAGAGTTAGCTGGATCTCTCTGGGGTGAGATAGCTGGATCTCTCTGGGGAGAGTTAGCTGGATATTTCTGGGGTGGGTTAGCTGGATCTCTCTGGGGAGAGTTAGCTGGATCTCTCTGGGGAGAGTTAGCCGGATCTCTCTGGGGAGAGTTAGCTGGATCTCTCTGGGGAGAGTTAGCTGGATTTCTCGCTGGAGAGAGTTAGCTGGATCTCTCTGGGGAGAGTTAGCTGGATCTCTCTGGGGAGAATTAGCCGGATCTCTCTGGGGAGAGTAAGCTGGGATTCTCTGGGGAGAGTTAGCTGGATCTCTCTGAGGAGAGATAGCTGGATCTCTCAAGGGGAGAGTTAGCTTGATTTCTCTGGGGAGAGTAAGCTGGATCTCTCTGGGGAGAGTTAGATGGATCTCTTTGGAGAGCGTTAACTGGATCTCTCTGGGGAGTGTTTGCTGGATCTATCTGGGGAGAGTTTGCAGGATCTCTCTGGGGAGATTTAGCTGGATCTCTCTGGTGAGAGTTAGCTGGATCTCTCTAGGGAGAGTTAGCTAGATCTCTCTGGGGAGAGTTAGCTGGATCTCTCTGGGGAGAGTTTGCTGGATCTCTCTAGGGAGAGTTAGCTAGATCTCTCTGGGGAGAGTTAGCTGGATCTCTATGGGGAGAGTTAGCTAGATCTCTCTGGGGAGAGTTAGCTGGATCTCTATGGGGAGAGTTAGCTGGATCTCTCTGGGGAGAGTTAGCTGGATCTCTCTGGGGAAAGTTAGATGGATCTCTCTGGGGAAAGTTAGATGGATCTCTTTGGAGAGCGTTAACTGGATCTCTCTGGGGAGTGTTTGCTGGATCTATCTGGGGAGAGTTTGCAGGATCTCTCTGGGGAGAGTTAGCTGGATCTCTCTGGTGAGAGTTAGCTGGATCTCTCTAGGGAGAGTTAGCTAGATCTCTCTGGGGAGAGTTAGCTGGATCTCTCTGGGGAGAGTTTGCTGGATCTCTCTAGGGAGAGTTAGCTAGATCTCTCTGGGGAGAGTTAGCTGGATCTCTATGGGGAGAGTTAGCTAGATCTCTCTGGGGAGAGTTAGCTGGATCTCTATGGGGACAGTTAGCTGGATCTCTCTGGGGAGAGTTAGCTGGATCTCTCTGGGGAGAGTAAGCTGGATCTCTCTGGGGAGATTTAGCTGGATCTCTCTGGGGAGAGTTAGCTGGATCGCTCTAGGGAGAGTTAGCTAGATCTCTCTGGGCAGAGTTAGCTGGATCTCTCTGGGGAGAGTTAGCTGGATCTCTCCAGGTAGAGTTAGCTGGATTTCTCTGAAGATAGTTATCTGGATCATTCTGGGGAGAGTTAGCTGGTTCTCTCTGGGGAGAGTTAGTTGGATCTCTCTGGGGAGAGTTAGCTGGATCTCTCTGGGGAGGGGTAGCTGGATCTCCCTGGGGAGAGTTAGCTGGATCTCTCTGGGGAGAGTTAGCTGGATCTCTCTAGGGAGTGTTCGCTGGATCTATCTTAGTATCATAGAATTTAAAGTGCAGAAGGAGGCCATTCGGCACATCGAGTCTGCACCGGCTCTTGGAAAGAGCACCCTACCCAAAGTCAACACCTCCACCCTATCCCCATAACCCAGTAACCCCACCCAACACTAAGGGCAATTTTGGACACTAAGAGCAATTTATCATGGCCAATCCACCTAACCTGCACATCTTTGGACTATGGGAGGAAAGCGGAGCACCCGGAGGAAACCCACGCACACACGGGGAGGACGTGCAGACTCCGCACAGACAGTGACCCAAGCCGGAATCGAACCTGGGACCCTGGAGCTGTGAAGCAATTGTGCTATCCACAAGGCTACCGTGCTGCCCCTAAGGGGTGTTTGCTGGATCTCTCTGGGGAGAGTGAGCTGGATCTATCTAGAGAGCGTTAACTGGATCTCTCTGGGGAGTGTTAGCTGGATCTCTCTGGGGAGAGTTCGCTGGATCTCTCTGTAGAGAGTTAGCTGGATCTCTCTGGGGAGAGTAAGCTGGATGTCTCTGGGGAGAGTTAGCTGGATCTCTCTGGGGAGAGTTAGCTGGATCTCTCTGGAGAGCGTTAGCTGGATCTTTCTGGGCAGAGTTAGATGGATCTTTCTGGGGATCGTTAGCTGGATCTCTCTGGGGAGAGATAGCTGGATCTTTCTGGGGAGAGTTAGCTGGATCTCTCTGGGGAGAGTTCGCTGGATCTTTCTGGGGAGCGTTAGCTGGATCTCTCTGGGGGAGTTAGCTGGATATTTCTGGGGAGAGTTAGCTGGATCTCTCTGGGGAGAGTAAGCTGGATCTCTCTGGGGACAGTTAGTTGGATATTTCTGGGGAGAGTTAGCTGGATCTGACTACGGAGAGTTAGCTGGATCTCTCTGGGGAGAGTTAGCTGGATCTCTCTAGGGAGAGTGAGCTGGATCTGACTAGGGAGAGTTAGGTGGATCTCTCTGGGGAGAGTTAGCTGGATCTCTCTAGGGAGAGTAAGCTGGATCTCTCTGGGGAGAACTAGCTGGATCTCTCTGGAGAGCGTTAGCTGCGTCTTTCTGGGGAGAGTTAGCTGGATCTCTCTAGGGAGAGTTAGCTGGATCTGACTAGGGAGAGTTAGGTGGATCTCTCTGGGGAGAGTTCGCTGGATCTTTCTGGGGAGCGTTAGCTGGATCTCTCTGGGGGAGTTAGCTGGATATTTCTGGGGAGAGTTAGCTGGATCTCTCTGGGGAGAGTTAGCTGGATCTCTCTGGGGAGAGGTAGCTGGATCTCTCTGGGGAGAGTTAGCTGGATATATCTGGGGAGAGTTAGCTGGATCTCTCTGGGGAGAGTTAGCTGGATCTCTCTGGGGAGAGTTAACTGGATCTCTCTGGGGAGAGTTAGCTGGATCTCTCTGGGGAGAGTTAGCTGGATCTCTCTGGCAAGAGTTAGCTGGATCTCTCTGGTGAGAGTTAGCTGGATCTCTCTGGGGCGAGTTAGCTGGATTTCTCTCTGGAGAGAGTTAGCTGGATCTCTCTGGGGAGAGTTAGCTGGATCTTTCTGGGGAGATTTAGCCGGATCTCTCTGGGGAGAGTTAGCTGTATCTCTCTGGAAAGAATTAGCCGGATCTCTCTGGGGAGAGTTAGCTGGAATTTCCTGGTGAGTGTTAGCTGGATTTCTCTGTGCAGGGAGTTAGCTGGATCTCTCTGGTGAGAGTAAGCTGGATCTCTCTGGGGAGAGTTGGCTGGATCTCTCTGGGGAGAGTTAGCTGGATCTCTCTGTGGAGAGTTAGCTGGATCTCTCTGGGGAGAGTTTGTTGGATCTCTCTGGAGAGAGTTAGCTGGATCTCTCTGGGGTGAGTTAGCTGGATCTCTCTGGGGAGAGTTGGCTGGAACTCTCTGGGGAGTGTTAGCTGGATCTTTCTGGGGAGAGTTAGCTGGATCTCTCTGGGGAGAGTTTGCTGGATCTCTCTGGGGTGAGTTAGCTGGATCTCTCTGGGGAGAGTTAGCTGGATCTCTCTGGGGAGAGTTAGCTGGATCTCTCTAGGGAGAGTTAGCTAGATCTCTCTGGGGAGAGTTAGCTGGATCTCTCTGCGGAGTGTTAGCTGGATCTCTCTGGGGAGAGTTAGCTGGATCTCTCTGGGGAGAGTTAGCTGGATCTCTCTGGGGAGAGTAAGCTGGATCTCTCTGGGGAGATTTAGCGGGATCTCCCTGGGGAGAGTTAGCTGGATCGCTCTCGGGAGAGTTAGCTAGATCTCTCTGGGCAGAGTTAGCTGGATCTCTCTGGGGACAGTTAGCTGGATCTCTCCAGGTAGAGTTAGCTGGATCTCTCTGAAGATAGTTATCTGGATCATTCTGGGGAGAGTTAGCTGGTTCTCTCTGGGGAGAGTTAGCTGGATCTCTCTGGGGAGAGTTAGCTGGATCTCTCTGGGGAGAATTAGCTGGTTCTCTCTGGGGAGAGTTAGTTGGATCTCTCTGGGGAGAGTTAGCTGGATCTCTCTGGGGAGGGGTAGCTGGATCTCCCTGGGGAGAGTTAGCTGGATCTCTCTGGGGAGAGTTAGCTGGATCTCTCTAGGGAGTGTTCGCTGGATCTATCTTAGTATCATAGAATTTAAAGTGCAGAAGGAGGCCATTCGGCACATCGAGTCTGCACCGGCTCTTGGAAAGAGCACCCTACCCAAAGTCAACACCTCCACCCTATCCCCATAACGCAGTAACCCCACCCAACACTAAGGGCAATTTTGGACACTAAGAGCAATTTATCATGGCCAATCCACCTAACCTGCACATCTTTGGACTATGGGAGGAAAGCGGAGCACCCGGAGGAAACCCACGCACACACGGGGAGGACGTGCAGACTCCGCACAGACAGTGACCCAAGCCGGAATCGAACCTGGGACCCTGGAGCTGTGAAGCAATTGTGCTATCCACAAGGCTACCGTGCTGCCCCTAAGGGGTGTTTGCTGGATCTCTCTGGGGAGAGTGAGCTGGATCTATCTAGAGAGCGTTAACTGGATCTCTCTGGGGAGTGTTAGCTGGATCTCTCTGGGGAGAGTTCGCTGGATCTCTCTGTAGAGAGTTAGCTGGATCTCTCTGGGGAGAGTAAGCTGGATGTCTCTGGGGAGAGTTAGCTGGATCTCTCTGGGGAGAGTTAGCTGGATCTCTCTGGAGAGCGTTAGCTGGATCTTTCTGGGCAGAGTTAGATGGATCTTTCTGGGGATCGTTAGCTGGATCTCTCTGGGGAGAGATAGCTGGATCTTTCTGGGGAGAGTTAGCTGGATCTCTCTGGGGAGAGTTCGCTGGATCTTTCTGGGGAGCGTTAGCTGGATCTCTCTGGGGGAGTTAGCTGGATATTTCTGGGGAGAGTTAGCTGGATCTCTCTGGGGAGAGTAAGCTGGATCTCTCTGGGGAGAGTTAGTTGGATATTTCTGGGGAGAGTTAGCTGGATCTGACTACGGAGAGTTAGCTGGATCTCTCTGGGGAGAGTTAGCTGGATCTCTCTAGGGAGAGTGAGCTGGATCTGACTAGGGAGAGTTAGGTGGATCTCTATGGGGAGAGTTAGCTGGATCTCTCTAGGGAGAGTAAGCTGGATCTCTCTGGGGAGAACTAGCTGGATCTCTCTGGAGAGCGTTAGCTGCGTCTTTCTGGGGAGAGTTAGCTGGATCTCTCTAGGGAGAGTTAGCTGGATCTGACTAGGGAGAGTTAGGTGGATCTCTCTGGGGAGAGTTAGCTGGATCTCTCTGGGGAGAGCTAGCTGGATCTCTCTGGAGAGCGTTTACTGGATCTTTCTGGGCAGAGTTAGATGGATCTTTCTGGGGAGCGTTAGCCGGATATTTCTGGGGAGAGTTAGCTGGATCTCTCTGGGGACAGTTAGCTGGATATTTCTGGGGAGAGTTAGCTGGATATCTCTGGAGACAGTTTGCTGGATCTCTCTGGGGAGAGTTTGCTGGATCTCTCTGGAGACAGTTTGCTGGATCTCTCTGGGGAAAGTTAGCTGGATCTCTCTGGGGACAGTTAGCTGGATATTTCTGGGGAGAGTTAGCTGGATATCTCTGGAGACAGTTTGCTGGATCTCTCTGGGGAGAGTTTGCTGGATCTCTCTGGGGAGAGTTTGCTGGATCTCTCTGGGGAAAGTTTGCTGGATCTCGCTGGAGAGAGTTGGCTGGATCTCTCTGGGGAGAGCTAGCTGGATCTCTCTGGAGAGCGTTAGCTGGATCTCTCTGGAGAGCGTTAACTGGGTCTTTCTGGGGAGAGTTAGCTGGATTTCTCTCTGGATAGCGTTAAATGGATCTTTCTGGGCAGAGTTAGATGGATCTCTCTGGGGAGCGTTAGCCGGATATTTCTGGGGAGAGTTAGCTGGATCTTTCTGAGGAGAGTTAGCTGGATCTTTCCGGGGAGCGTTAGCTGGATCTTTCTGAGTAGAGTTAGATGGATCTTTCTGGGGAGCGTTAGCTGGATATTTCTGGGGAGAGTTAGCTGGGTCTCTCTGGGGAGAGTTAGCTGGATCTCTCTGGGGAGAGTTAACTGGATCTCACTGGAGAGAGTTAGCTGGGTCTCTCTGGGGAGAGTTAGCTGGATCTCTCTGGGGAGAGTTTGCTGGATCTCTCTGGAGACAGTTTGCTGGATCTCTCTGGGGAGAGTTTGCTGGATCTCTCCGGGGAAAGTTTGCTGGATCTCTCTGGAGAGAGTTAGCTGGGTCTCTCTGGGGAGAGTTAGCTGGATCTTTCTGGAGAGAGTTAGCTGGATCTCTCTGGGGTGAGTTAGTTGGATCTTTCTGGGGAGCGTTAGCTGAATCTCTCTAGGGAGAGATAGCTGGATCTCTCTGGGGAGAGTTAGCTGGATATTTCTGGGGCGAGTTAGCTGGATCTCTCTGGGGAGAGTTAGCTGGATCTCTCTGGGGAGAGTTAGCCGGATCTCTCTGGGGAGAGTTAGCTGGATTTCTCTGGGGAGAGTTAGCTGAATTTCTCGCTGGAGAGAGTTAGCTGGATCTCTCTGGGGAGAGTTAGCTGGATCTCTCTGGGGAGAATTAGCCGGATCTCTCTGGGGAGAGTAAGCTGGGATTCTCTGGGGAGAGTTAGCTGGATCTCTCTGGGGAGAGTTAGCTGGATCTCTCTGGGGAGAGTTAGCTGGATCTCTCGAGGGAGAGTTAGCTAGATCTCTCTGGGGAGAGTTAGCTGGATCTCTCTGCGGAGTGTTAGCTGGATCTCTCTGGGGAGAGTTAGCTGGATCTCTCTGGGGAGAGTTAGCTGGAACTCTCTGGGGAGAGTTAGCTGGATCTTTCTGGGGCGAGTTAGCTGGATCTCTCTGGGGAGAGTTAGCTGGATCTCTCTGGGGAGAGTTAGCTGGATTTCTCTGGGGAGAGTTAGCTGAATTTCTCGCTGGAGAGAGTTAGCTGGATCTCTCTGGGGAGAGTTAGCTGGATCTCTCTGGGGAGAATTAGCCGGATCTCTCTGGGGAGAGTAAGCTGGGATTCTCTGGGGAGTGTAAGCTGGATCTCTCTGAGGGGAGTTAGCTGTATCTCTCTGGGGAGAGTTAGCTTGATTTCTCTGGGGAGAGTTAGCTGGATCTCTCTGGGGAGGGGTAGCTGGATCTCCCTGGGGAGAGTTAGCTGGATCTCTCTGGGGAAAGTTAGCTGGATCTCTCTGGAGAGCGCTAACTGGATCTATCTGGGCAGAGTTTGCTGGATCTTTCTCGGGATAGTTAGCTGGATCTCTCTGGTGAGAGTTAGCTAGATCTCTCTGGGGAGAGTTAGCTGGATCTCTCTGGGGAGAGTTAGCTGTATCTCTCTAGGGAGAGTTAGCTAGATCTCACTGGGGAGAGTTAGCTGGATCTCAATGGGGAGAGTTAGCTGGATCTGTCTGGGGAGAGTTAGCTGGATCTATTTGGGGAGAGTAAGCTGGATCTCTCTGGGGAGAGTTAGCTGGATCTCTCTAGGGAGTGTTCGCTGGATCTATCTTAGTATCATAGAATTTACAGTGCAGAAGGAAGCCATTCGGCCCATCGAGTCTGCGCCAGCTCTTGGAAGGAGCACCCTACCCAAAGTCAACACCTCCACCCTATCCCCATAACCCAGTAACCCCACCCAACACTAAGGGCAATTTTGGACACTAAGGGCAATTTATCATGGCCAATCCACCTAACCTGCACATCTTTGGACTGTGGGAGGAAACCGGAGCACCCGGAGGAAACCCACGCACACACGGGGAGGACGTGCAGACTCCGCACAGACAGTGACCCAAGCCGGAATCGAACCTGGGACCCTGGAGCTGTGAAGCAATTGTGCTATCCACAAGGCTACCGTGCTGCCCCTAAGGGGAGTTTGCTGGATCTCTCTGGGGAGAGTGAGCTGGATCTATCTAGAGAGCGTTAACTGGATCTCTCTGGGGAGTGTTAGCTGGATCTCTCTGGGGAGAGTTAGCTGGATCTCTCTGTAGAGAGTTGGCTGGATCTCTCTGGGGAGAGTTAGCTGGATCTCTCTGGAGAGCGTTAGCTGGATCTCTCTGGGGAGAGTTAGCTGGATCTTTCTGGGGATCGTTAGCTGGATCTCTCTGGGGAGAGTTAGCTGGATCTCTCTGGGGAGAGTTAGCTGGATATTTCTGGGGAGAGTTAGCTGGATCTCTCTGGGGAGAGTTAGCTGGATCTCTCTGGGGAGAGTTAGCTGGATCTCTCTGGGGAGAATTAGCTGGATCTCTCTGGGGAGAGTTAGCTGGATATTTCTGGGGAGAGTTAGCTGGATCTCTCTGGGGAGAGTTCGCTAGATCTCTCTGGGGAGAGTTAGCTGGATCTCTCTGGGGAGAGTTAGCTGGATCTCTCTGGGGAGAGTTCGCTGGATCTTTCTGGGGAGCGTTAGCTGGATCTTTCTGGGCAGAGTTAGATGGATCTTTCTGGGGAGCGTTAGCTGGATCTCTCTGGGGAGAGTTAGCTGGATCTCTCTGGGGAGAGTTAGCTGGATATTTCTGGGGCGAGTTAGCTGGATCTCTCTGGGGAGAGTTAGTTGGATATTTCTGGGGACAGTTAGCTGGATCTCTCTGGGGAGAGTAAGCTGGATCTCTCTGGGGAGAGTTAGCTGGATCTCTCCGGGGAGAGTTAGCTGGGTCTCTCTGGGGAGCGTTAGCTGGATCTGACTAGGGAGAGTTAGCTGGATCTCTCTGGGGAGAGTTAGCTGGATCTCTCTAGGGAGAGTTAGCTGGATCTCTCCGGGGAGAGTTAGCTGGGTCTCTCTGGGGAGAGTTAGCTGGATCTGACTAGGGAGAGTTAGCTGGATCTCTCTGGGGAGAGTTAGCTGGATCTGACTAGGGAGAGTTAGCTGGATCTCTCTGGGGAGAGTTAGCTGGATCTGACTAGGGAGAGTTAGCTAGATCTCTCTGGGGAGAGTTAGCTGGATCTGACTAAGGAGAGTTAGCTGGATCTCTCTGGGGAGAGATAGCTGGATCTCTCGAGGGAGAGTAAGCTGGATCTCTCTGGGGAGAGCTAGCTGGATCTCTCTGGGGAGCGTTAGCTGGATCTCTCTGGAGAGCGTTAGCTGGGTCTTTCTGGGGAGAGTTAGCTGGATTTCTCTCTGGAGAGCGTTAACTGGATCTTTCTGGGCAGAGTTCGATGGATCTATCTGGGGAGCGTTAGCCGGATATTTCTGGGGAGAGTTAGCTGGATCTCTCTGGGGAGAGTTAGCTGGATCTTTCCGGGGAGCGTTAGCTGGATCTTTCTGGGTAGAGTTAGATGGATCTTTCTGGGGAGCGTTAGCTGGATCTCTCTGGAGAGAGTTAGCTGGGTCTCTCTGGGGAGAGTTAGCTGGGTCTCTCTGGGGAGAGTTTGCTGGATCTCTCTGGGGAGAGTTTGCTGGATCTCTCTGGGGAGAGTTTGCTGGATCTCTCTGGGGAAAGTTTGCTGGATCTCTCTGGAGAGAGTTAGCGGGATCTCTCTGGGGAGAGTTAGCTTGATCTTTCTGGGGAGCGTTAGCTGGATATTTCTGGGGCGAGTTAGCTGGATCTCTCTGGGGAGAGTTAGCTGGATCTCTCTGGGGAGAGTTAGCCGGATCTCTCTGGGGAGAGTTAGCTGGATCTCTCTGGGGAGAGTTAGCTGGATCTCTCTGGGGACAGTTAGCTGGATCTCTCTGGGGAGAGTTAGCTGAATTTCTCGCTGGAGAGAGTTAGCTGGATCTCTCTGGGGAGAGTTAGCTGGATCTCTCTGGGGAGAATTAGCCGGATCTCTCTGGGGAGAGTAAGCTGGGATTCTCTGGGGAGAGTAAGCTGGATCTCTCTGAGGGGAGTTAGCTGTATCTCTTTGGGGAGAGTTAGCTTGATTTCTCTGGGGAGAGTTAGCTGGATCTCTCTGGGGAGGGGTAGCTGGATCTCCCTGGGGAGAGTTAGCTGGATCTCTCTGGGGAAAGTTAGCTGGATCTCTCTGGAGAGCGTTAACTGGATCTATCTGGGGAGAGTTTGCTGGATCTTTCTCGGGATAGTTAGCTGGATCTCTCTGGTGAGAGTTAGCTAGATCTCTCTGGGGAGAGTTAGCTGGATCTCTCTAGGGAGAGTTAGCTAGATCTCACTGGGGAGAGTAAGCTGGATCTCAATGGGGAGAGTTAGCTGGATCTGTCTGGGGAGAGTTAGCTGGATCTATTTGGGGAGAGTAAGCTGGATCTCTCTGGGGAGAGTTAGCTGGATCTCTCTCGGGAGAGTTAGCTGGATCTCTCTAGGGAGAGTTAGCTAGATCTCTCTGAGGAGAGCTAGCTGGATCTCTCTGGGGAGAGTTATCTGGATCATTCTGGGGAGATTTAGCTGGTTCTCTCTGGGGAGAGTTAGCTGGATCTCTCTGGGGAGAGTTAGCTGGATCTCTCTGGGGAGAATTAGCTGGTTCTCTCTGGGGAGAGTTAGTTGGATCTCTCTGGGGAGAGTTAGCTGGATCTCTCTGGGGAGGGGTAGCTGGATCTCCCTGGGGAGAGTTAGCTGGATCTATCTGGGGAGAGTTTGCTGGATCTCTCTGTGGAGAGTTAGCTGGATCTCTCTGGGGAGAGTTAGCTGGATCTCTCTGGAGAGCGTTAACTGTATCTTTCTGGGGAGAGTTAGATGGATCTTTCTGGGGAGAGTTAGCTGGATCTCTCTGGGGAGAGTTAGCTGGATCTGACTAGGGAGAGTTAGCTGGATCTCTCTAGGGAGTGTTCGCTGGATCTATCTTACTATCATAGAATTTACAGTGCAGAAGGAAGCCATTCGGCCCATCGAGTCTGCGCCAGCTCTTGGAAAGAGCACCCTACCCAAAGTCAACACCTCCACCCTATCCCCATAACCCAGTAACCCCACCCAACACTAAGGGCAATTTTGGACACTAAGGGCAATTTATCATGGCCAATCCACCTAACCTGCACATCTTTGGACTGTGGGAGGAAACCGGAGCACCCGGAGGAAACCCACGCACACACGGGGAGGACGTGCAGACTCCGCACAGACAGTGACCCAAGCCGGAATCGAACCTGGGACCCTGGAGCTGTGAAGCAATTGTGCTATCCACAAGGCTACCGTGCTGCCCCTAAGGGGAGTTTGCTGGATCTCTCTGGGGAGAGTGAGCTGGATCTATCTAGAGAGCGTTAACTGGATCTCTCTGGGGAGTGTTAGCTGGATCTCTCTGGGGAGAGTTAGCTGGATCTCTCTGTAGAGAGTTGGCTGGATCTCTCTGGGGAGAGTTAGCTGGATCTCTCTGGAGAGCGTTAGCTGGATCTCTCTGGGGAGAGTTAGCTGGATCTTTCTGGGGATCGTTAGCTGGATCTCTCTGGGGAGAGTTAGCTGGATCTCTCTGGGGAGAGTTAGCTGGATATTTCTGGGGAGAGTTAGCTGGATCTCTCTGGGGAGAGTTAGCTGGATCTCTCTGGGGAGAGTTAGCTGGATCTCTCTGGGGAGAATTAGCTGGATCTCTCTGGGGAGAGTTAGCTGGATATTTCTGGGGAGAGTTAGCTGGATCTCTCTGGGGAGAGTTCGCTAGATCTCTCTGGGGAGAGTTAGCTGGATCTCTCTGGGGAGAGTTAGCTGGATCTCTCTGGGGAGAGTTCGCTGGATCTTTCTGGGGAGCGTTAGCTGGATCTTTTTGGGCAGAGTTAGATGGATCTTTCTGGGGAGCGTTAGCTGGATCTCTCTGGGGAGAGTTAGCTGGATCTCTCTGGGGAGAGTTAGCTGGATATTTCTGGGGCGAGTTAGCTGGATCTCTCTGGGGAGAGTTAGTTGGATATTTCTGGGGAGAGTTAGCTGGATCTCTCTGGGGAGAGTAAGCTGGATCTCTCTGGGGAGAGTTAGCTGGATCTCTCCGGGGAGAGTTAGCTGGGTCTCTCTGGGGAGCGTTAGCTGGATCTGATTAGGGAGAGTTAGCTGGATCTCTCTGGGGAGAGTTAGCTGGATCTGACTAGGGAGAGTTAGCTGGATCTCTCTGGGGAGAGTTAGCTGGATCTCTCTAGGGAGAGTTAGCTGGATCTCTCCGGGGAGAGTTAGCTGGGTCTCTCTGGGGAGAGTTAGCTGGATCTGACTAGGGAGAGTTAGCTGGATCTCTCTGGGGAGAGTTAGCTGGATCTGACTAGGGAGAGTTAGCTGGATCTCCCTGGGGAGAGTTAGCTGGATCTCTCTGGGGAGAGTTAGCTGGATCTGACTAGGGAGAGTTAGCTGGATCTCTCTGGGGAGAGTTAGCTGGATCTCTCGAGGGAGAGTAAGCTGGATCTCTCTGGGGAGAGCTAGCTGGATCTCTCTGCGGAGCGTTAGCTGGATCTCTCTGGAGAGCGTTAGCTGGGTCTTTCTGGGGAGAGTTAGCTGGATTTCTCTCTGGAGAGCGTTAACTGGATCTTTCTGGGCAGAGTTCGATGGATCTATCTGGGGAGCGTTAGCCGGATATTTCTGGGGAGAGTTAGCTGGATCTCTCTGGCGAGAGTTAGCTGGATCTTTCCGGGGAGCGTTAGCTGGATCTTTCTGGGTAGAGTTAGATGGATCTTTCTGGGGAGCGTTAGCTGGATCTCTCTGGAGAGAGTTAGCTGGGTCTCTCTGGGGAGAGTTAGCTGGGTCTCTCTGGGGAGAGTTTGCTGGATCTCTCTGGGGAGAGTTTGCTGGATCTCTCTGGGGAGAGTTTGCTGGATCTCTCTGGGGAAAGTTTGCTGGATCTCTCTGGAGAGAGTTAGCTGGATCTCTCTGGGGAGAGTTAGCTTGATCTTTCTGGGGAGCGTTAGCTGGATATTTCTGGGGCGAGTTAGCTGGATCTCTCTGGGGAGAGTTAGCTGGATCTCTCTGGGGAGAGTTAGCCGGATCTCTCTGGGGAGAGTTAGCTGGATCTCTCTGGGGAGAGTTAGCTGGATCTCTCTGGGGAGAGTTAGCTGGATCTCTCTGGGGAGAGTTAGCTGAATTTCTCGCTGGAGAGAGTTAGCTGGATCTCTCTGGGGAGAGTTAGCTGGATCTCTCTGGGGAGAATTAGCCGGATCTCTCTGGGGAGAGTAAGCTGGGATTCTCTGGGGAGAGTAAGCTGGATCTCTCTGAGGGGAGTTAGCTGTATCTCTTTGGGGAGAGTTAGCTTGATTTCTCTGGGGAGAGTTAGCTGGATCTCTCTGGGGAGGGGTAGCTGGATCTCCCTGGGGAGAGTTAGCTGGATCTCTCTGGGGAGAGTTAGCTGTATCTCTCTGGGGAGAATTAGCTGGTTCTCTCTGGGGAGAGTTAGTTGGATCTCTCTGGGGAGAGTTAGCTGGATCTCTCTGGGGAGGGGGTAGCTGGATCTCCCTGGGGAGAGTTAGCTGGATCTATCTGGGGAGAGTTTGCTGGATCTCTCTGTGGAGAGTTAGCTGGATCTCTCTGGGGAGAGTTAGCTGGATCTCTCTGGAGAGCGTTAACTGGATCTTTCTGGGGAGAGTTAGATGGATCTTTCTGGGGAGAGTTAGCTGGATCTCTCTGGGGAGAGTTAGCTGGATCTGACTAGGGAGAGTTAGCTGGATCTCTCTGGGGAGAGTTAGTTGGATCTCTCTAGGGAGAGTTAGCTAGATCTCTCTGTGGAGAGTTAGCTGGATCTCTCTGGGGAGAGTTAGCTGGATCTCGTTGGGGAGAGTTAGCTGGATCTCTCTGGGGAGAGTAAGCTGGATGTCTCTGGGGAGAGTTAGCTGGATCTCTCTGGGGAGAGTTAGCTGAATCTCTCTAGGGAGAGTTAGCTGGATCTCACTGGGGAGAGTTAGCTGGTTATCTCTGGGGAGAGTTAGCTGGATGTATCTGGGGAGAGTTAGCTGGATCTCTCTGTGGAGAGTTAGCTGGGTCTTTCTGGGGTGAGTTAGCTGGATTTCTCTCTGGAGAGCGTTAACTGGATCTTTCTGGGCAGAGTTAGATGGATCTTTCTGGGGAGCATTAGCCGGATATTTCTGCGGAGAGTTAGCTGGATCTCTCTGGGGAGAGTTAGCTGGATCTTTCCGGGGAGCGTTAGCTGGATCATTCTGGGTAGAGTTAGATGGATCTTTCTGAGGAGCGTTAGCTGGATATTTCTGGGGAGAGTTAGATGGATCTCTCTGGGGAGAGTTAGCTGGATCTCTCTGGGGAGAGTTAGCTGGATCTCTCTGGGGTGAGTTAGCTGGATCTCTCTGGGGAGAGTTAGCTGGATATTACTGGGGAGAGTTAGCTGGATCTCTCTGGGGAGAGTTAGCTGGATTTCTCTGGGGAAAGTTTCCTGGATCTCTCTGGAGCGAGTTAGCTGGGTCTCTCTGGGGTGAGTTAGTTGGATCTCTCTGGGGAGAGTTAGCCGGATATTTCTGGGGCGAGTTAGCTGGATCTCTCTGGGGAGAGTTAGCTGGATCTCTCTGGGGAGAGTTAGCCGGATCTCTCTGGGGAGAGTTAGCTGGATTTCTCTGGGGAGAGTTAGCTGAATTTCTCGCTGGAGAGAGTTAGCTGGATCTCTCTGGGGAGAGTTAGCTGGATCTCTCTGGGGAGAATTAGCTGGATCTCTCTGGGGAGAGTAAGCTGTGATTCTCTGGGGAGAGTAAGCTGGATCTCTCTGAGGGGAGTTAGCTGTATCTCTCTGGGGAGAGTTAGCTTGATTTCTCTGGGGAGAGTTAGCTGGATCTCTCTGGGGAGCGGTAGCTGGATCTCCCTGGGGAGAGTTAGCTGGATCTCTCTGGGGAAAGTTAGCTGGATCTCTCTGGGGAGCGGTAGCTGGATCTCCCTGGGGAGAGTTAGCTGGATCTCTCTGGGGAAAGTTAGCTGGATCTCTCTGGGGAGAGTTAACTGGATCTCTCTGGGGAGAGTTAGCTGGATCTCTCTGGGGTGAGTTAACTGGATTTCTCTGGGGAGAGTTAGCTGGATCTCTCTGGGTGAGAGTTAGCTGGATATCTCTGGGGAGAGTAAGCTGGATCTCTCTGAGGGGAGTTAGCTGTATCTCTCTGGGGAGAGTTAGCTTGATTTCTCTGGGGAGAGTTAGCTTGATCTCTCTGGGGAGCGGTAGCTGGATCTCCCTGGGGAGAGTTAGCTGGCTCTCTCTGGGGAAAGTTAGCTGGATCTCTCTGGGGAGAGTTAACTGGATCTCTCTGGGGAGAGTTAGCTGGATCTCTCTGGGGAGAGTTAACTGGATTTCTCTGGGGAGAGTTAGCTGGATCTCTCTGGGTGAGAGTTAGCTGGATATCTCTGGGGAGAGTTAACTGGATTTCTCTGGGGAGAGTTAGCTGGATCTCTCTCGGGAGAGTTAGCTGGATCTCTCTGCAGAGAGTTAGCTGGATCTCTCTGGGGAGAGTTAGCTGGATCTCTCTGGGTGAGAGTTAGCTGGATCTCTCTGGGGAGAGTTAACTGGATTTCTCTGGGGAGAGTTAGCTGGATCTCTCTGGGGAGAGTTAGCTGGATCTCTCTGGGGATAGTTGGCTGGATCGCTCTGGGGAGCGTTAGCTGGATCTCTCTGGGGAGAGTTAGCTGGATCTCTCTCAGGAGAGTTAACTGGATTTCTCTGGGGAGAGTTAGCTGGATCTCTCTGGGGAGAGCTAGCCGTATTTCTCTGGGGAGAGTTAGCTGGATCTTTCTGGGGAGAGTTAGCTGGATCTCTCTGGGGAGAGTTAGCTGGATCTCTCTGGGGAGAGTTAGCTGGATCTCTCTGGGTGAGTTTTAGCTGGATCTCTCTGGGGAGAGTTAACTGGATTTCTCTGGGGAGATTTAGCTGGATCTCTCTGGGGAGAGTTAGCTGGATCTCTCTGGGGAGAGTTAGCTGGATCTCTCTGGGGAGAGTTAGCTGGATCTCTCTGGGGAGAGTTAGCTGGATCTCTCTGGGGAGAGTTAGCTGGATCTCTCTCGGGAGAGTTAGCTGGATCTCTCTGGGGAGAGTTAGCTGGATCTATCTGGGGAGAGTTAGCTGGATCTCTCTGGGGAGAGTTAGCTGGATCTCTCTGGGGAGAGTTAGCTGGATCTCTCTGGGGAGAGTTAGCTGGATCACTCTGCGGAGAGTTAGCTGGATCTCTCTGGGGAGAGTTAGCTGGACCTCTCTGGGGAGAGTTAGCTGGATCACTCTGGGGAGAGTTGGCTGGATCTCTCTGGGGAGATTTTGCTGGATCTCTCTGGGGAGAGTTAACTGGATCTCTCTGGGATAGTTAGCTGGATCTTTCTGGGGAGAGTTAGCCGGGTCTCTCTGGGGAGAGTTAGCTGGATCTCTCTGGGGAGAGTTAGCTGGATCTCTCTGGGGAGAGTTAGCTGGATCTCTCTGGGGAGAGTTAGCTGGATCTTTCTGGGGATAGTTAGCTGGATCTCTCTGGGGAGAGTTAGCTGGATCTCTCTGGGGAGAGTTAGCTGGATCTCTCTGGGTGAGAGTTAGCTGGATCTCTCTGGGGAGAGTTAACTGGATTTCTCTGGGGAGAGTTAGCTGGATCTCTCTGGGGGGAGTTAGCTGGATCTCTCTGGGGAGTGTTAGCTGGATCTCTCTGGGGAGAATTAGCTGGATCTCTCTGGGTGAGAGTTAGCTGGATCTCTCTGGGGAGAGTTAACTGGATTTCTCTGGGGAGAATTAGCTGGATCTCTCTGGGGAGAGTTAGCTGGATCTCTCTGCGTAGAGTTAACTGGATTTCTCTGGGGAGAGTTAGCTGGATCCATCTGGGGAGAGTTAGCTAGACCTTTCGGGGGAGAGTTAGCTGGATCTCTCTGGGGAGAGTTAGCTGGATCTCTCTGGGGAGAGTTAGCTGGATCTCTCTGGGGAGAGTTAGCTGGATCTTTCTGGGGAGAGTTAGCTGGATGTCTCTGGGGAGAGTTAGCTGGATCTCTCTGGGGAGAGTTAGCTGGATCTCTCTGGGTGAGAGTTAGCTGGATCTCTCTGGGGGGAGTTAACTGGATTTCTCTGGGGAGAGTTAGCTGGATCTCTCTGGGGAGAGTTAGCTGGATCTCTCTGGGGAGAGTTAGCTGGATCTCTCTGGGGAGAATTAGCTGAATCTCTCTGGGTGAAAGTTAGCTGGATCTCTCTGGGGAGAGTTAACTGGATTTCTCTGGGGAGAGTTAGCTGGATATCTCTGGGGAGAGTTAGCTGGATCTCTCTGGGGAGAGTTAACTGGATCTCTCTGGGGAGAGATAGCTGGATCTCTCTGTCGAGAGTCAGATGGATCTCTCTGGGGATAATTAGCTAGATCTTTCTGGGGGGAGTTAGCTGGATCTCTCTGGGGAGAGTTAGCTGGATCTCTCTGTAGAGAGTTAGCTGGATCTCTCTGGGGAGAGTTTAGCTGGATCTCTCTGGGGAGAATTAGTTGGATCTCTCTGGGGAGAGTTAGCTGGATCTCTCTGGGGAGAGTTAACTGGATTTCTCTGGGGAGTGTTAGCTGGATCTCTCTGGGTGAGAGTTAGCTGGATATCTCTCGGGAGAGTTAACTGGATTTCTCTGGGGAGAGTTAGCTGGATCTCTCTGGGGAGAGTTAGCTGAATCTCTCTGCAGAGAGTTAGCTGGATCTCTCTGGGGAGAGTTAGCTGGATCTCTCTGGGTGAGAGTTAGCTGGATCTCTCTGGGGAGAGTTAACTGGATTTCTCTGGGGAGAGTTAGCTGGATCTCTCTGGGGAGAGTTAGCTGGATCTCTCTGGGGATAGTTGGCTGGATCTCTCAGGGGAGAGTTAGCTGGATCTCTCTGGGGAGAGTTAGCTGGATCTCTCTCAGGAGAGTTAACTGTATTTCTCTGGGGAGAGTTAGCTGGATCTCTCTGGGGAGAGTTAGCCGTATTTCTCTGGGGAGAGTTAGCTGGATCTTTCTGGGGAGAGTTAGCTGGATCTCTCTGGGGAGAGTTAGCTGGATCTCTCTGGGGAGAGTTAACTGGATTTCTCTGGGGAGAGTTAGCTGGATCTCTCTGGGGAGAGTTAGCTGGATCTCTCTGGGGAGAGTTAGCTGGATCTCTCTGGGGAGAGTTAGCTGGATCTCTCTCGGGAGAGTTAGCTGGATCTCTCTGGGGAGAGTTAGCTGGATCTCTCTCGGGAGAGTTAGCTGGATCTCTCTGGGGAGAGTTAGCTGGATCTATCTGGGAAGAGTTAGCTGGATCTCTCTGGGGAGAGTTAGCTGGATCTCTCTGGGGAGAGTTAGCTGGATCTCTCTGGGGAGAGTTAGCTGGATCACTCTGGGGAGAGTTAGCTGGATCTCTCTGGGGAGAGTTAGCTGGACCTCTCTGGGGAGAGTTAGCTGGATCTCTCTGGGGAGAGTTAGCTGGATCTCTCTGGGGAGATTTAGCTGGATCTCTCTGGGGAGAGTTAACTGGATCTCTCTGGGGAGAGTTAGCTGGATCTTTCTGGGGAGAGTTAGCCGGATCTCTCTGAGGAGAGTTAGCTGGATCTCTCTGGGGAGAGTTAGCTGGATCTCTCTGGGGAGAGTTAGCTGGATCTCTCTGGGGAGAGTTAGCTGGATCTTTCTGGGGAGAGTTAGCTGGATCTCTCTGGGGAGAGTTAGCTGGATCTCTCTGGCGAGAGTTAGCTGGATCTCTCTGGGTGAGAGTTAGCTGGATCTCTCTGGGGAGAGTTAACTGGATTTCTCTGGGGAGAGTTAGCTGGATCTCTCTGGGGAGAGTTAGCTGGATCTCTCTGGGGAGAGTTAGCTGGATCTCTCTGGGGAGAATTAGCTGGATCTCTCTGGGTGAGAGTTAGCTGGATCTCTCTGGGGAGAGTTAACTAGATTTCTCTGGGGAGAATTAGCTGGATCTCTCTGGGGAAAGTTAGCTGGATCTCTCTGTAGAGAGTTTGCTGGATCTCTCTGGGGAGAGTTAGCTGGATCTCTCTGGGTGAGAGTTAGCTGGATCTCTCTGGGGAGAGTTAATTAGATTTCTCTGGGGAGAGTTAGCTGGATCTCTCTGGGGAGAGTTAGCTGGATCTCTCTGTAGAGAGTTTGCTGGATCTCTCTGGGGAGAGTTAGCTGGATCTCTCTGGGTGAGAGTTAGCTGGATCTCTATGGGGAGAGTTAACTAGATTTCTCTGGGGAGAGTTAGCTGGATCTCTCTGGGGAGAGTTAGCTGGATCTCTCTGGGGAGAGTTAGCTGGATCTCTCTGGGGAGTGTTAGCTGGATCTCTCTGGGTGAGAGTTAGCTGGATCTCTCTGGGGAGAGTTAACTGGATTTCTCTGGGGAGAGTTAGCTGGATCTCTCTGGGGAGAGTTAGCTGGATCTCTCTGGGGAGAGTTAACTGGATTTCTCTGGGGAGAGTTAGCTGGATCTCTCTGTAGAGCGTTAGCTGGATCTCTCTGGGGAGAGTTAACTGGATCTCTCTGGGGAGAGTTAGCTGGATCTCTCTGGGGAGAGTTAACTGGATTTCTCTGGGGAGAGTTAGCTGGATCTCTCTGGGTGAGAGTTAGCTGGATATCTCTGGGGAGAGTAAGCTGGATCTCTCTGAGGGGAGTTAGCTGTATCTCTCTGGGGAGAGTTAGCTTGATTTCTCTGGTGAGAGTTAGCTTGATCTCTCTGGGGAGCGGTAGCTGGATCTCCCTGGGGAGAGTTAGCTGGCTCTCTCTGGGGAAAGTTAGCTGGATCTCTCTGGGGAGAGTTAACTGGATCTCTCTGGGGAGAGTTAGCTGGATCTCTCTGGGGAGAGTTAACTGGATTTCTCTGGGGAGAGTTAGCTGGATCTCTCTGGGTGAGAGTTAGCTGGATATCTCTGGGGAGAGTTAACTGGATTTCTCTGGGGAGAGTTAGCTGGATCTCTCTCGGGAGAGTTAGCTGGATCTCTCTGCAGAGAGTTAGCTGGATCTCTCTGGGGAGAGTTAGCTGGATCTCTCTGGGTGAGAGTTAGCTGGATCTCTCTGGGGAGAGTTAACTGGATTTCTCTGGGGAGAGTTAGCTGGATCTCTCTGGGGAGAGTTAGCTGGATCTCTCTGGGGATAGTTGGCTGGATCGCTCTGGGGAGAGTTAGCTGGATCTCTCTGGGGAGAGTTAGCTGGATCTCTCTCAGGAGAGTTAACTGGATTTCTCTGGGGAGAGTTAGCTGGATCTCTCTGGGGAGAGCTAGCCGTATTTCTCTGGGGAGAGTTAGCTGGATCTTTCTGGGGAGAGTTAGCTGGATCTCTCTGGGGAGAGTTAGCTGGATCTCTCTGGGGAGAGTTAGCTGGATCTCTCTGGGTGAGTTTTAGCTGGATCTCTCTGGGGAGAGTTAACTGGATTTCTCTGGGGAGATTTAGCTGGATCTCTCTGGGGAGAGTTAGCTGGATCTCTCTGGGGAGAGTTAGCTGGATCTCTCTGGGGAGAGTTAGCTGGATCTCTCTGGGGAGAGTTAGCTGGATCTCTCTGGGGAGAGTTAGCTGGATCTCTCTCGGGAGAGTTAGCTGGATCTCTCTGGGGAGAGTTAGCTGGATCTATCTGGGGAGAGTTAGCTGGATCTCTCTGGGGAGAGTTAGCTGGATCTCTCTGGGGAGAGTTAGCTGGATCTCTCTGGGGAGAGTTAGCTGGATCACTCTGCGGAGAGTTAGCTGGATCTCTCTGGGGAGAGTTAGCTGGACCTCTCTGGGGAGAGTTAGCTGGATCACTCTGGGGAGAGTTGGCTGGATCTCTATGGGGAGATTTTGCTGGATCTCTCTGGGGAGAGTTAACTGGATCTCTCTGGGAGAGTTAGCTGGATCTTTCTGGGGAGAGTTAGCCGGGTCTCTCTGGGGAGAGTTAGCTGGATCTCTCTGGGGAGAGTTAGCTGGATCTCTCTGGGGAGAGTTAGCTGGATCTCTCTGGGGAGAGTTAGCTGGATCTTTCTGGGGATAGTTAGCTGGATCTCTCTGGGGAGAGTTAGCTGGATCTCTCTGGGGAGAGTTAGCTGGATCTCTCTGGGTGAGAGTTAGCTGGATCTCTCTGGGGAGAGTTAACTGGATTTCTCTGTGGAGAGTTAGCTGGATCTCTCTGGGGGGAGTTAGCTGGATCTCTCTGGGGAGTGTTAGCTGGATCTCTCTGGGGAGAATTAGCTGGATCTCTCTGGGTGAGAGTTAGCTGGATCTTTCTGGGGAGAGTTAACTGGATTTCTCTGGGGAGAATTAGCTGGATCTCTCTGGGGAGAGTTAGCTGGATCTCTCTGCGTAGAGTTAACTGGATTTCTCTGGGGAGAGTTAGCTGGATCCATCTGGGGAGAGTTAGCTGGATCTCTCTGGGGAGAGTTAGCTGGATCTCTCTGGGGAGAGTTAGCTGGATCTTTCTGGGGAGAGTTAGCTGGATGTCTCTGGGGAGAGTTAGCTGGATCTCTCTGGGGAGAGTTAGCTGGATCTCTCTGGGTGAGAGTTAGCTGGATCTCTCTGGGGGGAGTTAACTGGATTTCTCTGGGGAGAGTTAGCTGGATCTCTCTGGGGAGAGTTAGCTGGATCTCTCTGGGGAGAGTTAGCTGGATCTCTCTGGGGAGAATTAGCTGAATCTCTCTGGGTGAGAGTTAGCTGGATCTCTCTGGGGAGAGTTAACTGGATTTCTCTGGGGAGAGTTAGCTGGATATCTCTGGGGAGAGTTAGCTGTATCTCTCTGGGGAGAGTTAACCGAATTTCTCTGGGGAGAATTAGCTGGATCTGTCTGTGGAGAGTTAGCTGGATCTCTCTGGGGAGAGTTAGCTGGATCTCTCTGGGGGGAGTTAACTGGATCTCTCTGGGGAGAGATAGCTGGATCTCTCTGTCGAGAGTCAGATGGATCTCTCTGGGGATAATTAGCTAGATCTTTCTGGGGGGAGTTAGCTGGATCTCTCTGGGGAGAGTTAGCTGGATCTCTCTGTAGAGAGTTAGCTGGATCTCTCTGGGGAGAGTTTAGCTGGATCTCTCTGGGGAGAATTAGTTGGATCTCTCTGGGGAGAGTTAGCTGGATCTCTCTGGGGAGAGTTAACTGGATTTCTCTGGGGAGTGTTAGCTGGATCTCTCTGGGTGAGAGTTAGCTGGATATCTCTCGGGAGAGTTAACTGGATTTCTCTGGGGAGAGTTAGCTGGATCTCTCTGGGGAGAGTCAGCTGGATCTCTCTGCAGAGAGTTAGCTGGATCTCTCTGGGGAGAGTTAGCTGGATCTCTCTGGGTGAGAGTTAGCTGGATCTCTCTGGGGAGAGTTAACTGGATTTCTCTGGGGAGAGTTAGCTGGATCTCTCTGGGGAGAGTTAGCTGGATCTCTCTGGGGATAGTTGGCTGGATCTCTCAGGGGAGAGTTAGCTGGATCTCTCTGGGGAGAGTTAGCTGGATCTCTCTCAGGAGAGTTAACTGTATTTCTCTGGGGAGAGTTAGCTGGATCTCTCTGGGGAGAGTTAGCCGTATTTCTCTGGGGAGAGTTAGCTGGATCTTTCTGGGGAGAGTTAGCTGGATCTCTCTGGGGAGAGTTAGCTGGATCTCTCTGGGGAGAGTTAACTGGATTTCTCTGGGGAGAGTTAGCTGGATCTCTCTGGGGAGAGTTAGCTGGATCTCTCTGGGGAGAGTTAGCTGGATCTCTCTGGGGAGAGTTAGCTGGATCTCTCTCGGGAGAGTTAGCTGGATCTCTCTGGGGAGAGTTAGCTGGATCTCTCTCGGGAGAGTTAGCTGGATCTCTCTGGGGAGAGTTAGCTGGATCTATCTGGGGAGAGTTAGCTGGATCTCTCTGGGGAGAGTTAGCTGGATCTCTCTGGGGAGAGTTAGCTGGATCTCTCTGGGGAGAGTTAGCTGGATCACTCTGGGGAGAGTTAGCTGGATCTCTCTGGGGAGAGTTAGCTGGACCTCTCTGGGGAGAGTTAGCTGGATCTCTCTGGGGAGAGTTAGCTGGATCTCTCTGGGGAGATTTAGCTGGATCTGTCTGGGGAGAGTTAACTGGATCTCTCTGGGGAGAGTTAGCTGGATCTTTCTGGGGAGAGTTAGCCGGATCTCTCTGAGGAGAGTTAGCTGGATCTCTCTGGGGAGAGTTAGCTGGATCTCTCTGGGGAGAGTTAGCTGGATCTCTCTGGGGAGAGTTAGCTGGATCTTTCTGGGGAGAGTTAGCTGGATCTCTCTGGGGAGAGTTAGCTGGATCTCTCTGGCGAGAGTTAGCTGGATCTCTCTGGGTGAGAGTTAGCTGGATCTCTCTGGGGAGAGTTAACTGGATTTCTCTGGGGAGAGTTAGCTGGATCTCTCTGGGGAGAGTTAGCTGGATCTCTCTGGGGAGAGTTAGCTGGATCTCTCTGGGGAGAATTAGCTGGATCTCTCTGGGTGAGAGTTAGCTGGATCTCTCTGGGGAGAGTTAACTAGATTTCTCTGGGGAGAATTAGCTGGATCTCTCTGGGGAAAGTTAGCTGGATCTCTCTGCGTAGAGTTAACTGGATTTCTCTGGGGAGAGTTAGCTGGATCTCTCTGTAGAGAGTTTGCTGGATCTCTCTGGGGAGAGTTAGCTGGATCTCTCTGGGTGAGAGTTAGCTGGATCTCTCTGGGGAGAGTTAATTAGATTTCTCTGGGGAGAGTTAGCTGGATCTCTCTGGGGAGAGTTAGCTGGATCTCTCTGGGGAGAGTTAGCTGGATCTCTCTGGGGAGAGTTAGCTGGATCTCTCTGGGTGAGAGTTAGCTGGATCTCTCTGGGGAGAGTTAACTGGATTTCTCTGGGGAGAGTTAGCTGGATCTCTCTGGGGAGAGTTAGCTGGATCTCTCTGGGGAGAGTTAACTGGATTTCTCTGGGGAGAGTTAGCTGGATCTCTCTGTAGAGCGTTAGCTGGATCTCTCTGGGGAGAGTTAGCTGGATCTCTCTGGGGGGAGTTAACTGGATCTCTCTGGGGAGAGTTAGCTGGATCTCTCTGTCGAGAGTCAGCTGGAACTCTCTGGGGATAATTAGCTGGATCTCTCTGGGGAGAGTTAGCTGGATCTTTCTGGGGAGAGTTAACTGGATCTCTCTGGGGATAATTAGCTGGATCTGTCTGGGGAGAGTTAGCTGGATCTCTCTGGGTGAGAGTTAGCTGGATCTCTCTAGGGAGAGTTAGCTGGATCTCTCTGGGGAGAGTTAGCTGGATCTGTCGGGGGAGAGTTAGCCGGATATCTCTGGGGAGAGTTAGCTGGATCTCTCTGGGGAGAGTTAGCTGGATCTCTCTGGGGAGAGTTAGCTGGATCTCTCTGGGGGGAGTTAGCTGGATCTTTCTGGGGAGAGTTAGCCGGATCTCTCTGGGGAGAGTTAGCTGGATCTCTCTGGGGAGAGTTAGCTGGATCTCTCGGCGGAGAGTTAGCTGGATCTCTCTGGGGAGAGTTAGCTGGATCTTTCTCGGGAGAGTTAGCCGGATCTCTCTGGGGAGAGTTAGCTGGATCTTTCTGGGGAGAGTTAGCTGGATCTCTCTTAAGGCTTTAAGTGCCTCAATTAAATCTCCTGTTAACGCCCCCGCTCAGATTTATGTGTGTTTTGCAGCTTCCCAGCTGACCAACATTGCGCACACATTACTGATCTGTCCAGGTTATCACTGCACGTTGATTTATTTATTTGTGGTGTCAGGTGACACAGACAAGGTCAGTATTTATTACACAGCTAGTGTTGCCTTGAAATTATGAAGATTCTTAACAAGATTCGATCATTTCCCTCTTCCATTCAGCTAAACCATGTATGACCAATTCAATCACCTCCCTCTGACATTCAGCTAAATCATGTATGACCATGTTACTTTGCCTCAGTCTTCACGGTGGAAGACACCAGTGGGATGCCAGAGCTCCAGGAGAACCAGGGGGCAGAGGTGAGTGCAGTGGCCATTACTAAGGAGAAGGTACTGGGGAAACTGAAAGGTCTGAAGGTGGATAAGTCACCTGGACCAAATGGACTACACCCCAGGGTCCTAAAAGAGATAGCTGGGGAAATTGTGGAGGCATTGGTGATGATCTTTCGGGAATCACTGGAGGCAGGAAGGGTCCCAGAAGACTGGAAAGTGGCAAATGCAACACCGCTGTTTAAGAAGGGAGGGAGGCAGAAGCCTTAAGATTTTGAGGAAAGTGAAAACACTTCTCCTGCTGATATTCCGCCAATAACCAAGGCACAGGTTTAAGGTGACTGGCAAAATATCAGAGGTGAGATGATGGAAAAAGGAAATTTTGAGATAAATGTGGAAACTTTAATCCCATGTTGCTTCCTCCATGCCCAGGTGAAGGCAGGAGCTTACAGCTGTGGGCTCCCCTCGCGGGGCTGGCAAAATCACTGTTCACGTTGGCGTGACTGGAAGATGCCAACTGCACGAGGGACTGAAAGATTGCAGCCTGCGTCTTTATGTAATTTGGATTTGGAATGTGCTGCCTGACAGAATGTTGTTCAAACAATATTGTAACCTTCAAAAGGGAACTGAATAGATACTCGATGGGGAAATGATTACAGCGACGGGCCAAAGAGGGGGGTACATTCGACTAAATGTCTGGTGCAGGCTCGATGGGCCGAATGGCCTCTTTCTGTGCTTTCGGATTCCGCGATTTCAAACGTGTGGATCTGGTTGAGTGACCAATCCTTGATCAGGAGAGGTGAAGGATTTCCTGAATCTTCGCGGAGGCAGAAATATGACTTGGATCCCAAAAGAGTAGATTTTAAATGTCTATTTTCGAAATCCCTTTTCCATTTCCTTGTGCCTACTGCAGAGACAGAGAGAAATGAGAATTGGCAATTGTCCCAAAAAACTCAACCCTCGCGACTTGACTGACTCTGGTTATAAATAGCTTCTTAATTATATATTACTGTCAGTTATCTTGCTCAAGGCATTTGACTCCAGGGCAAGGTGTCGACTGAGATTCGGTTGATTGTTTTTTTCTTCCCCGCGCTCTCCTCCCTGTCCTGAAGGTGCTGACCCTTGCTGGGGGGCGGGGGGGGGAGGGGGGGGAGGATGTTCCCCAGGGGTCTCGCTCTCAGGATATTGCTGTCAACTGTGTGATTTTCACTGACTGCACTTGGCTAATACTAGCTGGCAGTTCAGGCATGTCAGCCTGACCTTGCAGTGCAGCTAATAATAGGAAAGTCATAGAATCTATCCAGAGGAAGCTCCAAATAGACTGGAATCAGGAATAACATGACTAAAGAATCTGCAATAACAAAGCAAAATCACTAATCAATCATTCTTAAATTCGATTGGTGACGCTCTTCACCAAAATGGGGCGAGGGAAAAGGGGGCTGGGTTGTGTTTCCATGGTTTGGCTGTTCAGTGGGTTGGCATGGTAATAGATTGGGGCTTGGAGCATAGAACATACAGTGCAGAAGGAGGCTATTCGGCCCATCGAGTCTGCACCGACCCACTTAAGCCACTTAAGAGTTTGAAAGGTTTGGGGTTTGATGCGTTGGTGTTCAATGGTTTGGATTGGATTTGTTTCTTGTCACGTGTACCGAGGTACAGTGAAAAGTATTTTTCTGCGAGCAGCTTAACAGATCATTAAGTACATGGGAAGAAAAGGACAAAGAAGAAAATACATAATAGGGCAACACAACATGCACAATGTAACTTCATAAGCACTGGCATCGGGTGAAGCGTACAGGAGTGTAGTATTAATCAGGTCAGTCCATAAGAGGGTCGTTTAGGAGTCTGGGAACAGTGGGGAAGAAGCTGTTTTTGAGTCTGTTCGTGCGTGTTCTCAGACTTCTGTATCTCCTGTCCGATGGAAGAAGTTGGAAGAAT
Organism: Scyliorhinus torazame; assembly: GCF_047496885.1. Classification (NCBI taxonomy): domain Eukaryota; kingdom Metazoa; phylum Chordata; class Chondrichthyes; order Carcharhiniformes; family Scyliorhinidae; genus Scyliorhinus; species Scyliorhinus torazame. Next base: position 224,514,361 of record NC_092719.1, read on the forward strand.
TAGTAAGCCGGGTGGGAGGGGTCTTTGATTATGCTGCCCGCTTTCCCGAGGCAGCGGGAGGTGTAGATGGAGTCAATGGATGGGAGGCAGGTTTGTGTGATGGACTGGGCGGTGTTCACAACTCTGAAGTTTCTTGCGGTCCTGGGCCGAGCAGTTGCCGTATCAGGCTGTGATGCAGCCCGATAGGAGTGAATTGGAACCAAATTTTGCCCCGCAATCGTGTGTGTATAGGGAGTAGAGTAGGGGGCTAAGTACGCAGCCTTGCAGGGCCCCGGTTTTGAGGACTATTGTGGAGGAGGTGTTGCTGTTCATTCTTACTGATTGTGGTCTGTGGGTCAGAATGTCGTGGATCCAGTTGCAGAGCGGGGAGCCAAGTCCTAGGTTTTGGAGCTTTGATATGAGCTTGGCTGGGATTATGGTGTTGAAGGCAGAGCTGTAGTCAATAATTAGGAGTCTGATGTAGGAGTCCTTGTTGTCGAGATGCTCTAGGGATGAGTGTAGGGCCAGGGAAATGGCGTCTGCTGTGGACCGGTTGCGATGATATGCGAATTGCAGTGGATCAAGGCGTTCTGGGAGTATGGAGGTGATGCGCTTCATGACCAACCTCTCGAAGCACTTCATTACGACTGAAGTCAGGGCCACTGGTCGGTAGTCATTGAGGCACGTTGCCTGGTTCTTATTTGGCACCGGTATGATGGTGGTCTTCTTGAAGCAGGTGGGGACCTCGGAGCGGGGTAGGGACTGGTTAAAGATGTCCGTGAATACCTCTGCCAGCTGGTCCGCGCAGGCTCTGAGTGCACGACCAGGGATCCCGTCCGGGCCCATCGCCTTCCGAGGGTTCACTTTCAGGAAGGCCGATCTGACTTTGGAAGCTGTGATGGTGGGTATGGGTGTGTTATGGGCTGCTGGGGCACTCGACAGCGGATTGTTGCTTTCCTGCTCGAAACGAGCATAGAATGCATTGAGTTCATCGGGGAGGGGTGCGCTGCTGTCGGAGATACTGCTCGGCTTCGCTTTATAGCCCGTTATGTTGTTTAGACCTTGCCACAACCGCCGAGAGTCTGTCTGTGACTCTAGCTTGGTTTGATATTCTCTCTTGGCATCTCGGGTGGCTTTGCGGAGGTCGTACCTGGATTTCTTGTATAGGTCAGGGTCGTCTGCCTTGAACGCCTCAGATCTGTCCTTCAGTAGGGAGTTAATCTCGTGATTGAGCCATGGTTTCCTGTTGGGGAATGTATGTACTGCTTCCTTTGGCCCGCAGTCATCCAGACATCTGCTGATGAAGTCTGTGACGGTGGTGGCATACTCATTTAAGTTGGTCGCTGAGTTCTTAAATATGGACTAGTCCACTGTCTCCAAGCAGTCACGTAAGAGCTCTTCTGTCTCCTCGGACCAGCACTGCACAACCTTCTGAGCTGGATTCTCCCGCTTGAGTTTCTGCTTGTATGCCGGGAGAAGGAGCACCGTCTTATGGTCTGATTTCCCAAAGTGCGGTCGGGGGATGGAACGGTAGGCTCCCTTGATTTTTGAGTAGCAGTGGTCAAGAGTGTTGTCGCCCCTGGTGGGACAGGAGATGTGCTGGTGGAATTTTGGCAGTACACTCTTGTGGTTGGCCTTGTTGAAGTCTCCGGCCACGATGAACAAGGCCTCCGGGTGTTCTGTTTCGTAGTTGTTTATTACTGTGTACAGTTCGTCCAGCGCCTTCCTCACTTCTGCCTGGGGTGGGATGTAGATCGCTGTGATAATGGCTGAAGTGAACTCACGAGGCTTTATTACGCAGAGATGTGGAGCCTCCTACAGCTGCTGCCGAAATGGCTGCAGCTCGGTGAGCACACACATTTACACTCCACCTACTGGGCGGAGCCAGCAAACAGGGATCTACCCCTGTACCTGTAGTACAGGAGCCTTACCGTATTACCTCTCATATACGTATTATCCAAACAGTGTACCACATGCTGCGGAAGACCAAAGACAGCAGCGCAAAACTGAGCGGCAGGAGCTTGTGGCTAGAGTTCAAGATGGCGCGGGCGAGGCAGCCATTTTGGATTAACCGCAGGAGAAGGGTCATGGCCTGTAAGACTAGGCTTCTCAGTAACCGATCAGAGAGTCACAACCAGGCAGGAGAGAGCTGGTACAAACAGATGCAGTGGTAGAAATCTCAGCTGCTGAAGACCCAAACTCACTCCCTTGAGTCTCCCATTGGTGAACTTACTGATTGTCACCACTGATTGTATAATAGTTGTTATTAGAGGTAATACAGTAAGGCTCCTGTACTACAGGTACGGGGGTAGATCCCTGCCTGGCAGGCATCCTTGGTGCTACTTAACCCCAACAAGGGTAGTCTCCTCGCTGCAAAGCCTTCCCAGCTACAGGCTCGGCCATTAAAGCTGTTCAGAAAAATCATAGAACTTAATAAATATTTTTAATTCAATGAAGAATATATTTTTCTTGGGATATTAGTCCTAACCCTTATCCAAAACCTTAACCCAACACCTTCACACATTGTTAATACACTAAGTTCTTCACCTTTTCCTTAATAAAACTGCAGTCAAAAAGAAAATGTAAAACCCTATACAATCCGCAACCCTAACCGTAATCCTAACCCTAAACCTAACCCTAACCCTAACCCTTAATAAAACTGCAGTCAAAAAGAAAATGTAAAACCCTATACAATCCACAACCCTAACCGTAATCCTAACCCTAACCCTAACCCTAAACCTAACCCTAACCCTAACCCGAACCCTAACCCTAACCCTAACCCTAACCCTAACCCTAACCCTAACCCTCACCCCATAAAGGGTGACCTCTTTTCTGCACACCTTCTTTATTACACGTTCGGACATTGAATCTGTTCAAAAAATCATATAACTTAATAGATTTTAATTGGATGGATTACCTACATACGGTTCTTCACTTAAGATATTAGACAAAACCTTAATCCATAACCCCAACACAACAACATTTACAATTTTTAAATACATTATTCTTCCAACCTTCTTCTTATACAACAATAATCTAATCTTTGCTTCTCACTTACTATTTTCCAACTGTTATTTATCTTAAATTTCTAAATACGCGCTAAGTTCCGTGAAACAAGATGACGTAAAATCCTATGCGGAAAAGAATGTTGAACGTGCGCCAGTAAAGTGGCAGACGCTTCGGCGCTGTATCCCTTATTGGGTGCAGAAAAAAAGGGAAACCACCCATCTGTCCATAACCCGGAATCCTAACCTTGACGAGTGCCACGTACAACATTAACTTGGTCCAAGTAGTGTCATAATACACGTATCTTTTTCTCTGATTCTTATATCTATCCTACAATTCTTCATATCTCCGCCCTATCCATAATCTTCCCTTGTATTATCCTCCCTTTTATAATGTCCCCCATATCTTTAGAACCCTGACTCTAGATCCAATAAGCTTTCTTAGTTACACGTTCGGACAATGAATCTGTTCAAAAAACTATATAACTTAATAGATATTTTAATTCAATGACCTACATATCTTCCTTCATTTGAGATATTAGTCAAGACCTTAATCCATAACCCTAACACAACACATTTACAATTTTTAAATAAACTTTTCTCCCAACCTTGTTCTTATATAACTACAATCTAATCTTTACATCTCTCGTACGATTTTCCAACTTTCATTTATCTTAAATTTCTAAATACGTGCTCAGTTCCGTGAAACAAGATGACGTAAAATCCTATGCGGAAAAGAATGTTGAACGTGTACCAGTAAAGTAGCAGACGCTTCAGCGCTGTATCCCTCATTGGGTGCAGAAAAAAAGGGAAACCACCCATCGGTCCGTAACCCGGAATCCTAACCCTAACCCTAACCCTAACCCTTATTGGGTGCAGAAAAAAAGGGAAATCACCAATCTGTCCGTAACCCGGAATCCTAATCCTAACCCTAACCCTAACCCTAACCCTCACCCTAACCTTAACCCTAACCCTAACCCTAACCCACCACGAATAAAATCAGTAAAGCACAAGAAAACATGAAGAAACATTTCACAGAACTGGAATCGGAGTTGCAGGTTGGACTGGAGACTGGGGGAGAACAAAGTTAAGCAGCTCAAAGAGGCTGTGATGAAACTAACCCTAATCCTAACCCTAACCTGAACTCTAACCCTAACCCTAACCCTAATCCTGACCCTAACCCGGACCCTAACCCTAACCCTGACCCTGACCCTGACCCTAACCCTGACCCTGACTCTGACCCTAACACTAACCCTAACCCTAACCCTAACACTAACCTGAACCCTAACCTAACCCTAACCTGAAATTTAACCCTAAACCTAACCCTAACCCTAACCTGAACTCTAACCCTAATCTTAACCTAAACCCTAACCTGAACCCTAAACCTAACCCTAACCTAACCTGAACTCTAACACGAACACTAACCCTAACACTAACCTGAACCCTAACCTTTCCCTAACCTGAACTTTAACCCTAAACCTAACCCTAACCCTAACCTGAACTCTAACCCTAACCTTAACCTAAACCCTAACCTGAACCCTAAACCTAACCCTAACCCTAACCTGAACTCTAACACGAACATTAACCCTAACACTAACCCTAACCCTAACCCTAACCTGAACCCTAACCCAAGCCCTAACCCTAACCTGAACCCTAACCCTAACCTGAACTCTAACCCCAAACCTAACCCTGACCCGAACCCTAACCTGAACCCTAACCCTAACCGTAACCCTAACCCTAACCCGAACCCTAACCTGAACCCTAACCCGAACTCTAACCCTAACCTGAACTCTAACCCTAACCCTAACCTGAACCCTAACCCGAACTCTAACCCTAACCTGAACACTAACCCTAACCTGAACTCTAACCCTAAACCTAATTTAAAGCTATGTCCCCTCATGCTAGACATCACCATCCAAGGAAAAAGGCTCTCACTGTCCACCCTATCCAGTCCTTTGATCATCTTGTATGCCTCAATTAAGTCACCTCTTAACCTTCTTCTCTCTAATGAAAACAGCCTCAAGTCCCTCAGCCTTTCCTCATAAGATCTTCCCTCCATACCAGGCAACATCCTGGTAAATCTCCACTGCACCCTTTCCAATGCTTCCACATCTTTCCTATAATGCGGCGACCAGAATTGCACGCAATACTCCAAATGCGGCCGCACCAGAGTTTTGTACAGCTGCAACATGACCTCATGGCTCCGAAACTCAATCCCTCTACCAATAAAAGCTAACACACCGTACGCCTTCTTAACAACCCTCTCAACCTGAGTGGCAACTTTCAGGGATCTATGTACATGGACACCGAGATCTCTCTGCTCATCCACACTGCCAAGAATCTTACCATTAGCCCAGTACTCTGTCTTCCTGTTATTCCTTCCAAAATGAATCACCTCACACTTTTCTGCATTAAACTCCATTTGTCACCTCTCAGCCCTGCGCTGCAGCTTATCTATGTCCCTCTGTAACTTGTAACATCCTTCCGCACTGTCCACAACTCCACCGACTTTAGTGTCATCTGCAAATTTACTCACCCATCCTTCTATGCCCTCCTCCAGGTCATTTATAAAAATGACAAACAACAGTGGCCCTAAAACAGATCCTTGTGGTACACCACTAGTAACTGGATTCCAGTCTGAACATTTCCCATCAACCACCACCCTTTGTCTTCTTCCAGCTAGCCAATTTCTGATCCAAACTGCTAAATCACCCTGAATCCCATGCCTCCGTATTTTCTGCAGTAGCCTACCGTGGGGAACCTTATCAAATGCTTTACTGAAATCCATACACACCACATCAACTGCTTACCCTCATCCACCTGTTTGGTCACCTTCTCAAAGAACTCAATAAGGTTTGTGAGGCACGACCTACCCTTCACAAAACCGTGTTGACTATGTCTAATCAAATTATTCCTTTCCAGATGATTATACACCCTATCCCTTCTAAACCTTTCCAAGTTGGAGGAGGGGTTTCTGCGCCTCGCTCGGGTGGGGGCCCCACCTTTGAGAGCCGCTGGCCAGTCTGACTGGTCGACAGCTCGCTCGGCCCTGCAGAGACAGGAGCTGCAGTGGACAGAAGAGGCAGGACTTCAACATGCCGGGGCCTGGACCCAGGACTGGATGTCAAGGTCGGTGTTGGGGGTCTCAGGGAAGGAAGGCCGGGCTGGGCCATTGAGGTTTTGGGGGAGCGGCCAGTGTGGGAGTGGGGGAGGCATGTCCAGTGACCACTGGACCTCAGGCATATGCGCCCAAAGTCAGCAGGGTGCTACTGATGGAGTCCCCCCACACCCACCACCCACCTCCCAGCCGGCATTGAAACCCGATCATTTTTGGTCCTCACCAGTACCAGGTAAATCCTCGAGCCAGCCTAAAAATTGAGGCCGGGGAGGAAACGGCCCTTTGATGTTCACTTCAGGGCCTCATTTGTGACGAGCGCATCGACCCACTGAGACCTTGTCCACTCCAGTGTAAAGTCTCTGCGAGATCAGGGCGGGTGGGAATCTGGAGGGAATCCCATTTTTACAGTTTCACCCCTGATATAATCTACCTTTTTAGTATATAACAAGTTTAATGGAATAAATGACCCAAGATTTAAAATGGCTTCTTAAAATGGTTTGTTAAAAACCCACATTTCAAACATGACAGTAAAAAACTGCTGAATCCCATGACAAACATGAAGATAATGAGGCCCGACAGACCAAGGACACATTTTGCTAATTTAAAGTTTCTGGGCTATATTCCCAGAAACTGTTGACATGACAACGGATAAGGCTCAGGAGAATATTTCAATCACCTCATATTAAAATTTGATGGACAGGCATCTCAGTCGAATTGAACTAACTGTAATAACTTTAACCCAATCACAGCCAGAAAGGGGAAAGACATTGGTGATAACAATGATCTTAAAAAGTACCTGCCAGTCTTGAACAATTCATTCCGGAATCATCTGACTTAATTTCTGAAGCTACTTTCTGCACTTTTGCTTTGAACCGCCATTTTGCTTATTTTCAACTTTTCTGTATCGTGTATTCAATTAGGAGAATATATCAAAGAGCTGTACTCAGTACTCGAGATTTGCTTGGACAAAACAAACTTTAAAAAACTCTGTATTTGCAAGAAAACTGACTTGATCAAGAGACATCGAAACTAACTGAATAAAAGACAATTTACTTCACGCATAATTTCAATTTCAAGATCTGTCGAGTAATATATAGTGCGGTGACACGTAATATATACTAACCAAAGTACAGACCTATCAATTGGCGTAGTTGGCATACCGATAAGAGGGAGAATTGACGAGTCGGACAAACAAAGTGCGGTGACAGATAAGGGGCGCGATTCTCCGATCGCGGGACAGAGTGTCTGTGCCGTCGGGAACGCCATCGCGTTTCACGACGGCGCGAAACAGTCGCGGGCAGTAGCGATTCTGGCCCCCACAAGGGGCCAGCACGGCGCTGGAGCGGTTCACGCCACTCCAACCTCACTTCCTGGTGCGCACTGGGGGTGGCGCCTGTGGTGATATGCATCACTGTAAGTACACAAAGGGTTAATGTACATACACTACACCTAGCTAGACACTAGAGGGAGCACCAGAGACATGACACACAGACAGTCAACCAATAGGTCAGTAATATAGGACACAACCAATGGGCATTCACGACACACATAGAGGTGACACTACCACAGGAGGGCATTACACCAACCCATATAAAAGGACACAGCACACATGCTCAGCCTCTTTCCAGTGGAGACACTCAGTGAGTACAGACACAGGGTTGATTGAACATCACACCCAGCACGTGGATTGTAGCAGACTGGTTCGTCAGTCTGAGTAGCTATAGAAGGATTAACAGGAGAGTCGAATCCAAGTAGGAGAATTGTTGATAGTTTAATAAACATGTTAAAGCTCTCTCCAAGTCTGAACCTTCCTTTGTCAGAGTGTACATCAAGGAAGCAGCTTCTGCTACGACAAGAGCAGAATAAAACATGGTACCAGTGAGTAACTGTTTAAATCCATATAGTTACAACTCAGCAAACAGTGACAACCAACAACAACACCCAGGCAAGATGATCGAGATTCCGGTTCCACAGCGGCTCAGGTGCCACGGCAATCTCAGTGCAAACTGGCGGGCATTCAGGCAAAGGCTTGAGATCTTCCTGGTAGCAGCCAACCTACAAAATGTGACTGCTGCTGAAAAGACAGAGCTTCTGCTCACCATCGCGGGTGCCGGAGCAGAAGAAATCTTCAAAACATTCAAGTTCTCCAAAGGGCAAAACAGGAGCAACCTCCAGGCAGTCCTGGACAAATTCAAACAATACTGTGAGGAAAACACAAACAAACCAACAGAAAATGGTAAGAGAGGTGCCAATACTCACCACGAGGCCGAGGTAACAGAGCAACGAACGACAATTTTGATCGGCGGCCATCTTGGAAAAGGTACCGCACATGCGCAGTTGAGAGAAATACGCAAAGTGAAGGAACAGCAGTCTGTGCATGTGCAATCCATTCCTATGCTCTACGTCACAAGCGCCATGACGTCAGAGGCCCCGGACCACGCCCACTTAAAGTGGAAATGTCCCAAAAGATTTTTTTTTTTAAAGCCTCAAAACAACATTCTTTCACCTGGAACGACAGCACAATGCCTGAAATTCAACCAGGAGCTGAAAGTAACCTCCACAGAACCCTGCAACAACCAGTTAACACCACCCAAAGAGATGATACAGTCCTTGAAGACTATGACTCAGACCTTGAATTCTTCATTGGACATCGCAAGCCCAATACCAGCTCCGACACAAAACGTGATGATATGATCCTCGAAGACTACGACTCAGACGATGATTTCACCATTGGAGATGGCAACCCCAGTACCAAATCCAAACCGCAACGAGATGTGTTCTACAGTGAAGAATCCGACACAGACGCGGATGTGTTCTTCGGGTTTGAGAATCTTCAGCCCAGCATATATGACATCCTGACTCGTGAGTGCAGGATTATGCTGCGGCCTGACACCAAGAGACAGAGAGCGGTACAAGCCCACAGAGAGCGGCCTGCTGCCACACAGAGAGTGGTCCACGCACCGCGAAGAGTCCCCGACTCCACACAGAGAGTGGTCCACGCACCACAAAAGGTCCCCGACTCCACACAGAGAGTGGTCCACGCACAACAAAGGGTCCCAGCCTCTACACAGAAAGCAATGAAAGACTCCACAGCGAGACAACTGCACGTCTCCACACAAGAAGTGACTCCAGTGACACAAGCCTCCACAGCGAGCTCATGGACAACCTCCACGATAGAAGCAATGCAAGATTCCAAAGCGCAGTCCTTGCATGAACAAGACCACGAGGGTCTAGCAACCTCCTCTGAGCAACCAGCAGCAGACGATGCAAGTCTGCCACGCTCAAGTGAACAACAGAATGACTCTGACAGTCTACCCAGCTCAAGTGAATGACAAGACACTGAGTCTCTACCCACTGTATGTGAGACAAGTGACGACGACATCCCACTTCCCATACCAGATGTGCGACGTGACAGACCTCAGCTAGAATGTACAGAAGCACTCGACAATCACAGCGAGACTACTGGTGACTTCGGTGACACCATGTTACTTCAAACATCATTCGCTCGAGCCTCTCCACAGGCAAATGCATTCCTGAATGTTTTGACTCCGGACGGAGAGCATCACAAAACTTCAGAAGATTCAAGTGAACCTGAAATGACTCCGGATGTGGAGCATCAAGAAACCAAAACTGACTCAGGTGAAACAGACCAGACTCCGGACGGGGAGCATCGACAAGCCAAAGCTGATTCAAGTCAGCCAGACATGACTCCAGACGGGAGTGCTGCGAACTCCGTGACGGCACGCTCAAGGAAACAGCAGATGCCACAAAGCACGCTGACACGAGTAACCGTGTGAAGGACTCGTATTATCCACAGAGTGTGGTCCTTGAGCGCAGCAAACACGGCAACAAAACCAACCCAACAACAACATCAAAGACAATAGCAAGAAGCGTACCAAAGGCAACAACATTGACAACAAGCACGACAAAAACACCAATGGAACTACGACTGGTGCGACATGGTACAACTCTGCAAATGCGGGACACTGTTACTGCTCAGCTCAGTACAATGACATGCCATGGCAGGACAATGCATCTTACCAATTCACGTTTGCTGCACTACCAACAGGCAACCTGGCTTTCAAGACAGATGCCATCAAGAATTACCACCACAAGCATCGAAAGAAAAACAAAGAGCCCAAATCCGACAACGAAGTGATGTGACCACTTCTTGGTTCCTTCAGTACAGGGACACTGATGGCGTTTACAATGCGACGCCACCATCAACATCACCAACTCACCAACCAAACAAGAAAGCCACCCGACCATAATAATTAATGAACTTTGGACTCATGCATATGATTTGGACTTATTGTTTAATGATCACTGTTATCATAACTTGTACAGAGTATCACTCATCTACCTAGTTTGTTCAATTTTCTTTAATATTGTACAGAAAATATGTAACACGAAAAAAGGGGGGAATGTGGTGATATACATCACTGTAAGTACACAAAGGGTTAATGTACATACACTACACCTAGCTAGACACTAGAGGGAGCACCAGAGACATGACACACAGACATTCAACCAATAGGTCAGTAAGATAGGACACGACCAATGGGCATTCACGACACACATAGAGGTGACACCACCACAGGAGGGCATTACACCAACCCATATAAAAGGACACATCACACATGCTCAGTCTCTTTCCAGTAGAGACACTCAGTGAGTACAGACACAGGGTTAATTGAACATCACGCCCACCACGTGGATTGTAGCAGACTGGTTCGTCAGTCTGAGTAGTTATTGAAGGATTAACAGGAGAGTCGAATCCAAGTAGGAGAATTGTTTAATAAACGTGTTAAAGCTATCTCCAAGTCTGAACCTTCCTTTGTCAGAGTGCACATCAAGGAATCAGCTTATGCTACGTCAAGAGCTTAACAAAACAGCGCCAACCCGCGCATGCGCAGTGGCCATACTGAACGCTCCGGCCCCAATGCAACATGGCACGGGGGTTCAGGGGCCGGACGTGCAATAAAGTAGGCCCGGGGGGAGAGACCGGCCCGCCGATCGGTGGATCCCGATCTCGGGCCATTCCCCATCGGAGGCTCCCCCTGGGGACAGAGCCCCCCCCCCCCCACAGGCCACCCCCCGACCCTTTGCGCAGAGTTCCTGCCGGCAGTGACCAGGTGTTGACAGTGCCGGCGGGACTCGTACAGCGGCCGCGACCGGCGCCGTGCCAAGCGCGCCGTCGCAAATGCCGCCGATTCTCCGCACCTCGGAGAATCGGGCGCCGGCGTCGGGACAGCGTAGCGCAGTTGCGGCAATTCTCCGGCCCAGCGCGGGGCTGGGAGAATCGCACCCAAGATATATTAACCAAAGTACAGACCTATCAAACCACCCTCCCCCCAACACACGTCTAATCACTCGCCTCGCTGGTCGGGGAACATGAAATCCCCGCTATTTTCTCACACCATGTTCCATCTGCCATCTCTTTGCCCACTCACTCAGTCTATCCAAATCCCCTAAATCCTCCTCACAACTCACATTCACACCTACTTTTGTGTCATCGGCAAATCTGGAAATATTCAGTTTGGTCGCCACTTTCAAATCATTGCTGTAGATTGTGAATAGCTGGAGCCCGAGCACTGACCTACCCCGCTGGTCACAACGTGACAGTGTTCTGTTTATTCCACACTCTCTGTCTGTCCGTTAAACAGATCTCAATTCCTGCCAATGCACTTCAATTCTGCTCTGATTTCAATCTCAGGTGTGAGCTTCTGAAAATCCAAATTCACCGCAACTTGACTCCTGACTTGACGATTCCAACGCACTCCTGGCTGCTTCCCCCCACCCCTCGTCCCCTCCATAAACCTGAGGCCAGCCAACCCCCCCCTATCTGAACTTACATAAATCCCGTTCCCCTATCACCCCTATGCACACTGACCCACACTGACCCCACACTGACCCACATTGACCCACACTGACCCACACTGACCCCACACTGACCCACACTGACCCCACACTGACCCACACTGACCCCACACTGACCCACACTGACCCCACACTGACCCCACACTGACCTACACTGACCCCACACTGACCCACACTGACCCCACACTGACCCACACTGACCCACACTGACCGCACACTGACCCACACTGACCCCACACTGACCCACACTGACCCACACTGACCCCACACTGACCCACACTGACCTCACACTGACCCACACTGACCCACACTGACCCACACTGACCCCACACTGACCCACACTGACCCCACACTGACCCACACTGACCCCACACTGACCCACACTGACCCCACACTGACCCACACTGACCCACACTGACCGCACACTGACCCCACACTGACCCACACTGACCCCACACTGACCCACACTGACCCACACTGACCCCACACTGACCCACACTGACCCCACACTGACCCCACACTGACCCACACTGACCCCACACTGACCCACACTGACCCCACACTGACCCACACTGACCCACACTGACCCACACTGACCCACACTGACCCCACACTGACTCCCAGCAAAGCAATGCCTCAGTTTTAAAATAAACATCATTGCTTTCAAATTCCTCCACAGCCTCGGCCCCTAAACTCTGAAATTCCCTCCCGAACCATCTCTGCCTCTTCACCCTGTTGTGTTCGGCTCCTTCACACAGCACAAGCTGTTTCCTTGATGTAAACTCTGACAGAGGAAGGTTCAGACTTGGAGATAGCTTCAACACATTTGAAAAATGAAATGAAAATCGCTTATTGTCACAAGTAGGCTTCAAATGATGTTACTGTGAAAAGCCCCTAGTCGCCACATTCCGGCGCCTGTTCGGGGAGGCTGTTACGGGAATTGAACCGTGCTTCTGGCCTGCCTTGGTCTGCTTTCAAAGCCAGCTCTTTAGCCCTGTGCTAAACCAGCCCCCAGACCATTTATTGACCAGTTAACAATTCTACTTGGGTTCGACTCTCCTGCTAATCTAACTATAGTAACTCAGTCTAACTAACCAGTCTGCTCTAATCCATGCGATGGGTGTGATGCTTCCTGATCTGCTCCTGTCTCTCTGAGTGTCGCCTATGGAAAGAAAAAGACCATGTGCGCCCTGTCCTTTTATATGTGTTGCCCCCTTGTGGTAGTATCACCTCTGGGTGTCTTGACTGCCCATTGGTCGTGTCCTATCTTACTGACCTATTGGTTGAATGTCTGTGCCTCATGATGTCTCTGGTGCTCCCTCTAGTGTTTATTTGGTCCCAGTGTATTTACATTAACCCCTTGTGATTTACACTGATGCATATCACCACACGCCCCACTGAAACTGCTCCGAGAATGTGCTGCTTTCACATAAATGTAGGAAACCCGGAGCAAACTGTCATAATATACACCAGTATATCATGGTGCAGACACACACTGATGGACACACAGTGGGACCAATCAACACATACAACACCACAGCCAATCACCAGTGAGAGCACACGCACTATAAAGACAGGGGACATCAGAGTTCCCGCTCATTCGAGTTGCAGCTAGCTAGGAGGACAGAGCCCACAGCCTGCAGCACAGACATTCACCATGTCATAGAAATTTCTATGACATGGTGCTGAGTGAATCGACTGGTTAGGACAAGGCAAAGGTCTTTAGTTAAAGCTAGTATTGTATTAACCCACAGCCAGAGTATGTAAAACAGTTAATGATTCAATAAAATAGTGTTGCACTATTTCAAGTGTTGGTGACCTGTATGTGTTCCACGGATCCAGAGCACCCAACACAACACAAACCTTCCAGCTCCTCGAGCCTGCTGGTTATTCGAGACAATCATGGCTGATTTCTGCCTCGACCTCACCTTCCATCCAGAATTCCAACATCTCTCGCCTTCCCGAGAGAGGAGAATGTCTCACTGTGCAAAAGGTGATGCATTAATCCAAGTTGTTGTTTGCAAACTGCAGTTGGAGGAGCCTTGGGACATTTCTGCACTCACGTGCATCTCCTAGGTGGCACGCAACAGGGCCACTGGGTGCTGGTGGTGGAGGGGGTGAATGTGTAAGGTCGGAAATGGGGTGATTCGCCTCTGGAATCTCAGGCCCAATGCCCGCTGGCAGGCACTCAGTGCGACTTGGGCAGAGCGCGCCTGCCACCTAGTGTTTGTGCCAGAGTATTGCAAGTCGACAGGCATCAACGGCTCGATGTATGTGGACCTTGTCTGATGCAGGAAGTCAGAATCTGTCACGCGATTCTCCAATCCATTGAGATTGAATCGGTGCGGGGCATTGCAAGAGGGGCCTCCCTCAGCTGTGTGTGTGTTCTGGAGCCGTGTTTCATTAGGACAAAGATGTGGAGCTCCCGGCAATGTGAATACCTGTGATGAGAATCTTGTGTGAGGGTGTATGGGGGTGAGAGTTAAAGGGGGCTGTTGCAGCATAAATTATTACAATAGATTCTTGGATTTATTTTCAGACAGCGAGTTGAAGCATATGCCGAATGGAACCTTAAACAAATCGTACAGATGAAAGAACTTGCATTTCTATAGCACCTTTCACAGCCTCTGGATCTGTCACAGCCAAAAAAACACATTTCACAAGAACCATTCAGTGCACAGCAAGCTTCCACAAACAGCAATGTCACAATCATCAGACCACCTGCTTTAGTGATGGGCAGTGAGGGGTAAACTCCCCTGGGGAGAATGCCTCTGCTTTTCAAAATAACTTCATGGGATCGCCGGCATTCAGCCAGAACGGGAGACCGAGGCTTCACTAAACAACATATCCCACAGGGGGCAGCTCCGACAGTGCAGCACTCCCTCAGTACTGACCCTCTGACAGTGCGGCACTCCCTCAGTACTGACCCTCTGACAGTGCAGCACTCCCTCAGCACTGACCTTCTGACAGTGCGGCTCTCCCTCAGCACTGACCTTCTGACAGTGCAGCTCTCCCTCAGTACTGACCCTCTGACAGTGCAGCACTCCCTCAGTACTGACCCTCTGACAGTGCAGCACTCCCTCAGTACTGACCCTCTGACAGTGCAGCACTCCCTCAGTACTGACCCTCTGACAGTGCGGCACTCCCTCAGTACTGACCCTCTGACAGTGCAGCACTCCCTCAGTCCTGACCCTCTGACAGTGCAGCACTCCCTCAGTACTGACCCTCTGACAGTGCAGCACTCCCTCAGTACTGACCCTCTGACAGTGCAGCACTCCCTCAGTACTGACCCTCTGACAGTGCAGCACTCCCTCAGTACTGACCCTCTGACAGTGCGGCACTCCCTCAGTACTGACCCTCTGACAGTGCAGCACTCCCTCAGTCCTGACCCTCTGACAGTGCAGCACTCCCTCAGTACTGACCCTCTGACAGTGCAGCACTCCCTCAGTACTGACCCTCTGACAGTGCAGCACTCCCTCAGTACTGACCCTCCGACAGTGCAGCACTCCCTCAGCACTGACCCTTCGACAGTGCAGCACTCCCTCAGCACTGACCCTCCGACAGTGCAGCACTCCCTCAGTACTGACCCTCTGACAGTGCAGCACTCCCTCAGTACTGACCCTCCGACAGTGCAGCACTCCCTCAGCACTGACCCTCCGACAGTGCAGCACTCCCTCAGCACTGACCCTCCGACAGTGCAGCACTCCCTCAGTACTGACCCTCTGACAGTGCGGCACTCCCTCAGTACTGACCCTCTGACAGTGCAGCACTCCCTCAGTACTGAACCTCTGACAGTGCGGCACTCACTCAGTACTGACCCACAGACAGTGAGGCACTCCCTCAGTACTGACCCTCTGACAGTGCGGCACTCCCTCAGTACTGACCCTCTGACAGTGCGGCACTCCCTCAGTACTGGCCCTCTGACAGTGCAGCACTCCCTCAGTACTGACCCTCTGACAGTGCGGCACTCCCTCAGTACTGACCCTCTGACAGTGCAGCACTCCCTCAGCACTGACCCTCTGACAGTGCAGCGCTCCCTCAGTACTGACCCTCTGACAGTGCAGCACTCCCTCAGCACTGATCCTCTGACAGTGCAGCACTCCCTCAGTACTGACCCTCTGACAGTGCGGCATTCCCTCAGTACTGACCCGCTGACAGTGTAGCACTCCCTCACTACTGACCCTCTGACAGTGCAGCACTCCCTCAGTACTGACCCTCTGACAGTGCAGCACTCCCTCAGTACTGACCGTCTGACAGTGCGGCACACCCTCTGTACTGACCCTCTGACAGTGCGGCACTCCCTCAGTACTGACCCTCTGACAGTGCAGCGCTCCCTCAGTACTGAACCTCTGACAGTGCGGCACTCCCTCAGTACTGACCCTCTGACAGTGCAGCACTCCCTCAGTACTGACCCTCTGACAGTACGTCACTCCCTCAGTACTGAATCTCTGACAGTGCATCACTCCCTCAGTACTGACCCTCTGACAGTGCGGCACTCCCTCAGAACTGACCCTCTGAGAGCGCAGCACTCCCTCAGTACTTACCCTCTGACAGTGCACCACTCCCTCAGTACTGACCCTGTGACAGTGCAGCACTCCCTCAGCACTGACCCTCTGACAGTGCGGCACTCCCTCAGTACTGACCCTCAGACAGTGCAGCACTCCCTCAGTACTGACCCTCTGACAGTGCGGCACTCCCTCAGTACTGACCCTCTGACAGTGCAGCACTCCCTCAGTACTGACCCTCTGACAGTGCAGCACACCCTCAGTACTGACCCTCTGACAGTGCGGCACTCCCTCAGTACTGACCCTCTGACAGTGCGGCACTCCCTCAGTACTGACCCTCTGACAGTGCAGCACTCCCTCAGCACTGACCCTCTGACAGTGCAGCACTCCCTCAGTACTGACCCTGTGACAGTGCAGCACTCCCTCAGTACTGAATCTCTGACAGTGCGGCACTCCCTCAGTACTGGCCCTCTGACAGTGCCGCACTCCCTCAGTACTGACCCACTGACAGTACAGCACTCCCTCAGTACTGACCCTCTGACAGTGCAGCACTCCCTCAGTACTGACCCTCTGACAGTGCAGCACTCCCTCTGTACTGACCCTCTGACAGTGCGGCACTCCCTCAGTACTGACCCTCTGACAGTGCAGCACTCCCTCAGTACTGAACCTCTGACAGTGCGGCACTCCCTCAGTACTGACCCTCTGACAGTGCAGCACTCCCTCTGTACTGATCCTCTGACAGTACGTCACTCCCTCAGTACTGACCCTCTGACAGTGCAGCACTCCCTCAGTACTGACCCTCTGACAGTGCAGCACTCCCTCAGTACTGACCCTCTGACAGTGCAGCACTCCCTCAGTACTGACCCTCTGACAGTACATCACTCCCTCAGTACTGACCCTCTGACAGTGCAGCGCTCCCTCAGTACTGACCCTCTGACAGTGCAGCACTCCCTCAGTACTGACCCTCTGACAGTGCAGCACTCCCTCAGTACTGACCCTCTGACAGTGCAGCACTCCCTCAGTACTGACCCTCTGACAGTGCAGCACTCCCTCAGTACTGACCCTCTGACAGTGCGGCACTCCCTCAGTACTGACCCTCTGACAGTACGTCACTCCCTCAGTACTGAACCTCTGACAGTGCGGCACTCCCTCAGTACTGACCCAGTGACAGTGCAGCACTCCCTCAGCATTGACCCTCTGACAGTGCAGCACTCCCTCAGTACTGTCCCTCTGACAGTGCAGCACTCCCTCAGTACTGACCCTCTGACAGTGCGGCACTCCCTCAGTACTGACTCTCTGACAGTGCGGCACTCCCTCAGTACTGACCCTCTGACAGTGCAGCACTCCCTCAGTACTGACCCTCTGACAGTGCAGCACTCCCTCAGTACTGACCCTCTGACAGTGCAGCACTCCCTCCGTACTGACCCTTTGACAGTGCAGCACTCCCTCAGTACTGACCATCTGACAGTGCAGCACTCCCTCAGTACTGACCCTCTGACAGTGCAGCACTCCCTCAGTACTGACCCTCTGACAGTGCGGCACTCCCTCAGTACTGACCCTCTGACAGTACGTCACTCCCTCAGTACTGAACCTCTGACAGTGCGGCACTCCCTCAGTACTGACCCAGTGACAGTGCAGCACTCCCTCAGCATTGACCCTCTGACAGTGCAGCACTCCCTCAGTACTGTCCCTCTGACAGTGCAGCACTCCCTCAG
Organism: Scyliorhinus torazame; assembly: GCF_047496885.1. NCBI lineage: Eukaryota > Metazoa > Chordata > Chondrichthyes > Carcharhiniformes > Scyliorhinidae > Scyliorhinus > Scyliorhinus torazame. The sequence goes on from NC_092719.1 coordinate 224,532,563, forward strand.
TACTGACCCTCTGACAGTGCGGCACTCCCTCAGTACTGACTCTCTGACAGTGCGGCACTCCCTCAGTACTGACCCTCTGACAGTGCAGCACTCCCTCAGTACTGACCCTCTGACAGTGCAGCACTCCCTCAGTACTGACCCTCTGACAGTGCAGCACTCCCTCAGTACTGACCCTCTGACAGTGCAGCACTCCCTCAGTACTGACCATCTGACAGTGCAGCACACCCTCTGTACTGACCCTCTGACAGTGCGGCACTCCCTCAGTACTGACTCTCTGACAGTGCGGCACTCCCTCAGTACTGACCCTCTGACAGTGCAGCACTCCCTCAGTACTGACCATCTGACAGTGCAGCACACCCTCTGTACTGACCCTCTGACAGTGCAGCACTCCCTCCGTACTGACCCTTTGACAGTGCAGCACTCCCTCAGTACTGACCATCTGACAGTGCAGCACACCCTCAGTACTGACCCTCTGACAGTGCAGCACTCCCTCAGTACTGACCCTCTGACAGTGCAGCACTCCCTCAGTACTGACCATCTGACAGTGCGGCACTCCCTCAGTGCTGACCCTCTGACAGTGCAGCACTCCCTCAGTACTGACCATCTGACAGTGCAGCACACCCTCTGTACTGACCCTCTGACAGTGCAGCACTCCCTCCGTACTGACCCTTTGACAGTGCAGCACTCCCTCAGTACTGACCATCTGACAGTGCAGCACACCCTCAGTACTGGCCCTCTGACAGTGCGGCACTCCCTCAGTACTGACCCTCTGACAGTGCGGCACTCCCTCAGTACTGACCCTCTGACAGTGCAGCACTCCCTCAGTACTGACCCTCTGACAGTGCCGCACTGTTCTCATGGGCAACAAGGTCCCTCTCTCTAATGAATACTGAAGCAAAATATTCATTTAGGGCCTCCCCCATCTCCTCAGACTCTAGGCACAAGTTCCCTCCACTATCCCTGATCGGCCCGACTCTCACTCTGATCATCCTCTTATTTCTCACATAAGTGTAGAACGCCTTGGGGTTTTCCAGAATCCTTCCCGCCAGGGCTTTTTCATGCCCCCTTCCAGCTCTCCTCAGTCCATTTTTAGTTCCTTCCTGGCTACCTTGTAACCGTCCAGAGCCGAGAACCTTGCTTCCTCAACCTTACGTAAGCTTCCTTCTTCCTCTTGACTAGAAGCTCCACTTCTCTTGTCATCCAAGACTCCTTCACCTTACCATTCCTTCCTCGTCTCAGTGGGCCAAAACTATCCAGCACTCGCAGCAAGTGCTCCTTAAACAATCCCCACATTACTGTTGTGCATTTCCCCAAGAACTGTTCCCACTTTATGCTCCTCAGCTCCTGTCTAATGTCAGTATAATTTCCCCTCCCCCAATTAAATACCTCCCCATACTGTCTGTTCCTATCCCTCTCCATGACTATGGTAAAGGTCAAGGAGTTGTGGTCACTGTCACCGAAATGCCCTCCCACCGAGACATCTGACACCTGGCCTGGTTCGTTGCCGAGCACCAAATCCAATATGGCCTCCCCCCTAGTCGGCCTATCGACATATTGAGTCAGGAATCCTTCCTGTACACACCTGACAAAATCTGCTCCATCCAAACCATTTGCACTAAGGAGGTTCCAGTCAATATTCGGGAATTTGAAGTCACCCATGACAACAACTCTGTTACTTCTGCACTTTTCCAAGATCTGCCGCCCAATCTGTTCCTCCATATCTCTGCTCCTATTGGGGTGTCTATAGAAAACTCCCAATAAAGTGACTGCTCCTTTCTTGTTTCTGACTTCCACCCATACTGACTCAGTCGACAAACCCTCCTCAACAACGCCTTTCTGCAGCTGTGATGCACTCCCTAATTAACAGTGCCACTCCCCCTCCTCTTTTACCTCCCTCCCTATTCTTCTGAAAATATCTAAACCCCGGAACATCTAACAACCATTCCTGCTCCTGTGAAATCCATGTCTCCGTAATGGCTACAACATCGTAGTTCCAAGTACTGATCCATGCTCTAAGCTCATCTCCCTTATTCCTGACACTCCTTGCATTGAAACAGACACACTTTAACCCATTCCACGGAGTGCAACTTTGCCCCATCAACTGTCTACCCTTCCTCACAGACTTGCTGCATACTATTTCTGCCTGTTCAACAGCTACCCTATCCTCTGATCCATAGCTCTGGTTCCCATCCCCCTGCCAAACTAGTTTAAACCCTCCCAAAGAGCTCTAGCAAACCTCTCACCCACGATATTGGTGCCCCTCCAGTTTAGGTGCAATCCGTCCTTCATGTACCGGTCCCACCTTCCCCAGAAGATATCCCAATGATCCACATATCTGAAGCCTTCCCTCCTGCACCAGCCCTGTAGCCACATGTTCAGCTGCACTCGCTCTCTGTTCCTTGCCTCACTTGCACGTGGCACCGGTAGCAACCCTGAGATCACTACTCTGCTCGTCCTGCTCTTTAGCTTCCAACCTAACTCCCTAAAATCACTGTTTAGATCCTCATCCCTTTTCGTAGCTATGTTGTTGGTGCCTATGTGCACCACGACTTCTGGTTGCTCCCCCTCCCTCTTAAGAATCCTGTAGACTCGATCCGAGACATCCCTGGCCCTGGCACCCGGGAGGCAACATACTTTCCGGGAGTCTCGATCACGACCACAGAATCTCCTATCCGTTCCCCTAACCATTGAGTCTCCTATCACTTTTGCTTTTCTATTCTCCCCCTTCCCTTCTGAGCCACAGAGCCAGACTCAGTGCCAAAGACCTGGCCGCTGGGGCCTTTCCCCGGTAGGTCATCCCCCCCAACAGCAACCAAAATGGTATACTTGTTTTGAAGTGGAACGGCCACAAGGGATCCCTGCACTGTCTGGCTGTTCCTCTTCCTTCCCCTGACTGTAACCCAGCTGCTCTTGTCCTGTACCTTGGGTGTGGTTACCTCCCTGTAACTCGTCTCTATCGCCCCCTCTGCCTCCCGGATGATCCGAAGTTCATCCAGCTTCAGCTCCAGTTCCCTAACACGGTCTCTGAGGAGCTGGAGTTGGGTGCACTTCCCACAGGTGTAGTCAGCGGGGACACCGGTGGTGTCTCTCACCTCCATAGCCCTAGCCTCCATCCCCTCTGATCTTACAGGATGTTGCTGCCCTGTGAACCAACTGTTACCTCGCCCTCTAACTCTGCTCCCAGTCAGCTGCACTCTCTGTAAACTCCCGGCTCCCTTCACGCTCTTTGAGGAAATTAAATGAAAGGAGCACCTTGCTCCCTCCTCACCTAACTTCCTCAGTCACCAAACTCTCACTATAGCACTCAAATTCAGCACTCCCTCAGTCACCAAACTCTCACTATAGCACTCAAATGCACCCAAATTCAGCACTCCCTCAGTCACCAAACTCTCACTATAGCACTCAAATGCACCCAAATTCAGCACTCAGTGCAAACAAAGTCTGCACTGTAGGGGATCACTTTTATACTGTGAGACTAGCCTCTGAAAACTGGCCTAATCCAATTAACTAATTAACAAGCTCCAGCTGCAAGTAGAACCTCTGGTTAAAGCTGATTGAAAACTCACCTTCTTCTAAACCCAAACAGCAACTTTTAAGTTAATTAACTAAATAAAAGAAAGACTAGCCTTTGATAAAAATGAAGCCTTAATATCCCTCAGTCACCAAACTCTCACTATAGCACTCAAATGCACCCAAATTCAGCACTCAGTGTTATGAAATGCTTCGAGCGGCTAGCCATGAGACGGATTACTGCCAGCCTCCCAGACGGCCTCGATCCACTGCAGTTTGCCTATCACCAGCAAACACTATCTCCCTGGCTCTACAATCAACACTCGAACACCTCGACACCAAGGACACCTATGTAAGACTGCTGTTCATAGACTACAGCTCCGCCTTCATTATCCCGACAAGACCAATAACCAAACTCCATAATCTTGAACTTGACCCCTCCCTGTGCAGCTGGATCCTTGACTTCCTCACCAACAGACCGCAATCTGTCAGGATCGGCAACAGCACCTCCTCCACAATAGTCCTCAACACCGGGGCCCCGCAAGCATGTGTGCTCAGTCTACTGTACTCCCTATACACCCATGACTGTGTGGCAAGATTTAACTCCAACACAATCTATAAGTTTGCGGATGATACGACTGTGGTGGGCCGTATCTCAAACAACGACGAATCAGACTACAGAAGGGAGATAAATCACTTGGTTGCACGGTGTACCGAAAACAACCTCTCTCTAAATGCTGGAAAGACCAAGGAACTGATCATCGACTTCAGGAAGCGCAGCACGACACACACTCCCGTCTGCATCAATGGCTCCGAAGTGGAGATGGTCGATAGCTCTAAGTTCCTGGGGGTCACCATCACCAACAGTCTGGTCCACTCACGTTGATGCAACAGTCAAGAAAGCCCAACATTGTCTACTTCCTACGGAAGCTAAAGAAATTTGGCATGTCTGCATCGACTCACAAACTTCTACAGATGTGCGATAGAGAGCATCCTATCCGGCTGTATCACAGCCTGGTATGGCAACTGCTCGGTCCAAGATCGTAAGAAACTGCAGAGTGTGGTGAACTCAGCCCAACGCAGCACACAAACTTGCCACCCCCACATTGATTCTGTCTACACCTCCCGCTGCCTCAGGAAGGCAGACAGCATTATCAGAGACCCCTCACACCCAGGCATTGCCTTCTTCCAGACCCTTCCATCAGGCAGAAGGTACAGAAGTCTGAAGACCCGCACATCCAGACATAGGAACAGCTTCTTCCCCACAGCTACTAGACTCCTCAATGACTCCCCCTCGGACTGATCTGTTCCCTGTAAGAACACCATTCACGATGCCCTATGCTGCTCTTGCTCATGTATTTGCTTTGTTTGGCCCCTTGTTCCGCACTGTAACCAATCACTGTCTGTCGATGTACCATTTGTCAATGTTCTCTGTCGATTATTCTTTTGTCTACTATGTGCGTACTGTGTACGTTCCCTTGGCCGCAGAAAAATACTTTTCACTGTACTTCGGTACATGTGACAATAAATCAAATCAAATCAAAGAATTGGAGAATCCAGCCCAATATGTCTGGGATTTTTTATTAAGCGTATCTTCACACACATCTCTTTTTCGATTTGGGCTCTGTTGAGGGAGTGGTTGAAGCAATGAATCTGATTATCAATCTGTTAAACTGAGTTATCAACGCTCTTTCCGTGGCCACAACCTGAACCTGGATCTTAGGCCAAGTGGTCGGGGCGCGACCACTGTGCTCAACCCAGAGACTAACGGACCAAGATTAACATTGGCTTGGGACTGAGCATTGGCTGTGGGATCACACACAGGTGCAGGAGAGTGGCACTTCTGAGCATGGGATAGTATAGGAGAGCATAGGATGGAGCGGAGAGAGAGAGCAAGAGAGAGATGGAGAGAGGTTTTGGGAAAGAGGGCAGAGAGAGAGAGAGAAGGGGAAGAGAATGAGGAGAGAGAGAATAGGGAAGAGAGATGGGAAGAGAGGAAGGAGAGAGGGTAAGTGAGAGGGTGTGTAGAGTGTGGGATAGTGAGAAGGGGAGAAAGAAAACAAGTTTAGAAGATTAAGTAGGGTTGATAGGGTCATGGGAGTTATTTCTATTACTCGGTGTGGAGGTGGGGGGGGGGGGGGGAGAGTTCAGAGCAAGGTGGATATAACCTTACATTTAGAGCTAGTTTGACAGAGGTGATGTTGGGAAGATACCTTCACATAAAGGGGAGTGGAAATCAGAAACTCTCCCACCAACATTTATGGATGCTGGGGATCAATTGGAGATTTCAGGACTGCATTGGATGGAGCTTTGTTGGATAAGAGTTTCAGGGTATTAAGAGATATTGAGCTAAGCTGGATGAATGTTGTTGAGGTAATTGAATGGTGAATCTGTCTCCAAGGTGAAACGACCATCTCCCATGATTAACTTTTGCCAATCACAAAATGCAAAGGATTCTTTCTTTCTAGGTTGGAATCAACGATGACAACAATATTGGTTGTCATGGGATCACAGATAGTACAGACTAGGAGACCATTCAGCCCTCTATCGAATGGAAATCCAGTCGGGTCCAGGTCTCCCCCCATTTGAACACATTGGTTGAACATTGGGAATGGGAGCAGAGATGCAGCGAGAGTTACATCTTTCATTACTTATTGGCAGATGTTCATTTGGTGATTAGTTACACTTCAGAAAGTGTTGCGGTCTCTCTCTCCTCCATTAATATTCAATGGTCACTGCCTTGGTCCTCAGGTACTCGTTCAGAGCTTCTTCTCCTGTGGAATGAGAGAGAAATAGTTACTGTTGTGTAAACAAGAACCAACATCTCGGCCAAAGTGATGCCCCTTCATCCCAAACCCTTTCTCCATCAATTTTCAAAACATTAGGAACGGGAGGAAGCCACTCTGTTCCTCAAGCGTATTCCTCCATTCAATTAAATCACCTCTGATCTGTACCTTGATACATTAATCCTGTAAAACTTAAGTACCCTACCGCCCACCTGCCATTGTGGTTCCAGTTACATGGCGGGTGAGGGGGATGGGGAGGAAAGAAGGGGACCGACCATCCATTCAGTTTGGGACAATAAATAGTTAAAATTTTACGGTTGCCCCACTTGACATAAATCACAGAATCACTGCTGAATGAACCCCTCATCAAGGGGATCTACCAAACCCACCACCTCCACCACCGAGGACAAGAGCAGCAGATACCTGGCAACATCACCATCTGCCAGTCCTCCCCCCACAAGTCACTCACCTGACCTGGAAATATACCGGCCACTCCGTCACTGTCACTGGGTCAAAGTGCTGGAACTCGCTCCCTAACAGCACTGTGGGTGTACCTACACCACACAGACTGCAGAGGTGCAGGAAGGCAGCTCACCCCCAACATTCTCAAGGGGCAATTAGGGCGGGGCGAAAATGTTGCAGTTTCCAATGCCACATGTACCTTGAGAATAAATAGTTACTGAAATCCCTCCATAGCCTCACATCTCCCTGTCTCTGGAACCTTGGCAACAGTACATCCACCCATTGGCCCAGGAGATGCCTCCATTCTCCTACCTAAATCTTTCCCGAACCCGGATTGCTTGAAGCCCCCAAAAGGTGTGGCCACGTCGGTCTTGTTGTAGGTGTTGATAAAGACAGTTCCAGCCTGAAGCTTCTCGCTGACGTAAAGAGCTTTGCTGATATCGTGGGTAAACACTCCTGAGGCCAGCCCATACTCTGTGCTGTTAGCTCGTTTCAGTACACCATCAAGATCCCTGTGTTCACAACAAATCCCACAGGGTCAACACTGCAACATTGTCCTCTAACAGTCATGTGACGCTAGTTGCATAGTAAACGGTTCATGTGTCCTCGCGGCAGCGCAACCAGGAGAGATTTCATCACCATGGTTCTTAAGTGCACAGATCCTCCCACCTCGTGGTGGCACAGTGGTTAGCACTGCTGCCACACAGTGCTCGGGACCTGGGTTCGATCCCGGCCTTGGGGGGGGGGGGGGGGGGGGTCACTGTCTGTGCGGAGTCTGCACATGTTTCCTGTGTTTTTGTGGGCACTCCATTCCAACGTTGTACAGGTTAGGTGGATTGGCCACGCTAAATTACCCCTTAGTGTCCAAAGGGTTAGGTGGCGTTACGGAAATAGGGCGGGGCATTGGGACAAGGCAGGGTGCTCTTTCGGAGGCTCGGTGCAGACTCGATGGGCTGAATGGCCCCCTACTGCACTGTAAAGATTCTATGGAAGGGGCGAAATTCTCCGGAAACGGCGCGATGTCCGCCGACTGGCGCCCAAAACGGCGCAAATCAGTCGGGCATCGCGCCGCCCCAAAGGTGCGGAATGCTCCGCATCTTTGGGGGCCGAGCCCCAACCTTAAGGGGCTAGGTCGGCGCCGGACGAATTTCCGCCCCGCCAGCTGGCGGGAAAGGCCTTTGGTGCCCCGCCAGCTGGCGCAGAAGTGACATCTCCGGGCGGCGCATGCGCGGGAGCGTTAGCGGCCGCTGACGGCATTCCCGCGCATGCGCATTAGAGGGAGTCTCTTCCACCTCCGCCATGGTGGAGACCGTGGCGAAGGCGGAAGGGAAAGAGTGTCCCCACGGCACAGGCCCGCCAGCGGATCGGTGGGCACCAATCGCGGGCCAGGCCACCGTGGGGGCACCCCCCGGGGTCAGATCGCCCTGCGCCCCCCCCCCCCCCCCCCCAGGACCCCGGAGCCCGCCCACGCCGCCTTGTCCTGCCGGTAAGGTAGGTGGTTAATCTACGCCGGCGGGACAGGCATTTTAGCGGCGGGACTTCGGCCCATCCGGGCCGGAGAATCGCGCGGGGGGCCCCGCCAACCAGCGCGGCGTGATTCCCGCCCTCGCTGAATATCCGGTGCCGGAGACTTCGGCAACCGGCGGGGGCGGGATTCACGCCAGCCCCCGGCGATTCTCCGACCCAGCGGGGGGTCGGAGAATCTCGCCCAAGGAGTTTACCATTCTAACCTGTGAATCTACTAATTTTCTAAAGTCTCTGTGCGGGGAGCTGAGTTTGAGAAAACTTACCCATTTGGGAATTTAGAGATGATCATGATAGGCCCAAAGGATTCCTCCTTGGCGATGAACATATCATCTTGCACGTCAGTAAACACAGTCGGTTCAAAGAAAAACCCTGCAATACAAACAGCAACTCAGGGTTATTGACCAATTAATACGCGGCACCGAGCTCAGATGGCTGGACAGCTGGTTCACATTGCAGAGCAAGGCAAACAGCGCAGATTCAACTCCTGTACTCTGTATCGAACCCTGTGCTGCACCTGAATTGGGCCAAAAGGCTGTGCTCAATCCGGTAACAGTTGGTGATTGGATCTGATCCCACTGAAATGCTTTTCAGAGTCCCAAGATTCCAGATTTAGTTTCAGTTTTGGTTCTGGAAGCCTGGTGAAGAGGTCCAACTAACTCTCTCCAAAGAAATACCAGATAACTCTCTCGAGAAAGCCGCGGTGAGGGCCGCCTCTCTCTCCAGAAAGCTTCTGGGTGCTGTTCTCCTTAGTCTACAGGGGCTGAAGACAAACCACAAACTAAAAGCTGCTGTTAGCAATATAACTCTCTCCGGAAAGCTGCTAAAATGTATCTGCCCCGTGCTGTACCTGTCCTGGGAGGTCTGATGGGACTTTGATATTTTCTGATCTGCCCCTGTGCTGTACCTGTCCTGGGAGGTCTGATGGGACTTTGATATTTTCTGATTCTTCAATTCAAATCAACTGTTGAATAAACTTTCACTTCCTGGAATTTGCTCTTTGCTGAGCTCTGAGTCTGGGGAAAGTTAGCATTGCCGCGGATGCAACATTACAGCCTCAATATTAAACTTGTAGTGATATACCGTTCACCTTCCAGAACGGAATCTCCGACGTCTTGCAGACGCTGGCTCCACATCCTGACTGCTGTTCTTTGGAGTTCCCTCCGAGTGACAGTGCTTCGCTGATTTGAAAGGTCAAACTGAGTAAAACCATTCCTAGATTCCAAATTCATACCCAGTAAAGCACGGTCACTTCCTCTTTCTCTCTGCAGAAAGCACTTTCCTGCCTTTAATGTGGTTAAAAGCTTCAGTGTTATACTCCCAGAGCGGACCCCAGCAGTGACTCAGATACTGGACAGAAACCCCAATACTTATTTTAATTTTTTCAGACTGTGAGGAAAGGATTCTTCGCTCCAGGACTGATTTCACAAAGAAATAGGCATATGGCAAATTTAAACAAGCTTTATTACTAACACAATATTAAAATCTTTAATGCCACACCAGTAACTAACTTACAATTACCCTTAAACAAAGCGAATCAATTCAGTGACCCTTAACTGCTATCTTTATTCCCACTCAAACAACAGAACCATCTCAGTTCCCAATCCACTGTTAAATATAGTGAGCACTCAGGAATTCTCGCTCTGGAGTGAGGTCTTGAAACTCCACTTTGAGTTTGAGAGATCTTTTGAGACTTCTTAAAGAAAGAAACTTGACTCCCTGTCAGAATGATGGAGAACCTCTGGCTGTATATTTTCAGAAACCTTCTCAGCCCCCCTTCCAGCCCAAGCCAAACCTTAACACCTGACTGCATCATCCGCTGGTCCCTCCCAGTATCTAATTCATCTTATTAAACCGAACACAGTGGGTGGGATTCTCTGCTGCCCGATGCCGATATTGTAATTGGCGATTAGGCGGAGAATCCACTCCGACGACAAAACCGGGGCAGGCGCCCGTTTGACGCCGGTTTGCGAATTTCCGTCCGCTCCGAAATGGCATCATCATGTCGCGTGCCGTTGCAACAGCGTTGGCGCATCATCGGCAGCCCCTCCCACGATGCTCCGCCCCCAATGGGCCGAGTTCCCGACCGTGCAGGACACGTGAGGTCTCAGTGGTCAGGAACCCGGCGTTGTGACTGCGGACTGTGTCCAGCGCTGCTACACTCGACCGGGGTCTGTGCCGCTGGCCGGAAGGTCTTCCGTGAGGGCTGGGGGGACTGGTGGGAGGTGGCCAGGTGATGGCCGTTGGGGTTGAGGATGGCGGGTCGGGCCCGCGTGCGGCCGACGCCGTGTTGTACTGGTCACCGCTGCAGGTCATCGCCTTGCGCAAGCAGGGCCAAGGACCCGGCCATTCTCTGGCCATTCTCGGCGCTGGAGCAGCACCAATGCGAACCGGAATCGGTGAGGGGTCAGCGGCGATTCTGGCGTCGTAAAACGCCCGGGAATTCTCCGTTCCAGCCGGCACATAGCCGCTGAAATGGAGAATCCTGCCCAATGCCTCTAGGTAGAACTCTGCAGGGAACCCTCACAATCTAAATCATTGTCCATTACCCCAAACGTTTACAATGCTTTCATTGAACCTCTGGCTCCAAAAGGCCCAGCTGTCGTGCAAACCAGCATTTTAAAAACACTACTGCAGCAGTCACACACACTAACCCAGGATTTTAACCCTTACAGCACCAAATACATATAATACAATGGGCGGGATTTTCCTATCCCACGGCGGATTGGAGAATCGCCGGAGGGGGGGTGGGGGGGGGGGTGGGGGGGGCGCGAATCCCGCGACACCGCTCGGACCCCGGCCCGACGATTCTCCGGCAACCGGAGAATTGGCACCAATAGCGCCGCCGCAGTCGGCGTGGCGCCGGTTGGGGGCCGCTCAACACGGCGCCCCCACCCCCCCACATCGGCTATTCTCCCCACACGATGGGCCGAGTGCCCGCCGGGTCCGGTCAGGTTCCACCGGCGTCATTCTCGTGTGGTCCTACCCGGCGGGACCTCGGCATTCTGGTGGCGGGGGGGGCGCCTGGTGGGGGGCGAGGGGGAATCCGACTCCAGGGGGGGCCTCCACGGTGGCCTGGCCCACGATCGGGGTCTACCGATCGGTGGGTAGGCTTATCCCAGTGGGGGCCTATGTTCCTCCGCGCCGGGCCCCTGTAGGTCTCCGCCATGTTGCGCGGTGCCGGCGCGGAGATGGCAATCCACGCGCATGTGCGAACTCACACTGGCCGTGCGTCCGCCTGTATCGGCAGCGGGAGCTGCGTGAAGCGCTCCAGTGCCGTGCTGGCCCCCTGTGCGGCGCAGGATCGCTGATCCTAGGGGCTAGATGACACCGTCGTAAAACCCTCCGCTATTTACGACACCGTCAACACTTAGCCCCAAGATCAGACTATCCCACACAATATATCTGAAATACCCAGTTTCATCACATCCGTCATAGCTAGATGTTTATAAACATTCCAATTTGATACACAGCAGGGTCCTTGAGATCCAGTCAAGTGTGAAGGGAAATTAAATTAAACAATCCAGACAGCATTCTGTGTGCAAGCTGTCAATCACAGCCCAGTACAGGCAATGTCATATTGATGTGAATGAAAGCCTTGCAGATCAAAGCTCTGAGGGGGTTTAAACCCAGCTGATGTGGTTTTCGCTTTCTAGGAATTTACAGCCGCTGCTTTCTCTGCCTGAGGCAGCAGGTGGAGTGCACAGGTGAGTTCGACAGCAGTAGGTTTTTCACTGTCTCTTTCTGGACTGGTCTCTGGCTTCCAGAGACAGGGGTCTCTGTTATGGGGGGGTCTCTTGTGGGGAGCTCTGTTGTGCAGGGTGCGTGGGTTCACTGCTGGGGCTCTCTAATGGAGGGTGTCTGGTGGGGGTTCTGTTATGGGGGGGTCTCCAGTCGATGCCCCTCTTATAGAGAGTCTCTGTTGGGGGCTCTGTTATGGGGGGTTTCTAGGGTGGGAAGGATTTGCATTGTGGGGAGGGATCCTCTGATGCAACGACAACAATCTCTCCCTCAATGTCAGCAAAATTAAGGAGCTGGTCATCGATTTCAGGAAGCAAAGTGTCGTACACACCCCTGTCTGCATCAATGGGGCAGAGGTGGAGATCATAGTGGTTACCACTGTTGCTTCAAAGCGCTAGGGACCCGTGTTCGATTCCCGGCTTGGGTCACTGTCTGTGTGGAGTCTGCACGTTCTCCCCGTGTCTGCATGAGTTTCCTCCGGGTGCTCCGGTTTCCTCCCACAAAAGATTTGAACAGACTGTATAGTTGATTGCTGGGAAGTATGTTTCCCAGGGTTATTATTTGCTGTAACCTGTTTTGATACATGTTTGTAATAAAAGACATTTTTTTAAAAAAGAAAGCAAAACAGCACTTATACCAGCATGTCCACATTGACTCTTACCAACTTTTACAGATGCACCATAGAAGGGCAGCACGGTAGCATTGTGGATAGCACAATTGCTTCACAGTTCCAGGGTCCCACACACACATACACACATCGACACAGACCCATGCAGACAATTACACAGACGCAGATACACACTCACAGATACACAGACGCACACAGAAACACAGGCACACACAGACATACACAGACCCCCACACACACACACACACAGACACACGCAGACCCACACAGAAACACAGACCCACACACACACAGACCCACACAGATACACAGACCCACACACAGACACACACAGACACACGCAGGCCCACACAGATACACAGACCCACACAGAAACACAGGCACACACAGACATACACAGACCCACACACACGCACGCAGACCCACACAGAAACACAGACCCACACAGAAACACAGACCCACGCACACACAGACCCACAAATACACAGACCCATACACACACACACACACAGACACACGCAGACCCACACAGAAACAGACCCACACACACACAGACCCACACAGATACACAGGCCCACACACAGACACACACACACACAGACACATGCAGACCCACACTAAAACACAGACCCACATACACAGACAGGCACACACTCACACACACACACAACACAGAGGGCAAATGGGTGGTTGAGAGGGAAATAAATTATTAATAAAATAAAAGGATAAATTGATGCACTGGGATAGCTTCTGGTTAATGTCTTTCTGAGGTTCAGCTTTCAGTTTGGTACTTTGTCCTTCTAGGCCTGAGATGGTTTTCCCTGTTAAGGTTGTTTACTTTCCCTGTGGATTCGGGATTAGTTCAAATTCACCACGAAGGATGTGCTGGTTTAGAACACTAAAGCAGTTCTTCAGATGCGAGCGAGAGAGAGAGACTGCCACTTCTGCCACTTCTGCCCAGCTCTCTCAGAATCCCCGCGGAGGAACCAGAACACTGCCCCTGTGGCCAGCACACAGGTCGCCATCCATCCAATCTGACCAAATTCCTCCAAACCTGGCTTCCTTGATTCACTCGGAGCCGATGGGGCTGACTTCTCCTCGTCAAACATGAAACCTGGGAACACACCATGGCCTGACCAGCACTCTTCATCTCAAAGGCACATTCCAATTGTTGGTTCACGGACCAAAAATAACAATAAGAAATGAGAAGGGGACTAAACAGGAAGGACTCTGTGAGCAGGTACATATCCTCAAATCAGCATCATTAAAACAGACTGTTGCGTCATTATCACGTTCCTGCTTCTGGGTCTGCTGTGTGGAGATAGCCACCGAATCCCCCATTACACCAGTAACTTCATTAAAATATTCCATTTGCTACAAAGCTCTTTGGGATACCAAGGTTGCGAACGGTGCGATAGAAATTCATGTTCTTTTTCGTTCCACACAATACTCTACAGAAAGGGGAATACCTCAGGATGCGGAGGTGAATACTTGTGTGAACTTGCGGGGTCCACCTACCAGGTCTGGGAACTTGCTTCCCTCCATAGACCAGCCTTGCCCCTTCCTTCACCCCTGTAGCGCAATACTCAATCAGCTTGTCCAAATGGGCCTTGTGGTTCTGAGGCCCATGGTCTGTTGATCGGTCCAAAGGATCGCCAATTCTCATTTTCTTTACTTCTTCCACCTGTGAGATATTAAAATAGAATAAAGGAGAAAAACGAACTAGAATCTGACAGCACACAACCAGGGGCTTTTCACAGAAACTTCATTGAGGCATACTTGTGACAATAAGCAATTATTATTAGGTGTCTTGGGCCTTCATTTCATGCTTTCTCTGAAAAATTGCACATTGACAGTGCAGCACTCCCTCAGTACTGACCCTCTGAAAGTGCAGCACTCCCTCAGCACTGACCCTCTGACAGTGCGGCGCTCCCTCAGTACTGACCCTCTGACAGTGCAGCACTCCCTCAGCACTGACCCTCTGACAGTGCGGCACTCTCTCAGTACTGACCCTCTGACAGTGCGGCACTCCCTCAGTACTGACTCTCTGACAGTGCAGCACTCCCTCCGTACTGACCCTCTGACAGTGCAGCACTCCCTCAGTACTGACCCTCTGACAGTGCGGCACTCCCTCAGTGCTGACCCTCTGACAGTGCGGCACTCCCTCAGTACTGACCCTCTGACAGTGCGGCACTCCCTCAGTACTGACCCTCTAACAGTGCGGCACTCCCTCAGTACTGACCCTCTGACAGTGCAGCACTCCCTCAGTAATGACCCTCTGACAGTGCAGCACTCCCTCAGTACTGACCCTCTGACAGTGCAGCACTCCCTCAGTACTGACCCTCTGACAGTGCAGCACTCCCTCCGTACTGACCCTCTGACAGTGCAGCACTCCCTCAGTACTGACCCACTGACAGTGCGGCACTCCCTCAGTGCTGACCCTCTGACAGTGCGGCACTCCCTCAGTACTGACCCTCTGACAGTGCGGCACTCCCTCAGTACTGACCCTCTGACAGTGCGGCACTCCCTCAGTACTGACCCTCTGACAGTGCAGCGCTCCCTCAGTACTGACCCTCTGACAGTGCAGCACTCCCTCAGTACTGACCCTCTGACAGTGCAGCACTCCCTCAGTACTGACCCTCTGACAGTGCAGCGCTCCCTCAGCACTGACCCTCTGACAGTGTAGCACTCCCTCAGTACTGACCTTCTGACAATGCAGCACTCCCTCAGCACTGACCCTCTGACAGTGCAGCACTCCCTATGTACTGACCTTCTGACAGTGCAGCACTCCCTCAGTACTGACCCTCTGACAGTGCAGCACTCCCTCAGTACTGACCCTCTGACAGTGCGGCACTCCCTCAGTACTGACCCTCTGACAGTGCAGCGCTCCCTCAGTACTGACCCTCTGACAGTGCAGCACTCCCTCAGTACTCACCCTCTGGCAGTGCAGCACTCCCTCAGTACTGACCCTCTGACAGTGCAGCACTCCCTCAGTACTGACCCTCTGACAGTGCGGCACACCCTCAGTACTGACCCTCTGGCAGTGCGGCACTCCCTCAGCACTGACCCTCTGACAGTGCAGCACTCCCTCAGTACTGACCCTCTGGCAGTGCGGCACTCCCTCAGTACTGACCCTCTGACAGTGCGGCACTCCCTCAGCACTGACCCTCTGACAGTGCAGCACTCCCGCAGTACTCACCCTCTGGCAGTGCGGCACTCCCTCAGCACTGACCCTCTGATAGTGCAGCACTCCCTCAGCACTGACCCTCTGACAGTGCAGCACTCCCTCAGCACTGATCCTCTGACAGTGCAGCACTCCCTCAGCACTGACCCTCTGACAGTGCAGCACTCCATCAGTACTGACCCTCTGACAGTGCAGCACTCCCTCAGGACTGATCCTCGGACAGTGCAGCACTCCCTCAGCACTGACCCTCTGACAGTGCAGCACTCCCTCAGGACTGACCCTCTAACAGTGCAGCACGCCCTCAGTACTGACCCTCTGACAGTGCAGCACTCACTCAGCACTGACCCTCTGACAGTGCAGCACTCCCTCAGCACTGATCCTCGGACAGTGCAGCACTCCCTCAGCACTGACCCTCTGACAGTGCGGCACTCCCTCAGTACTGACCTTCTAACAGTGCAGCACTCCCTCAGTACTGACCCTCTGACAGTGCAGCACTCCCTCAATACTGACCCTCTGACAGTGTGGCACTCCCTCAGTACTGACCCTCTGACAGTGCAGCGCTCCCTCAGTACTGACCCTCTGACAGTGCAGCACTCCCTCAGTTCTGACCCTCTGACAGTGCGGCACTCCCTCAGTACTGACCCTCTGACAGTGCAGCGCTCCCTCAGTACTGACCCTCTGACAGTGCAGCACTCCCTCAGTACTCACCCTCTGGCAGTGCGGCACTCCCTCAGCACTGACCCTCTGACAGTGCAGCACTCCCTCAGCACTGACCCTCTGACAGTGCAGCACTCCCTCAGCACTGATCCTCTGACAGTGCAGCACTCCCTCAGCACTGACCCTCTGACAGTGCAGCACTCCCTCAGTACTGACCCTCTGACAGTGCAGCACTCCCTCAGGACTGACCCTCTGACAGTGCGGCACTCCCTCAGTACTGTCCCTCTGACAGTGCAGCACTCCCTCAGTACTGTCCCTCTGACAGTGCAGCACTCCCTCAGCACTGACCCTCTGACAGTGCAGCACTCCCTCAGCACTGACCCTCTGACAGTGCTGCACTCCCTCGGTACTGACCTTCTGACAGTGCAGCACTCCCTCAGCACTGACCCTCTGACAGTGCAGCACTCCCTCAGTACTGACCCTCTGACAGTGCAGCACTCCCTCAGGACTGACCCTCTGACAGTGCGGCACTCCGTCAGTACTGACCCTCTGACAGTGCGGCACTCCGTCAGTATTGACCCTCTGATAGTGCAGCACTCCCTCAGTACTGAGCCTCTGACAGTGCTGCACTCCCTCAGTACTGACCCTCTGACAGTGCTGCACTCCCTCAGTACTGACCTTCTGACAGTGCAGCACTCCCTCAGCACTGACCCTCTGACAGTGCAGCACTCCCTCAGTACTGACCCTCTGACAGTGCAGCACTCCCTCAGTACTGAGCCTCTGACAGTGCTGCACTCCCTCAGTACTGACCCTCTGACAGTGCAGCACTCCCTCAGGACTGACCCTGTGACAGTGCGGCACTCCGTCAGTACTGACCCTCTGACAGTGCAGCACTCCCTCAGTACTGAGCCTCTGACAGTGCTGCACTCCCTCAGTACTGACCCTCTGACAGTGCTGCACTCCCTCAGTACTGACCTTCTGACAGTGCTGCACTCCCTCAGTACTGACCCTCTGACAGTGCAGCACTCCCTCAGGACTGACCCTGTGACAGTGCGGCACTCCGTCAGTACTGACCCTCTGACAGTGCAGCACTCCCTCAGTACTGAGCCTCTGACAGTGCAGCACTCCCTCAGTACTGACCCTCTGACAGTGCAGCACTCCCTCAGTACTGACCCTCTGACAGTGCAGCACTCCCTCAGTACTGACCCTCTGACAGTGCGGCACTCCCTCAGCACTGACCCTCTGACAGTGCAGCACTCCCTCAGTACTGACCCTCTGACCGTGCAGCACTCCCTCAGTACTGAGCCTCTGACAGTGCAGCACTCCCTCAGTACTGACCCTCTGACAGTGCGGCACTCCCTCAGTACTGACCCTCTGACAGTGCGGCACTCCCTCAATCGGTGAAGCTAAAGTCGCCGCAGTCCCAGGTGACCATAAGCTGCTTTCCCCTTTGAGGGGGAGAGCTGGCTGGCGGTGATTTAACCTGAGGCGAGGGGCGAGGTTGAGCAGGTGGGGCCTTGAGGACTAATCTCCCTCAGTTCTGCGCTGTGAGTGTCAGGCTGATTGCTTGTCCTCAATTCCTGGAGTGAGACTTCGAATGCACAGTTGTTGGGTTCAGAGGTTATGATAGCCACTGAAGCAACATTGACATGGGTCGTGTTTGAGAGTTTTATTTGCTCTGCTTGATAACTGAACGGGCAGTGAACTGGACGACTTACCACCTTGTGCAGAAACTGGTCGTGAATAGATTCCTCCAGGAAAAGTCTGCCCGCAGCAATGCAGTTCTCCCCCTTGTTGAAAAACACAGCCCCCATTCCCTGGAAACAGATGGCAAGAGGGAAATACATCTTTACGTTATTATCAACCTCAGCATATTGGTGGCACTGGTCGCCGGGGATTATGGCCCAGCCCCAGTGTTTTAAAAAAATATATATTTATTAAGAATTTTTTAACAAGATTTTCAACCTTACAAACCCCCCCCCCCCGTAACACAAAAGAAACAAAGTTTGTGTAGCAAGACATGAACTTGGCAAGTCAATGTGATACAGAACTTTGTACATTGGATTCCTCCCGTACATTTCAGTTTTCCGCATCATTCATGTATTTTCTTGCTCAAATGCCCCCCAGAAAAAAAAACCTTCCCCCTCCCTCCCTCCCCCCCCCCCCCAAGAAAGATATCCCCCCTTTCCCCCCCCCACCCCCCCCACACCCCCTGGGTTGCTGCTGCTGCTGTCCGACCTTCATCTAATGCTCCGCGAGATAATCTAGGAACGGTTGCCACCGCCTGTAGAACCCCTGCGCAGACCCTCTCAAGGCAAACCTTATCCTCTCCAACTTGATAAACCCAGCCATATCGTTTATCCAGGCTTCCACGCTGGGGGGCTTCGCCCCCTTCCACGTTAACAAGATCCTTCGCCGGGCTACTAGGGACGCAAAGGCCAGAATGCCGGCCTCTTTCGCCTCCTGCACTCCCGGCTCGTCCACTACTCCAAATATTGCTGGCCCCCAGCTTGGCTTGACCCGGACTTTCACCACCTTAGATACTATTCCCGCAACTCCCCTTCAGAACCCCTCCAGTGCCGGGCACGACCAAAACATATGGACATGGTTCGCCGGGCTTCCTGAGCACCTCCCACATCTGCCCTCCACCCCAAAGAACCTACTCAGCCTCGCCCCCGTCATATGCGTTCTGTGAACTACCTTAAACTGTATCAGGCTGAGCCTGGCACACGAGGAAGAGGAATTAACCCTACTCAGGGCATCAGCCCACAGCCCCTCCTCCCCCAGCTCCTCCCATTTACCCTTCAGCTCCTCTACCAAAGCCTCCCCCTCTTCTTTCATCTCCTGGTATATCGCCGACACCTTGCCCTCTCCGGCCCAAAATCACCCTGTCTTGAATCCCCTGTGCCGGGAGTAGCGGGAATTCCCTCACCTGCCGCCTCACAAACACCCTCACTTGCATGTACCTGAAAGCGTTTCCCGGGGGTAGCCCAAACTTCTCCTCCAGCGCCCCTAAGCTCGCAAACGTCCCATCGATGAACAGGTCCCCCATTCTTCTGATCCCTGCCCAATGCCAGCTCTGAAACCCCCCGTCCATCCTTCCTGGGACAAACCGATGGTTATTGGATTGGATTTGTTTATTGTCACGTGTACCGAGGTACAGTGAAAAGTATTTTTCCGCGAGCAGCTCAACAGATCATTAAATACATGAGAAGAAAAGGGAATAAAAGAAAATACATAATAGGGCAACACAACATATCCAATGTAACTACATAAGCACTGGCATCGGATGAAGCATACAGGGTGTAGTGTTAATGAGGTCAGTCCATAAGAGGGTCATTTAGGAGTCTGGTAACAGCGGGGAAGAAGCTGTTTTTGAGTCTGTTCGTGCGTGTTCTCATACTTCTGTATCTCCTGCCCGATGGAAGAATTTGGAAGAGTGAGTAAGCCGGGTGGGAGGGGTCTTTGATTATGCTGCCCGCTTTCCCCAGGCAGCGGGAGGTGTAGATCTCGGCGGAGGATCTCTGATCGGGGACCACACCGAGGCTCCCAACGCTCCCCTGTGTCGTCTCCACTGCCCCCAGATCTTTAGCGTTGCCGCCACCACCGGACTCGTGGTGTACCTTGTCGGCGAGAGCGGCAGCGGTGCCGTCACCAGCGCCCCCAGGCTCGTTCCTTTGCAGGACGCCATCTCCAACCTCTTCCACGCCATCCCCTCTCCCTCCATTACCCACTTACGGATCATCGCCACGTTGGCTGCCCAATAGTAGCCACCCAGATTCGGCGCCGATCCCCAGTGTTAACCACAGCGTGGGACTGGAGTCACATATGTGTCCAGGCCAGATAAAGAGGGTTTTTTTTCTTGGAAGGAACCTGTTTTTCTTAATGATTTTTACGACAACTGAACTGCGTCTTCTGGTACCGCTCGCCAAATTAACCAGATTTATTACATTCCATTCCAGAACATTCCCTCATGCGACTCCAACCCATGATCAATGAATTGCCAGCTGCCCTTGTAACAATGATGCAGTATGAGGAGGTTGGGTGTGGGGGGGTTGGTTTGAGGGGGGGCTGGGTGTGGGGTGGTTGGGGGTTTGGGTGTGGGGGGGGGGGGTTGGGTGTCGGGGCCGGGTGTGGGGGGGTTGGTTTGAGGGGGGGTTGGGTGTGGGGTTTGTGGGGGGGTTCGGTTGTGGATAGGTTGGTTGGAGGGGGTTGGGTGTGGGGGGGGGGCTGGTTGTGGGAGGGGCTGGTTATGGGGGAGTTGGGTGTAGGGGGTGTTGGGTATGGGGTGGTGTTGGGTGTGGGGGGATTGGTTGTGGGGTGGTTGGGTATGGGGGGAGGTTGTGTGTGGGCGGGTTGGGTGTGGGGGGCTGGGTGTTGGGGTGTTGGTGTGGGGGGGTTGAGTGTGGGGGACTGGGTGTGGGGGGGGGTTGGGTGTGTGGGGGTTGGGTGTGTGGGGGGGGTTGGGTGTGTGTGAAGGGGGGTGTGTGTGGGTGTGTGTGTGTGGGGGGGGTACTGTACTGGGTAGTTCTGTCTGTCTGCAGCCCACATTGTTCACTCAGTGTGACCTTGTACAGAGGGGGCAATCTTACCCTAATCCCCTGGGCGGGGTACTCAGCCAGATGGGCTGGGACCCCCACCCCCGCTGCTGTAATATTCTTCTCTCCCCTCAATGCAGAACAAGATTGAATGGAATGTAGAACCAGAGACTTGCCTGACCCAGAATACAATGGATTAGGTTAAAAACTCTGTTAATTCAAATGCTTCGTTCTGCCAAAGTTTGAGTTTTATCTGCTTACCGTACGCACGGCCTTATCTAAATCACAGTCACTGAAGATAATGAGCGGAGATTTTCCTCCCAGCTCCAGAGAGACTTTCTTCACATTAACCAGTGCACAGCTGCAGAGGAAAAGAAATCATAGTTTACAAGACACAGTTTTAAAATTCCTGTTCTTGTTTGCAGATCCTTCCACCCTCGCTCTGTAATGACCTCCATCTCTGCATCACTCCAAAATGATTTTGTTCACTCATTTATGGGATGTGGGCATCGGTGACAAGGTCTGGCATTTATTGCCCATCCCTATTTGCCTTTCAGAAGGTGGGGGTGAGCTGCCTTCTTGAACCTCTGCAGTCCCTGAGATGCAGGTACACCCACTGTGCTGTTAGGGAGGGAGTTCCAGGATGTTGCCCCAGCGACAGTGAGGGAACGGCCGATATATTTCCCAGTCGGGGTGGTGAGTGACTTGGAGGGGAAGCTCCAGGCGGTGGGGTTCCCAGGTATCTGCTGCTCTAGATGGTGGAGTTTGGAGGTTTGAAAGGTGCCGTGTAAGGAATCTCGATGAGTTGCTGCAATGCATCTTGTAGATGGTACACACGGCTGCCACTGTGCGTCGGAGCTGGAGGGTTTGAATGTTTAAGGGGCTGGATTAAGCTCAATCAAGTGGCCTGCTTGTCTTGGATGGTGTTGAGCTCCTTAAATGTTGAGAGATCCCTGTCCTCCTCCAAATCTGCCTCCCTACGATTCCTGGTTTGTTCACCTCCACCAGTGGCTGTGATTGTGGGGATTTGGATGAGCTGACAGTTGATGGTAAACCAGGAGCGTATTGCGATGGTCAGGATTGAACATGACGCTGGCTTTTCAGAACCTGTTTAGCTCGTCGAGAAAATAGAGTGAAGACCACCAAACTGATTGGTCCCACATCTTCCAGATCCAATGTCTGATATTCCGACCAGGAATCTTTCCTCTCCACCCCTCCCAATTTATTGAATCCTTATTGTAAAGGGTGGGGGTGGAAGAGAAGTCTTTCAATTTGGGTGTGCTTTCTTTGGAGTGTCTGTATCAACCACTCAACAAAGGAATCAATGAGACCTTGTTAATAGCATTTGGTCGAACAGGTCAGGGAACATCTTAATCCTCAGAGAGAAAAGTCATTCACAAGCAGGTGCTTCAGCAGTAGAGGTAACTTCAGCTTGAATCTCACAAGTTGACCCTTGCGAAGGTGCATCACACCAATATTTTCCGCAGTTCCCCGGGAACATTACTGGGTTCATCCTCGGGGCAGTTTGCTGTGGCACTACTTTCATCTGTAGCCGACGGACAAACCGACTAGGGCCAGGTTGGCGCACTGGGCAATAAACACCAGCCTAGCCAGCGACGCCCACATCCCAGACAATAATTAGAAAAATTATTTCTTCTTTAATGAAATCAGGATGATATTTGCTGGTCTCATCTGAGAAGTCTCCAGTTACCTTTTCATAATTTGTTTCCCTATTGGCGTTGACCCAGTGAAGCCAAGCTTCCTCACATCTGGATGGTCAGCTATTCTCTGTCCAATCAACGAACCTGCCAGACAGAAAAATCACCTCTCAGAAAGCAGAGATAAATCCCGGAGGACACTGAGAGAAACAGCCGGGTTTACAACCCGGTCACTGGTCCGGGAATCTGAGTGTTGGGCAGCTGGAGCTGGTGACGGTGCCAGCACTGGCCCACCTATGATCCAGGAGGTCATGAGTTTGAATCCTGCTCCAGAGCATTGAGCCCACAATCGGGCTGACACTCCCAGTGCAGTCCTGATGAACTGCTGCACTGTCTGAGATGCCTTTCAGGAGATCTGGGCCCCCCTGGGCCCTCTCAGGTGGGTGAAAAGGGTCCAATGGCACCATTTTATATGGGCGGCACGGTAGCAGAGTGGTTAGCATTGTTGCTTCACAGTGCCACTTATCAGGTGAGGCGGGGGGACGAGCCCCGAGGGGCTCTCTCTTCTGGTCGGAAGTGCCCGGGCGGGAAGGCAGGAGAATGGGGGTGAGAAAGATATCAGCCATCATTGAATGGCGGAGCAGGCTCGATGGGCTGGATGGCCTAATTCTGCTCCTATGTCTTATGGTCTTACGGCCAGGGTCCCAGGTTCGATTCCCGGCTTGGGTCACTGTCTGTGCGGAGTCTGCACGTTCTCCCCGTGACTGCGTGGGTTTCCTCCGGGCGCTCCGGTTTCCTCCCACATGTCCTGAAAGACGTGCTTGTTAGGTGGATTGGACATTCTGAATTCCCCCTCTGTGCACCCGAACAGGCGCCGGAGTGTGGCGACTAGGGGCTTTTCACAGTAACTGCATTGCAGTGTTAATGTAGGCCTACTTGTGACAATAAAGATTATCATTATTCTGAAGAATAACTGGAGTGTTCAGGCCTCAATCAACATCACTGACAGGACAGATTATCAGATCGCTGTTGTGGGATCCTGCTGTGTACAAATTGACTGCAATTGCCCCTACATCACAACAGTGAATATGTTTCTGCAAAGTACGTCATAGGCTTTGAACTCCTTTGCAATGTGCTGAGGATGTGAAAGGTGCTATAGAAATGCATGTCTTTCTTTCTTGCGACTCGCTGCTCCGGCATTGGGGTGTAGTGTGAGTGCACGGTTTCAGACTGATCTTTGACTGCTGGCCGAGAAGATCATTCAAACCTTCTTTATTTTTAACTCATTTTAATGATTGACTATCTCCAGGTCTCTAGATTGCTGTGGTTTGCCGCCAAGCACCAACTATGTGCCCACTGACTTGGTGTCTCTCAATGTTTGCCATTCTGCCTACCTACCTGCTCCTGGTAAGATGTTGACAACACCCTTTGGGAAGCCAGCCTTCACCGTCAGCTCGGCAAATTTCAAAGCTGTCAAAGGGGTTACCTGTTGGAATGAATTAGATGTTCCTGCATCAGTGAAGTTTCTCTGAGATGCCTCATTCACCCTCCACATCCCAGCCTCGACAGAGAAGACAAATCTCTCCCACACCTATTGTACCCACAAGCTCAGTCTCTACCTGAGGTCCTTGCTTCGCTCATTGTCATATCGTCCATGGACACCACCAAGTCATCGTATCCATTATCTGGCTGTGCCAGTCCATGGTCCAAACAGAAAGGAACGCAGGCACGAAAAGGGCATGTCTCACCAATTAACTCTTTTCACTTTGAAGAAAGTTGGAGTCTCAATCAGAAGTTGTGTCAACTATTCAGCTACAATTAGACCTAGTGGACTGTTTTTAATTAAACTGCTTCGGCACAGTTACCATATTATTACTGAGAAATGGGCCCAGGACGAATATCTTCAATGCTCATATATTTAAGGTTTTACATCAAGGTGGCATGGGACCCTGAGGTCAATTATATAGACACTAGTTCAGAGGTTCAAAGCTGTGATCTTTCCGATCTCTGTAGCTCAGGTTTTGGGAGCTTACAATTCAGTGAATCTATCTCCAAAACAGTGCGCCAATGTTCGAATTTGGCTGTCTGCTGTTGGTCTATCTATTCTTAAATAATAATAAGAGTATTGCAGAGAAAAGGCACGATGGCGAAGCTTTTTGTTTTGCATTCATCAGGACAATTGACAAGAATCACTACGTGAGGTTAGGTGACTCGGTCACACCAACAATGTGTGCACCAAGGACGACACCGATCGCGATGAGGCAAAAGGTCATCAACGAGCTGCATCGAGTGACAGGAATGACGAGGCCGCAGAATGGGTTTCAGCAACGTTAGCCACGGTGAAAAAGGGTGGTACGCTGAGACTATCATGAAATGCACCGAGCGGGTTAGTCAAGAGACGGAGCTCTTTCTCAAAAGAGAGGAGATTCTGTTCCTCACGGAATATGACAGCTTTTATTTTTCACACTGCCTGGGGCCCAAATCAAATTGGGAGGGTGATGACCAGGACATCACGTGACTATGTGATGACTCGGTTAGGTAGAGCGTCATGGGGGATGGAGCTCGGCAGAATTACCTGGGATCTTGGGCAGAGTAGGGGTGTGAATGAGAGTTTGCAATGTTTAGTTAATAAATCTCCTGTTTGTTGAAGTCCCGTGTGCAGTCCGTCCATTTAACAGATCGCGCAGAACAACACCAGGGAACGGAACAGGAAGATCATCAATGAATCAAAATAGTAATGCCTTGACCAATCACAAACTGCCTGGTTGGCACAACAATAATTTAGCCCATTGCAGGAAGATGGTGTGAAATGGCCCACTTACCTGTGCTGGCTTCAGCACCACAGTGTTACCAGCGGCAAGGCAGGCGGCAGTCTTCCACGCCAACATCATGAGGGGATAGTTCCATGGGATCACAATACCACACACCCTGTTCCAACAGAAAGGCCAGAGTCACCAGCGATCGATGTTGTTGTAAAAATAACATAGTTTTTTTTTAAATATATATTTTATTAAAGTTTTTCGATCAACCAAGAATTTTTCCATTTTTACAACTTTGTAACAGGAGTTACATTGATCGTTTTTAAAATAATATATTAACTAACGGCAAGTGCCAACACAAATAAAAAGAAAAATGAAAAGAAATAGTAACAGATAACTATGAACAACAAATATGTAACAACACACAAAAACCCCCAAAGACCCGAATGCACCCTCCCCCTCCCCCCCCCCCCCCCTCCCCCCTGGGTTGCTGCTGTTGTCTTTCCTATTTTCCCTTATCGCTCTGCGAGATAGTCGAGGAACGGTTGCCACCGCCTGGTGAACCCCTGAGCCGAACCTTTTAGTGCGTACTTTATCCGCTCCAATTTTATAAACCCTGCCATGTCGTTTATCCAGGCCTCCACGCCCGGGGGTTTAGCTTCTTTCCACATAAGTAGAATCCTTCGCTGGGCTACTAGGGACGCAAAGGCCAGAACATCGGCCTCTCTCGCCTCCTGCACTCCCGGCTCATCTGCAACCCCGAATATAGCCAACCCCCAGTTTGGTTCGACCCGGACCCCCACCACCTTTGAAATCACTTTTGTCACACCCACCCAGAACCCGTGCAATACCGGGCATGACCAAAACATGTGGGTGTGGTTCGCAGGGCTTCCCGCGCACCTCCCGCAGCTATCCTCCGCCCCAAAAAACCTGCTCAATCTTGCTCCCGTCATATGCACCCTGTGTAGTACCTTGAATTGGATCAGGCTGAGCCTGGCACACGATGAGGAATTTACCCTACTTAGGGCATCTGCCCACAGCCCTTCCTCAATCTCTTCCCCCAGCTCCTCCTCCCATTTTCCTTTCAGTTCCTCTATCATCGTCTCCCCCTCGTCTGTCATTTCCCTGTATATATCGGACACCTTACCATCACCCACCCATACCCCCGAAATCACTCTGTCCTGGATCCCTTGCGCCGGGAGCTGTGGAAATTCCCTCATCTGTTGCCTCACAAATGCCCTCACTTGCATATAACGAAATTCATTCCCAGGTGGCAACCCGTATTTTCTGTCAGTGCTCCCAGACTCGCGACCGTCCCGTCCAAGAACAAGTCCTTCAGTTGCGCAATTCCTGCTCGCTGCCAAGATTGAAATCCCCCGTCTATCCTTCCTGGGACAAACCTGTGGTTGTTCCTTATCGGGGACCACACTGAGGCCCCCGTCACTCCCCTATGTCGTCTCCACTGCCCCCAAATCTTCAGAGTCGCCACCACCACTGGGTTTGTGGTGTACCTTTTCGGGGAGAACGGCAGCGGCACCGTCGCCAGTGCTTTTAAGCTAGTTCCCCTACAGGACGCCATCTCCAGCCTTTTCCACGCCGCTCCTTCTTCTTCCCTCATCCACTTACATATCATAGACACGTTAGCGGCCCAATAATAATCACTCAGACTCGGCAGTGCCAATCCCCCCCTATCTCTACTGCGCTGCAGGAACCCCCTCTTTACCCTTGGGGTCTTTCCGGCCCACACAAAGCTCATGATGCTCCTGTCCACCTTCTTAAAAAAGGTCTTTGTAATCAGTATGGGGAGGCACTGAAACACAAAGAAACCTCGGGAGGACCACCATTTTAACCGCCTGCACCCTGCCCGCCAATGACAGGGGCACCATGTCCCACCTCTTAAAGTCCTCCTCCATCTGCACTACCAGTCGTGTCAAGTTAAGCTTATGCAAGGTTCCCCAGTTCCTGGCCACCTGGATCCCTAAATACCGGAAATCTCTTGTTACCCTCCTCAGCGGCAGCTCGTCTATTCCCCTGCCCTGTTCCCCGGGGTGCATCACAAACAGTTCACTCTTCCCCATATTCAGTTTGTATCCCAAAAACTCTCCAAACTCCCTGAGTGTCTGCATTATCTCAGGCATCCCCTCCACTGGGTCCGCGACATATAACAGCAGATCATCCGCGTATAATGACACGCGATGTTCTTCTCCTCCTCTAAGTACCCCTCTCCACTTCCTAGAGCCCCTCAGTGCTGTGGCCAATGGCTCAATTGCCAACGCAAACAGTAACGGGGACAGGGGGCACCCCTGTCTTGTGCCCCTATATAGTCGGATGTAGTCGGATCATTGCCTGTTCGTAATCACACTTGCCACCGGGGCCCCGTATAGGAGCCGAACCCATCTAATGAATCCCTCTCCAAATCCAAATCTCTTCAGTACCTCCCACAGATAGTCCCACTCCACTCTATCGAATGCCTTCTCTGCATCCATAGCCACTACTATCTCCGCCTCCCCCTCCGGTGGGGGCATCATCATCACCCCCAACAACCTCCGTATATTGGTATTCAATTGCCTCCCTTTAACAAATCCTGTTTGGTCACCATGCACCACCCCAGGGACACAGTCGCCATCACTTTGGCCAATAACTTGGCATCTACGTTCAGGAGGGAGATGGGCCTGTATGACCCACACTGCAGCGGGTCTTTGTCTCTTTTCAGGATCAGCGATATCGTCGCCTCCGACATCGTCGGGGGTAGTGTCCCCCTTTCCTTAGCCTCATTGAAGGTTCTCGTCAAGAGTGGGGCCAGCAGGTCCACATATTTCCTATAGAATTCCACCGGGAACCCATCTGGTCCCGGGGCCTTCCCTGCCAGCATGCTCCCGATTCCTTTTACCACCTCCTCCACCTCAATCTGCGCTCCCAGTCCTGTCCTCTCCTGCTCCTCAACCTTCGGGAACTCCAACTGGTCTAGGAAATGCATCATTCCCTCTTTCCCTTCCGGGGGTTGGGCCTTATACAACCTCTCGTAGAATACCTTAAATACCCTGTTCACCCTCTCCGCTCTCTGTTCCATCCTTCCCTCCTCGTCTCTAACTCCTCCGATCTCTCTCGCCGCCCCCCTCTTCCTAAGTTGTTGGGCCAGCAGTCGGCTCGCCTTCTCTCCGTATTCATACTGTACTCCCTGTGCCTTCCTCCATTGTGCCTCCGCCTTATCCGTGGTCAACAAGTCAAAGTCCGTGTGTAGTCTCCGTCTTTCCCTGTATAGCCCTTCGTCCAGAGCCTCCGCATATTGCCTATCCACCCTCAGAATCTCCCCAATCAGTCTCTCCCTTTCTTTACCCTCTTGTTTCCCCTTATGGGCCCTTATGGAGATCAGCTCCCCTCTCACCACCGCCTTCAGCGCCTCCCAGACTACTCCCACCTGGACCTCTCCGTCATCATTGACCTCTAGTATCTTTCAATACATCCCCTCACCCTTCCACATACCCTCTCGTCCGCCAACAGTCCCATGTCCAATCTCCAAAGTGGGCGTTGCTCCTTTTCCTCCCCTAGTTCCAGATCTACCCAATGTGGGGCATGATCTGAAATGGCTATAGCCGAGTACTCCGCTCCTGCCACCTTCGGGATCAGTGCCCTTCCCAGGACAAAGAAGTCTATCCGGGAGTACACTTTATGGACGTGGGAGAAGAAGGAAAACTCTTTACTCCTCGGTCTAGTAAATCTCCAGGGATCCACTCCTCCCATCTGCTCCATAAAGCCCTTAAGCACCTTGGCCGCTGCCGGCCTCCTCCCGGTCCTAGATCTGGACCGGTCCAGTCCTGGGTCCAGCACCGTGTTGAAGTCCCCCCCATTACCAACTTTCCCATCTCCAGGTCCGGGATGCGCCCCAACATACGCTTCATAAAATTTGCATCATCCCAGTTCAGGGCATATATGTTCACCAGCACCACCGCTTCACCTTGCAATCTGCCACTCACCATCACGTATCTACCCCCACTGTCCGCCACTATGGTCTTCGCCTCAAACGATACCTGTTTCCCCACCAGTATTGCCACCCCTCTATTTTTCGCATCCACGCCCGAGTGGAATACCTGTCCCACCCATCCTTTTCTTAATCTGACCTGATCCGCCAGTTTCAGGTGCGTCTCCTGAAGGATGACCACGTCTGCCTTTAGCTTCTTTAGGTGGGCAAATACCCTTGCCCTCTTAATCGGCCCATTCAACCCTTTCACATTCCAGATGATCAACCGGGTTGGGGGGCTCTTTACCCCCCCCCCCCTCGTCGACTAGCCATCCCCTTTTTTAAACCAGCTCCTCACCCGGTTCCCACGCAACCGCTTGTCCCCCAGACAGCACCCTCCCGTCCCGACCATCCCATCCCGTAACAGCTCCCCCTTCCCCTTAGCAGTAGCAACCCAGTTAATCCCTCCCCCCCCCCCCGCTAGATCCCGCTCTAGCTTGATTGCACCCCCCCATATTGCTTCCCGGAGTCAGCAAACTCTGGCTGACCTCGGCTTCCCCCGTTTATCCTTAGCCTCCCTGCGTGTGAGGCCCCCTCGTTCCTACGCCCCCTTTTCCCGCCACACTTTCCATATCGCGGGAACAGAGCCTGCGCTTCCCTCTCGGCCCCGCCCCTAATGGCGCAGCTCCCTCTCTCCTTCCCCATCCCCTTCCCCACTGGCGCCCACATTTCTTTGTGTCCCCCTCCTTCGAGGGGAAAAAATTCCCCCATCTGATTTACAATTTCTTGCCACCACCTCGCTACTTCATTCCAAACATCCTTTCCCAAATCTAGTCCAACTTCTCCTCTTGAATGAATGTCCACGCCTCCTCTGCCGTCTCGAAGTAGTGGTGTTTGCCCTGGTGTGTAACCCACAGTCTTGCCGGCTGCAACATTCCAAATTTCACTTTCTTCCTGTGGAGCACCGCCTTGGCCCGATTGAAACTCGCCCTCCTTCTCGCCACCTCCGCACTCCAATCTTGGTAGACGCGGATCACCGCGTTCTCCCATCTGCTGCTCCGTGTCGTCTTAGCCCATCTCAGGACCGTCTCCCTGTCCTTGTAGCGGTGAAATCTCACCACTATTGCTCGCGGTGTTTCCCCTGCCTTTGGTCTTCTTACGAGGACCCGGTATGCTCCCTCCACTTCCAGGGGGCCTGGCAGGGCCTCAGCTCCCATTAAGGTATGGAGCATCGTGCTCACGTACGCCCCAACGTCCGCTCCCTCTGCCCCTTCGGGAAGACCCAAAATCCTTAAGTTCTTCTTCCTCGAGCTATTTTCCAGGGCTTCCAATCTCTCCATACACCTCTTATGCAGTGCCTCGTGCGTCTCCGTCTTCACCACCAAGCCCTGTATCTCGTCTTCATTTTCGGCAGCTTTTGCCTTCACTCCACGGAGCTCCATCTCTTGGGTCTTTTGCGTCTCCTTCAGCCCCTCAATCGCCAGCAACATCGGCGCCAGCACCTCCTTCTTGAGCTCCTCCACACATCGCCGGAGGAACTCCTGCTGTTCCAGGCCCCATACCAACTGGGCTTTCTCAGCCGCCATCTTGCTTCTCCCTTCCCTTCTCTGCCGTTGCTCCAAAGGATCCTCCACAATCTGGCCACTACTATCCCTTCTTTCCATCCACATCTGGGGGGGACTCCTTCCTATGTCGCCTCACACTGGGTTTAGCCTTTGAAAATTTCCGTTGGGGCTCCCGATAAGAGCCCAAAAGTCCGTTGAAACGGGAGGTGCAGAAACGTGCGGCTTAGCTGGTCATCGCCACAACCGGAAGTCTAAAAATACCATAGTTAACCACATCAACTCCAGAATTAGCTGAGGCTCACTGGGTAACACACTCAACTTGGAGACAGAATGTTGGGACTAAAAGGCCCACTCCAGTGGAGTACTGAGGGAGTGCTGCACTGTCAGAGGGTCAGTACTGAGGGAGTGCTGCACTTTCAGAGGGTCAGTACTGAGGGAGTGCCGCACTGTCAGAGGGTCAGTACTGAGGGAGTGCTGCACTGTCAGAGGGTCAGTACTGAGGGAGTGCTGCACTGTCAGAGGGTCAGTACTGAGGGAGTGCCGCACTGTCAGAGGGTCAGTACTGAGGGAGTGCTGCACTGTCAGAGGGTCTGTACTGAGGGAGTGCTGCACTGTCAGAGGGTCAGTACTGAGGGAGTGCTGCACTGTCAGAGGGTCTGTACTGAGGGAGTGCTGCACTGCCAGAGGGTCAGTACTGAGGGAGTGCTGCACTGTGAGAGGGTCAGTACTGAGGGAGTGCTGCACTGTGAGAGGGTCAGTACTGAGGGAGTGCTGCACTGCCAGAGGGTCAGTACTGAGGGAGTGCCGCACTGTCAGAGGGTCAGTACTGAGGGAGTGCCGCACTGTCAGAGGGTCAGTACTGAGGGAGTGCCGCACTGTCAGAGGGTCAGTACTGAGGGAGTGCTGCACTGTGAGAGGGTCAGTACTGAGGGAGCGCTGCACTGTCAGAGGGTCAGTACTGAGGGAGTGCTGCACTGTGAGAGGGTCAGTACTGAGGGAGTGCTGCACTGTGAGAGGGTCAGTACTGAGGGAGTGCTGCACTGTCAGAGGGTCAGTACTGAGGGAGTGCTGCACTGTCAGAGGGTCAGTACTGAGGGAGTGCTGCACTGTCAGAGAGTCAGTACTGAGGGAGTGCTGCACTGTCAGAGGGTCAGTACTGAGGGAGTGCTGCACTGTCAGAGGGTCTGTACTGAGGGAGTGCTGCACTGCCAGAGGGTCAGTACTGAGGGAGTGCTGCACTGTGAGAGGGTCAGTACTGAGGGAGTGCTGCACTGTGAGAGGGTCAGTACTGAGGGAGTGCTGCACTGTCAGAGGGTCAGTACTGAGGGAGTGCTGCACTGTCAGAGGGTCAGTACTGAGGGAGTGCTGCACTGTCAGAGGGTCAGTACTGAGGGAGTGCTGTACTGTCAGAGAGTCAGTACTGAGGGAGTGCTGCACTGTCAGAGGGGCAGTACTGAGGGAGTGCTACACTGTCAGAGAGTCAGTACTGAGGGAGTGCTGCACTGTCAAAGGGTCAGCACTGAGGGAGTGCTACACCGTCAGAGGGGCAGTACTGAGGGAGTGCTGCACTGTCAGAGGGGCAGTACTGAGGGAGTGCTGCACTATCAGAGGGTCAGTACTGAGGGAGTGCTGCACTGTCAGAGGGGCAGTACTGAGGGAGTGCTGCACTGTCAAAGGGTCAGCACTGAGGGAGTGCTGCACTGTCAAAGGGTCAGCACTGAGGGAGTGCTACACCGTCAGAGGGGCAGCACTGAGGGAGTGCTGCACTGTCAAAGGGTCAGCACTGAGGGAGTGCTACACCGTCAGAGAGTCAGTACTGAGGGAGTGCTGCACTGTCAGAGGGTCAGTACTGAGGGAGTGCTGCACTGTCAGAGAGTCAGTACTGAGGGAGTGCTGCACTGTCAGAGAGTCAGTACTGAGGGAGTGCTGCACTGTCAGAGGGTCAGTACTGAGGGAGTGCTGCACTGTCAGAGGGTCAGTACTGAGGGAGTGCTGCACTGTCAGAGAGTCAGTACTGAGGGAGTGCTGCACTGTCAGAGAGTCAGTACTGAGGGAGTGCTGCACTGTCAGAGGGTCTGTACTGAGGGAGTGCTGCACTGTCAGAGGGTCAGTACTGAGGGAGTGCTTCACTGTCAGAGAGTCAGTACTGAGGGAGTGCTGCACTGTCAGAGGGTCAGTACTGAGGGAGTGCTGCACTGTCTGAGGGTCAGTACTGAGGGAGTGCTGCACTGTCAGAGGGTCAGTACTGAGGGAGTGCTGCACTGTCAGAGGGTCAGTACTGAGGGAGTGCTGCACTGTCAGAGGCTCAGTACTGAGGGAGTGCCGCACTGTCAGAGGGTCAGTACTGAGGGAGTGCTGCACTGTCAGAGGGTCAGTACTGAGGGAGTGCCGCACTGTCAGAGGTTCAGTACTGAGGGAGTGCTGCACTGTCAGAGGGTCAGTACTGAGGGAGTGCCGCACTGTCAGAGGGTCAGTACTGAGGGAGTGCTGCACTGTCAGAGGGTCAGTACTGAGGGAGTGCCGCACTGTCAGAGGGTCAGTACTGAGGGAGTGCTGCACTGTCAGAGGGTCAGTACTGAGGGAGTGCCGCACTGTCAGAGAGTCAGTACTGAGGGAGTGCCGCACTGTCAGAGGGTCAGTATTGAGGGTGTGCCGCACTGTCAGAGGTTCAGTACTGAGGGAGTGCCGCACTGTCAGAGAGTCAGTACTGAGGGAGTGCCGCACTGTCAGAGGGTCAGTACTGAGGGAGTGCTGCACTGTCAGAGGGTCAGTACTGAGGGAGTGCCGCACTGTCAGAGGGTCAGTACTGAGGGAGTGCTGCACTGTCAGAGGGTCAGTACTGAGGGAGTGCTGCACTGTCAGAGGGTCAGTACTGAGCGAGTGCCGCACTGTCAGAGGGTCAGTACTGAGGGAGTGCCGCACTGTCAGAGGGTCAGTACTGAGGGAGTGCTGCACTGTCAGAGGGTCAGTACTGAGGGAGTGCTGCACTGTCAGAGGGTCAGTGCTGAGGGAGTGCCGCACTGTCAGAGGGTCAGTACTGAGGGAGTGCTGCACTGTCAGAGGGTCAGTACTGAGGGAGTGCTGCACTGTCAGAGGGTCAGTACTGAGCGAGTGCCGCACTGTCAGAGGGTCAGTACTGAGCGAGTGCCGCACTGTCAGAGGGTCAGTACTGAGGGAGTGCCGCACTGTCAGAGGGTCAGTACTGAGGGAGTGCCGCACTGTTTTTAAGATGAGATATTAAACCAGGTCACACTGTTCTCGGAAGTTAAAGCATTACTCACTATATTTTGAGGTAAAGCAGAGAGGTTCTCCCCTGTATCCTTTCCAATATTTATCCCTCATCAATATCAGAAAAGAGTTAATTTATTGTAATGTTGTTCTTTGTGGAATCTTGCTGTGTGTAAATTGGTTTTTGCCTTTCCAACATTTCATCAGAGGCTTTACTTTGAAAGTAATTATTTGTCTTGGAGTGTCCTGCGATTGCTCAATTCATGCAAATCTGACTAATGAGATAGTTATCATAGAATTTACAGTGCAGAAGGAGGCCATTCGGCCCATCGAGTCTGCACCGGCTCTCGGAAAGAGCGCCCTACCCAAGGTCAACAGCTCCGCCCTATCCCCATAACCCAGTAACCCCACCCAACACTAAGGACAATCTTGGAACTAAGGGCAATTTATCACGGCCAATCCACCTAACCTGCACATCTTTGGACTGTGGGAGGAAACCGGAGCACCCGGAGGAAACCCACGCACACACGGGGAGGACGTGCAGACTCCGTACAGACAGTGACCCAAGCCGAAATCGAACCTGGGACCCTGGAGCTGTGAAGCAATTGTGCTGTCCACAATAGTTGATGCATTGGTTTTAATTTTCCAGAACTCACTAGATTTGGGGAATGTTCCATCAGATTGGAAAATAGCAAATGTAACTGCTTTATTCAGAAAGGGAGACAGAACGCAAGAAACTACAGGCCAGTTAGCCTAACATCTGTCACAGGAAAATGTTAGAAGCCATAATTAAAGATGTTATAACAGGGCACGTAGATACATTCAAGGCAAAGGGGCAGAGTCAACATGGTTTTGTGAAAGGGGAATGATGTCTCACTAATTTATTGGAATTCTTTGAAGGGGTCACATATGCTGTGGATATGTGAAGGGGAGCCAGTGAATGTATAGTGCTTAGATTTCAAGAAGCCTTTTGATAAGCTGCCACATCAAAGGTATTGTGGAAAATAAAAGCTGATGGTGTGGCCGGGGGGGGAGAGAGGGGGGGGGGGGGCGGCGGGTTATATTGGCATGGATAGAAAATTGGCTAAGTGACAGGAAACGGAGAGTTGGTGTAAATGGGTCCTTTTCTGGTTGGCAGATGTGACGAGTGATGTGTCACAGGGATCAGAGCTGGGATCTCAACCTTTTACAATTTATATAAATGACTTGGATGAAAGTATAGTTGTGAAAGTTACTGATGACAACAAAGACAGGTAAAAAAGGAAGTTGTGAAGAGGATGTACAGAGATTACAAAGGGTGAAGCGAGTGGGCTGAAATCCGGCAAATGGAGTGCCATGGGCAAATGTGAAATTGTCCACTTTGACTCTAGAATTCCTCCAGTGCAGAAGGAGGCCATTCAGCCCATCGAGTCTACACTGAACCCTCTGAAAGAACAACCAACCTTGGCCCACTCCCCCGCCCTAGCCTCATAATCTCACAAACCCCCTAACCTGCACATTTTTGGACACTCAGGGGTAATTTATCATGGCCAATCCACCTAACCTGCACATCTTTGGATTGTGGGAGGAAACCGGAGCACCCGGAGGAAACCCACGCGTGGAGAACGTGCAGACTCCACACAGACAATCACCAGAGGCCGGAATTGAACCCGGGGCCCTGCCGCTGCGAGGCAGCAGCTCCCACCACCGAGCAACCCCACAAGAATAAAAACTAAGCTTATTATCTAAATGGTGAGAGATTGCAGAGCTCTGAGGTGCAGAGGGATCTGGGTGTCCTAGAGCATGAATCACAAAAGGCTAGTCTGCAAATATAGCAAGTAATTCGGAAAGCTAACGGAATGTTATTGTTTATTGTGAGGGGGAACTGATTACAAAGGTAGGGAGGTTATGCTTCAGTTGGACAGAGCTGGCGAGACCACGGGCACGATTTAACGGAAACATTTCTGAGTGTTATTTGGGCACGATTAGCGGGGTAGGTCAGGATTGCTGCGTTGGCAAGATCGTGGCCCATATTTAACAGCGCCTACTGCTACAAATGAATCCCCACGAGCTTCTCACCATCACTGGCTGTCTTGCCGTCTGATCCTCAAGACTCGCGCCTCAGCTTCTTGCCGCTAACAAGGGGGAGCTGCTTTTAAACACTCCCTCACCACTCACCCCCTCACCACTCAGTCCCTCACCACTCACTCCCTCACCACTCACTCCCTCACCACTCACTCCCTCACCACTCACTCCCTCGCCACTCACTCCCTCACCACTCACTCCCTCACCACTCACCCCCTCACCACTCACTCCCTCACCACTCACTCCCTCACCACTCACTCCCTCACCACTCACTCCCTCACCACTCACCCCCTCACCACTCACCCCCTCACCACTCACCCCCTCACCCACTCACTCCCTCACCACTCACTCCCTCACCACTCACTCCCTCACCACTCACTCCCTCACCACTCACTCCCTCACCACTCACCCCCTCACCACTCACTCCCTCACCACTCACTCCCTCACCACTCACTCCCTCACCACTCACTCCCTCACCACTCACCCCCTCACCACTCACCCCCTCACCACTCACCCCCTCACCCACTCAGTCCCTCACCACTCACCCCCTCACCACTCACTCCCTCACCACTCACTCCCTCACCACTCACCCCCTCGCCACTCACTCCCTCACCACTCACCCCCTCACCACTCACCCCCTCCCCACTCACTCCCTCACCACTCACTCCCTCACCACTCACTCCCTCACCACTCACCCCCTCACCACTCACTCCCAGACAACACACAGGCGGGCAGCGCGCAGACCTGCTCCTCGCTTTGGCGAAGCCGCTCTGACCAGGCTTTTCAACGCTTCATCTTCCAGCCGCTCCTAGTCTGGCTCGTCCTCACCCTCCTCAGACGAGACCGCATGTCCCTCCTCCTTCAGCATGTCTCGCCACTGCTGTGCCAGTTCTCAAGGGCACAGCAGACCACCTGAAAGCAGGCGGCCCTCTGAGGGGTGTACTGCAGGGCATCACCAGAGTGGTCCAGGCATTGGAGCCGCATTTTGCGCAGTCCGTTGCATCGCTCAAAGACAACCCAGGTGGCCACAAGGGCCTCGTTACGTCGGGTCTTTGCTTCAGTCTCCAGCCTCTGCTCTGGCATCATCAGCCAGGACCTTGTCCCTCAAGAGCCAGCCTGCCACCCTGGGGTGGTCCTCAAAGACACCGGGGATCTCCGAGTGTCCCAGGATGTGGCTGTCATGCACGTTCCCTGGGAAGTGTGCACATACGAGCACGACCAGAAGGAGGTGGTCACACACGTGTTGGACATTCAGGGAGTGGACCCCTTCCTGTTAATGGAGGGCACTCCCTGATGCCTCAGTGCACGAAAGGCGACATGCGCAGCATCAATGACCCCCTGGACCTTGGACATCCTGGCAATGGCAGAGAATCCTGTAGCCTGGGCATTTTGGTCAGCCTGGTCCTGCTCAAAGTTGATAAAGTCTGGTGCACAGGCAAACAGGACATTGTGATCTCATGGGTCCACTTGTGGGCTGTAGCTTGTGAAATACTGCACAAGTCCCCGCTCGAGCCCAGGAACAAACCGCTTGAATAGAGGTTCAGGGCTGTGTTTACCTTCGTGGCCACTGGGAGCGGGTACCCTCCTCCGCGGGGTACCAAGTCCACGAGGATGTGGCACATGTGCTGCACTGTCCCTTTGTTGAGATGGAGTCTCCTGCATCACTTGCTGTCCGTCATCGACGCCTGTACACCTTGGGTTGTCGCTGGCGTCCCCTGCTGGGTTCATCCTGGGCCTGATGGGCAGCAGGGTCCCCTGCACATGGGGTGCAGCCTCCAGCCTGCGTTGGTGCTGCCGCCTTCACTGGTGTCTGCCCGCCTGGGCTGCCACCAGCACTGCGAGGGCACCCTCTGCAGGACCGACATAACCAGCCATTTTGTTACATCTGTAAGGAATTGGCGAAGGAGCGAGACCGAAAATCAGTTCAGGTTTCCACCCAGGGACCCTGAAATTCCCTCTCACGTGTCCCTCAGAGTGCCATCCACCGAGCCAGTTGTGCTGGAGAACCCCAGTCTGCACAATCACCCCCGGCCACAGCAGGAGCCCCTAGACCCAGACCCCAGCTGGGGAAATTAGGGGGACGGTGCCCAGGAGCCCTCCCCTGACCCACAGTCACCCTTTGGTCGCGAGGATATCCCAGGGCTGAAGCCCAGCTCCGGAGTGTTTGATTATTGGCTGCTGCCTCGATGGTGCTGACGCTTCTGGAGTTCAGGCAAAGTGTTCCAAGTTTGACTGAAATGCTCGGCAATAGTCATCGTCTCGGACACGGCACCTGTACCCACGAGGAGCCACTGGAGAATATTTTGTTCATTAAACGGTCAACAGTAACAGAGATTTGAAAAGCAGCTGTGTAACATTCCACATATCACAGTAACTATTGTTATGGGCCAGGGTTTAGAGAACCCCAAAGTGTATCATGGAGTTCACCTGACCCACAACTTTTAATAGATTCCGGTATGGGGAGCACACGGCCCACTCTACAGGTGTGGTACAGCAGAAATGGAAAAGTATTTTTTAAAGCAAAACAATGTTTATTCTATGAACTCAAGTTAACCTTTTTGAAACATACAGTGAACATCTTAGCAACCATCAATTCAGATACAACCCCCAAAGAATACAACACTAAGTAATCCTTAATAGATTCCCTTTTAACACAAAGATCAGGTTTAAATTCACTATTGAGAGCAGTTACCACGTTGAAATCAGCAAATGGACATTCATAATCTTGCAGAGATTCACACACATCCTGCTGTGATTTCAGCTTCTCCAAAACTAAAATGAAACCAAACCCACCTTGCAGCAAAAAGCCTAAAGCGAAAGTAAAAAGCTGACAGACAGCCCAGCTCCACCCACTCTCTGACATCACTGCAGTAACAAACACCCATTTCTTAAAGGTACTCTCACATGACACCATAAACTTACAAGGAAACATCACCGCTCCCCATTGGTACCAATACAAAGCTACATCAGCTCATATTCACGCAAAACCCAAACACACGGTATCACCCCTTCACAGAAACAGAGGATAAGGCTGAGAATGTGTCATCATGTCCAGACCTTTGTCATAGGACTGATCTGTCCATCAATGTGTGACTTGTTCCCCGTATCAGAGCCATTCTCCCTCCGGAGTTGCAGCTGTGCAGGCCCCTCCCACATGGCCCAATTTCACCACAACCAAATCCCGGCATCCACATATTCCACTGGCATTCATGGTCCAGTTGAACATCCTCAACTTCCAGCGTGTTTAACCCGCGGTGACGGGCCAGTTACACGCAGCGCTCACCACACCAGCAACAAAAGCAGCAGCAATCTGTGAAAGCATTTCTTCAACATCTTCATCAGGTTTCTCATTTGGATCAATGCCACGCACCAGGTCCCGCAGCGGCTTCTAGCTTCAAACCGGATTGTCTTCTGGGCACAAGTAGCCAACACGACCTGCAGCACCACTTGAGAGCTGTGAAGTTCTCTCATAACGAACACGGCCAATTCCTCATCAGCATTAGCCTTCAGCTGTGAAGCTAGAGGCTGCTCACAGTCAAAGGGAGTTAAAGTGACCTTCAGCAAATAACCAAGAGCAGGGCACTTGTTTGTTACGACAGACAGGCTGTCGTTGCTCTCGTTTTGAGTGACCCCTCCCAGACCAGGGGCGACTCCCGATCAAGCCCAACGCCCCTGAGGGGTCCCCCCCCCCCTCACCAGCCCCGAGCACTGTGTGTCCTTGAGCTGCGTGCCCCAAAATGGAAATGGCTACTCACGCCCTCCGTCCCCCTCAGCAGCCATTGCACCAGTTCCGTGTTTTTAAAAAGGAGTACTAAACAACGCTCGTGTGATTTCTCGCTGGGGAGCCCGTTAGTTCCCAGGGTGGCCACTGCATTCACTGCATTAAATCTTGCTAATGAGATGGAAATGAATGCAAATTAGGGTTAACGATTTGGTCGCCATATTTGGGCGTGATCCGGAACTTAGCATTGGGAGTGGGCCAGTGAGATGGCAAACTAATTCTCGCGCCGCACAATTCTCGATTGTGACCTTTCCCGCTATTATCCCAGATCTGGGACGGACACAGTGCGGTGGTTAAATCGTGCCCAGATGTGGAGTACTGACAGCGGGGGCCGATTTAGCTCCGGGTTTGGATCCACTGGAGTTTAGAAGAGGAAGAGATGACTTGTTGAAACATATAAGATCCTGAAGGAGTATCGGCAGGGTGGGTGCGGAGAGGATGTTTCCTCTCGTCGGAGGATCTAGAACTCGGGGTCACTGTTTAAAAATAAGGAGTCGCTCATTTGAAACAGAGATGAGGAGAATTTCTTTCTCCCAGAAGATGGTGGCTCTTTGGAACTCTCTGAAAAGGTGGCGGAAGCCGAGTCTTTGAATATTTTGAAGGCGGAGCTGGATGGAATCTTGATTAACGAGGGGTGAAAGGTTATCGGGGGTCGGCAGGAATGTGGGGTTGAGGTCACAATCAGATCAGCCACGACCTTACTCAACGAGATAGCAGTCTCGAGGGGCCGAGTGGCCTCCTCCTGTTCCTAACTTCTGTGGTCGTAAATCATTTAAGCTTTGGTCTTTCAGTACACATTGTCAGATATGTTTGTGTATTGGTTTATGTCATTGCACTGTCAATCCAAAGGCCTGGACTAAACAGGTCATTTGAAACAGGAGCAGCAGGAGGCCATTCTGCCCATCAAACCTGCTCTGCCAACCAATAAGGTTGTGACTGATCTGATTGTAACCTCGCCTCTCCTGCTTACCCTCCATAACCCTCGACTCCCGTGTCAATCAAACTCTGTCTAACTCAGCCTCGGGTATGTGCAGTGCCCCACATCCTGCCCTGCTCTCTGGGAATGGAATTCCACAGATTAACAATCCTCTGGGAGAAGACCCTCCTCCAGAGTTCAAACATGGCCGTGTGGAAATTTGGATTTATTTTAATAAAAGCTGGAGCTAGAATTCTGGCTGGTAGATTGTCATCAAAAACTCAACTCGAGCCATGAACCAGCCAGACTGAGTAAATCGGTAGGGGGAGGGAGCAATTGGTTGAGTTTCTTGACGGATAGGAATTCCTGTGTTGGGTTTTCTGGCTTCAGGAAAACTACTGTCGCTGTAAAAGATAACGGGTATGGAGAAAAGTTCAAAGGTGAAGACTTGATGCAGTCTTGATTGTTCTGGATCAACCATTCACTGTGACAGTTAACCATTGAATCACAGAGTTTTGGAATCGATTTGCCAAGCCCCTGTTCATCGCCCATTCTGTCCTTTGTCCATTTACTGGCCATTGTTACAGCGCTGGTCTGGGGTTGTACAGCTGACATCTCTGTGGAAAGAAAGTCAATGCCCATGTGGAGATCAACTGCTTACCCAATCGGCTCCCTCTTGGTGAAGGTTAAGTTGCGATTGGGTCGAGCTTGGTTAATGGGGATGGTACAGCCCTGCAGAGGGAGATGGACAGAATTACAGATCAAATAAACGGCTTTCCTCACAGACGGTCGCAGGTGCATCTGTACATGGTTTGCAGTTATGTACAATATGTGCAGCTATATGGATACATGCTTGTCTATGGGTATGTACGTGTGTACAGGTGTGTGCAGATTATATGGGTGTGGGTAGCTGTGGGCAGGTGTACGGGTGTGTGCAGGTATATGGGCGTGGGCAGGTATACAGATGTGTGCAGGTGTACAGATGTATGCAGGTGGGCAAGTATGTGCAAGTGTACAGGTGTGTGCTGGTATACAATTGTGTGCAGGTATATGGGCATGGTCAGGCGTACGGGTGTGTGCAGGTATATGGGTGTGGGCAGGTATACAGGTGTGTGCAGTTGTACAGGTGTATGCAGGTGTACAAATGTGTGCAGGTGTAGAAGTGTGTGCAGGTGTGTACACATAGGTGTGTGCAGGTGTACAGATGTGTGCACATTGGTGTGTACACCTATGGGTGTAGGTAGGTGTCTGGTGAATAATGCATGGAACTGCGGATTGTAATTCAGGAATTCTGGTTATGAGTGTGACAAACCTGAATCTTGTCGCACCATCCAGCGAAGTAGCGGAATGTTTGGATGGACATCCCCACGTGGGTTTTCAATGCCAGGGTGTAAACAGCGCCTGAGTCAATAGCTTCAATTGTTGCCAGTTCCTCCTGGTGCTGCTCCATCAGGTCTGCTAGCCTACGGGTGAGGAAAATCCCAGACACAGTCAGTCCTCTGTAGAAGAATCATACGGACTCGAAACGTTAACTCTGTTTCTCTCTCCACATACGCTGCCAGACCTGCTGAGTTTATCCAGCATTTTCTGCTTTTATTTCTGATTTTCAGCATCTGCTGTACTTTACTTTTATTACATTCAATCCTTATTTCAAATCAGCATTAACTCAGCATTCGTGAATCCCGGATTTTCCAAACTGCTTGGAATAATGCTCTCCTACTTGCTGATCAATGGGGACTTCACTCAGGTTTTCTCTCCCTCAACTTTTCCCTGCCCTTCCTCTTTCCAGGACACAGTTGCTCGTTGACCCTTTAGCCAGGCGATTGGTTTTTATGTGCAAAGGGACACTGAAAGTTCATTACCCACCTCCTCCTCCCATCCTCTTCGCCCACCACCGACAGGCTCCCACCGACCTCTGGCCTGACACTGCCTCCAATTGAGAAATTCCACGCTTGTTTTCAAATCCCTCCATGGCCTCGCCCCCTCCCTATCTCGGCAATCTCCTCAACCCTCTGGGATCTCTGAACTCTTTCAATCCTGGCCTCATTTTCATTGTTGTGCATTCAGCTGCCATCACTCCAAGCTC
This sequence comes from Scyliorhinus torazame, assembly GCF_047496885.1. NCBI lineage: Eukaryota > Metazoa > Chordata > Chondrichthyes > Carcharhiniformes > Scyliorhinidae > Scyliorhinus > Scyliorhinus torazame. Next base: position 224,575,608 of record NC_092719.1, read on the forward strand.
TGAAACTCCCTCCTCATCTTTCCTCATTCTTCAAAAATCACCTCTTTGACCAAGTCTTTGGTCATATGATGAATGTTGGAATTTTCTAGATAGTCATAGTCATAGAAGTCATAGAATTTACAGTGCAGAAGGAGGCCATTCGGCCCATCGAGTCTGCACCGGCTCTTGGAAAGAGCATCCCACCCAAGGTCAACACCGCCACCCTATCCCCATAACCCAGTAACCCCACCCAACACCAAGGGCAATTTTGGACACTAAGGGCAATTTATCATGGCCAATCCACCTAACCTTTGCATTAATATTGCATTATCGGTATTTGGTGCAGTTAGGGTTAAAATCCTGGGTTAGTGTGTATGACTGCTGCTGTCATGTTTTTTAAAAATCCTAGTTTGCAAGTCATTTAGTTTTTTTTGGAGCCAGAGGTGCAACTAAAGCATCATAAAAGTTTGGGATAATGGACTTCTATTTCTATTAAGAGGGTTCCCTGCAGAATAGTTAATTAGCAACATTGGGTGCGATACACCGGGCAGGTTCAGCTCCCCACTGCTGACACAATTTCTAAGTGCGGGCTGGACCAGGGAGAAACTCCCCAAGGCCCCCAAAACAACTCAGGGTGGGAATCTCCGGTCCGCCAGCCGCCTGTTTCCCGGCCGCGCGCCATTCACAGGCGGGGTGGGGTTCTATATTCCTGCCGCTTGCCATTGGGATTTCCCATTGCAGCCAGGAAACCCGGTAACGGGGGCGCATTGCCGGCACAAAAAGTGAATCGCAACAAGCTAAGTGTGGGTGAACACCGGTGTGGATCTCACCCATAGAGCCGGTGGGAACACCCCACCAAACCTGCCCAAAATTACACTTAGAAATGTTTTGGGTGAATCGCGCCCATTGTGGTCAGTTTAGTAAAATGATGCAGTTACTGGGAGGTACCAGGGGCTAAAGCAGCCAGGTGTTAAGTTTTTTCAGGGTTAGTTTTTGGCTGGAAGGGGAGCTGAGTGGGTTTCTGAAGAAACTCAGCCAGAGATTATGTATCATTCTGACAGAGGGTCAGGTCTCTTCTTTCAAACAGTCTCAAAATATCTCTTTCGCAAAGTGGAGTATTCAAGATATCTCTATACAGCAGATATTCCTGAATGCTAACTGTATTTAATAGTGGATTGAGAGCTGGGATTTATTTTGTTGTTTGAGTGGGAATAAAGATAGCAGTTAAGGGTTATTGTGTCACTGTATTGATTAGCATGGTTTCAGGGGTAATTGTAGGGTATTTTCTGGTTAACACTGTTAGTAATAAAGTTTGTTTTAATTTACCATCTCCCTATTTGCATGAATTCACACCTGGAGTGAGCAATCCTTTCCTCCCAGTCTTACAAAATTAAAATGAAATATTGGGGTTTTTGTCCAGTACCCGAGTCACTGTTGGGGTCTGGTCTGGGATTGGAATAGTGACTTGTCTTATGCTGTTGTTTTGTTGTAACTAACCCGGTGCTCTACCTGCCCCGAGTGTGACTGTTTCTGGCAACGAATAGGAAGCGAATGTCCACTCTCCGTTAGTCCTCTCCTTCTTCGGGCTCATCATAGAAAATATTTACATTGTATTCCAGAACATTCCAAACATTTAAGGGCCACATCCATTAGCTGCTACAGTCTGTTGGAAGTTGTGATTCTCAAGCCAGCACCAGTCTTTGATATTCCTCATATTTTCAAGGTAAAATGTTGATTCTGTCTCAGTAACAACCTCTGTATTTACTGGTCTTCAGTACTTACCTGTAGATTAGCCTGCCCCGGTCCCTGGGATTCATCCTCCCCCATTCCCCAGTCTCAAATGCCTCTTTCGCCGCTACTACTGCCTTGTCCACATCAGAAACCTGGGCCAGAGACACTCTGCAGATCACCTGGGAGACAGAGACAGTGAGAGTGAGAGAGAGTGATGGATGGATGGGCTGGGAATGAGAGAGAGAGAGAGAGAGAGAGAGAACATGTGATGGCGAGAGAGGCAGAGAATGAGGAGAGGTTGTGGCCCAGGGAATGAGAGATAAGAGGGAAGAGGCAGGGAGCAGAGTGAATGAGAGCGCGAGAGTAGCGCTAGAGGTAGAGGACAGGGAAGGAACAAGAGAATGAGAATGAAAGAGAGTAGAGAGAGATAATGCGATAGCTTGCAGGAGGTGGGCAGGGGAATGGCTGAATGAAATTAGGAAGAGGGAACGAGGATTTTCTCTCTCTGACTCTTGCCATAACCATTGAAAATGAAAATCATTGAAGATATGAACTGAATGTAAAACCGGAACTCACGGAGCCGTCTGTTGGGTGGATGGAGTTATACTGCTTCCCTCCTTCTGTGTCTACAAACTGCCCATTGATAAAGGCTTGGTGAGGTATTTGCAGAGTCAGATTGTTAACCTTCATCTCAAACTGGAATTCAAAAAGCAGGAACAATTTGTAACCAAAACCTATCACGTTGAGAAACACTCAATTAGATTCATTAACTCTGGTCAAACAGGTGTCCAACACTGACAGAAACCCATCCCCATTCCCTATTGACAGAGCCACACAGGTAGAGGTCTTGTTTGCTCCATACGGAACCCGACCCATCCACCCTAACTATCCACGTATCAGACACTGGTTTGCAAATCCAAACTTTGGCGGCTCCATATGTCAGCAAGGGCCATGTAGAGGTAAAGCCAGCTCAGTCCATACAGCCTTTTGGGAATGATCCCCATCATTACTCGCCTAACAAAGAGGAGTTCATTGACTCCTGTTATTCCCCAGTTTGTTTTTTTAACTCGCCCGAGAGAAGCAAAGGTTGAGAGGAGGTTTGATAGAGATATTGAAAATGATGTGTGTTCCGGACAGAGTCTAGGGGGAGAAACTGTCCGTATTCAGGAAGGATTAGGAATGAGAGGGCACAGATTTAAACCCATGAGCAAAAGAAGCAATGGAGAAATGAGGAGAAGTATTTTACAAAGCGAGTAGTTCAGATCTGGGACACACTGCCAATGAGTGTGATGGAGGCAGGGTCAATGGTGGAACTCAAAAGGAAATTGGATTATTAACTGGGTAGGAATAAGGTGCAGGATTACAGGGAGAGGGTGCGATAATGGCACTAAGTGAATTGCTCCTTTCGGGAGCTGCCGCTGATTAGATGGACTGAATGGCATCCTCTTCTGGAACATTCCGGTGATTGTGAGTCTAATCTCCTTGAACTTCAATGAAGATCAATTCTTTCTCTTCCACCATCTTCCCTACCACCCAACGGAGTCAAACCCACATCCTGGTGCCTGCTACCTCTTAACTTATCTCGTGACAGAGCCATTCTCTGCAGACCCAGGCCTTCTCCAAGATTTTTCCATTTGAAACAGCCAGAGTTCTTGTTCCTGATCACAGTCCAATGACCCCTATTGCGAACCCTTCATTAGATGTCACAGGGTGGTGTGAAAGGTGGCCTTGCGCGTGGGCATATTGCATGGTGCATTGCCATTGTATAGAATTAAAAATAGCAACTTCCATTGTAAAACCAGAAACATTAAATTCTTTTGAAAGAGAATTAGTAGCTGCATTGAAAAAGAAAAACATTAAAATTTATGGGAAGTAAATTGAAGTGTGGGGTTGAACAGGGTAGAGTGAGGAGAGAATGAGAGTAGATTGAGAGGAATGGGAGAGAATGGGATTAGACTGTGCAGAGTGAGCAGAGAGTGGGATTGGACTGGGCGGAGCGGGAGAGATTGGGATTGGACCAGTGGAGTGAGGAGAGGGTGGGATTGGACTGGGCGGAGTGGGAGAGAGTGGGATTAGGCTGGGCAGGGTATGGGGAGTGGGGAATTGGACACGCATTGGGGATTCCCTCCTTTACTTGAACATCCTGAGATTCAAAAAGGTTCTGAAGCTGTTCCGGAGAGAGTGGAGGGATCCAGGGTTTGGTCCAAGAGAATCGCAAATTGACTGAGATAGTGATCTTGTTTTGTTGAAGATAACCTGTGCTGTTGTGGTAATTCTACTTTTAAAATGAGGACCATCTTTACTCTTGGTTGTGTGGATTATTAATGCAAACTGTACATACATAGTCGATCAGCAGCTCTTCCTCCTCATCTTCCCCTCGGAGTTTCCTCACGAGCATCTGCGTCAAGTCTTCGAATGTGGTGGCCATGTAGACATCTTCATTCTGCAGCTGAAGACCAGCACATCTCAGCTTGATTTCTTCCACTAGTCTGCGGAGGACAAGAACAAAGAAGATTGTAACATTTTGCTGGTGATATTGAAACGACGGGTTGGGTCCCTGATTTTTACGCCCTCTGATTTTACAGCCCAGTGAAGTCACCAAAGAGTAATCACAATGAAGCTGTTGTTTGATTCAAAACTGCGTCAGTCCCACTGGCTGAGTAAAGTTAAAATTGGAGGGGGTGAGATGGATGCATTTAATATCTGTCTCAATTTGGAATAATGACACACAACTTCTTCCCAAGATGTTTGTTTTCAAATCCCATCTTGCCTGGAACCTTCTCTACAACCCCCTGAGATCTCTACGCTCCTTTATTTCCAGATTCTTGAGCATCCTCAACTTTCATCGTTCACATTGACAGCTGTGCCATTTGTGGTCTGGGCTTTATTTCCTGAAATTCTCTCTCAAAACTTCTCTGTCTCTCTCTGCCTCTCGTCTCTTTAAGATGTTCCTTAGAACCTCTTTCTTTGAACATTCTGTTCATCTTCTACAAGAACACAAGAAGAACACGAGAAACAGGAGCAGGAATAGAATCTGGTTGTCCATCGAGCCTGCTCCACCATTCAACATGGCCAATGGGAGCACATTCTTTCTTAAATGTAGAGACCAAAACTGCGCACAATATTCCAGATGTGGCCTCACCAAAACCCTGTAACAACTGAAACAAGACTTTGTTATTCCTGTATATCGAGCCTCTTGCAATAAAGGCCAATACGCCATTTGCCATCCTAATCGCTTGCTGCACCTGTATGCTAACTTTCTGCTTTCCTTGTACAAGTACACCCACGTCTCCGAATATCAACATCTACAAGCTTTTCACCTTTTAAAAATATATTCTGCTTTTCTACTCTTATGACCAAAGTGAATAACTTCACAATTTTCTATATTATACTCCATCTGCCATCTTGTTGCTTGTCCATTCTCTTTCTGTCTGTTTGCAGCCTTTGTGTCCTCCCCACAGCTTACCCTTCTGCCTAGCTTGGTACCATCAGCACACGTTGATACATTACTGTCTGTCTCTTCATCAAAATCATTAATGTAGATTGTAAATAGCTGATCCTTCAGGCACTCTACTATTCACTGCCTGTCAACATGAAGATTATCATTTACTTGTAAATGTGGAATTTTGACAAATGATACAGCAGGAAGCAAATTATACAGTTTTTCTAACTTTCAGAGCTTTTAACCTCAAACTTTACCATTCTCCAGTATCAGTGCTTCATCAATCTCACAGTTCAATATGTCTGAGTTGCACTCCTCCAAATTCAATGTTGAAAATGTCTCTGTAATAATTGCTTCATTTTTCTTGATTCATTGCACTGTGAGCGCCCCTTGCGGTCAGATCAGTATTTTATTGCATTGAACCGTTGGCTAATGGTTTAATGCAACTTGTGGCTCACTTGAGAAGGCAGGAAAGCGTCAAACTGTTGGTGTGGAGACTGGAGTCACATTTTAAAAAACTATTTGTTTATGGATTGGGAAAGTCGCTGGCTAGAATGCCAATTGTTGCCCATCCCCAATTGTCCTTGAGAAGGAGGTGGTGAGCTGCCTTCTTCAACCACTGCAGCCCATGTGGTGTAGGTACACCCATGGTGCTATTAGGGATGTGCATGTAAAGGGTGGGTTATTATCTCTGGGTGTGGGGGGGGGTGGCTTACCTGGGGGTGTGTGAGAGTTGGGTTATTACATAAGACCATAAGAACTAGGAGCAGGAGTAGGCCATCTGGCCCCTCGAGCCTGCTCCACCATTCAATGAGATCATGGCTGATCTTTTGTGGACTCAGCTCCATTTTCTGGCCTGAATACCATAACCCTTAATCCCTTTATTCTTCAAAAAACTATCTATCTTTATCTTTAAAACATTTAATGAAGGAGCCTCAACTGCTTCACTGGGCAAGGAATTCCATAGATTCACAACCCTTTGGGTGAAGAAGTTCCTCCTAAGCTCAGTCCTAAATCCCCTTATTTTGAGGCTATGCTCCCTAGTTCTGCTTTCACCCGCCAGTGGAAACAACCTGCCCGCATCTATCCTATCTATTCCCTTCATAATTTCATATGTTTCTATAAGATCCCCCCTCATCCTTCTAAATTCCAACGAGTACAGCCCCAGTCTACTCAATCTCTCTTTGTAATCCAACCCCTTCAACTCTGGGATTAACCTTGTGAATCTCCTCTGCACACCCTCCAGTGCCAATATGTCCTTTCTCAGGAAAGGAGACCAAAACTGAACACAATACTCCAGGTGTGGCCTCACTAACACCTTATACAATTGCAGCATAACCTCCCTAGTCTTAAACTCCATTCCTCTAGCAATGAAGGACAAAATTCCATTCGACTTCTTAATCACCTGTGGCACCTGTAAGCCAACTTTTTGCGACTCATGCACGAGCACACCCAGGTCTCCCTGCACAGCAGCATGTTTCAATATTTTATCATTTAAATAATAATCCCTTTTGCTGTTATTCCTACCAAAATGGATAACCTCACATTTGTCAACATTGTATTCCATCTGCCAGACCCTAGCCCATTCACTTAGCCTATCCAAATCCCTCTGCAGACTTCCAGTATCCTCTGCACTTTTTGCTTTACCACTCATCTTAGTGTCGGCTGAAAACTTGGACACATTGCCCTTGGTCCCCAACTTCAAATCATCAATGTAAATTGTGAACAATTGTGAGCCCAACACTGATCCCTGAGGGACACCACTAGCTACTGATTGCCAACCAGAGAAACACCCATTAATCCCCACTCTTTGCTTTCTATTAATTAACCATTCCTCTATCCATGATACTACTTTACCCTTAATGTCATGCATCTTAATCTTATGCAGCAACCTTTTGTGTGGCACCTTGTCAAAGGCTTTCTGGAAATCCAGATATACCACATCCATTGGCTCCCCATTATCTACCGCACTGGTAATGTCCTCAAAAAATTCCACTAAATTAGTTTGGCACGACCTGCCCTTTATGAACCCATGCTGCGTCTGCCCAATGGGACAATTTCCATCCAGATGCCTTGCTATTTCTTCCTTGATGATAGATTCCAGCAACTTCCCTACTACCGAAGTTAATCTCACTCGTTTGCTAATTTCCAATCCGCCGGGACCACCCCAGAGTCTAGTGAAGTTTGGTAAATTATCACTAGTGCATTTGCAAATTCCCTAGTCATCTCTTTTAGCACTCTGGGATGCATTCCATCAGGGCCAGGAGACTTGTCTACCTTTCGCCCCATTAGCTTGCCCATCACTACCTCCTTGGTGATAACAATCCTCTCAAGGTCCTCACCTGTCATAGCCTCATTTCCATCAGTCACTGGCATGTTATTTGTGTCTTCCACTGTGAAGACCGACCCAAAAAACCTGTTCAGTTCCTCAGCCATTTCCTCATCTCCCATTATCAAATCTTCCTTCTTATCCTCTAAAGGACCAATATTTACCTTAGCCACTCTTTTTTGTTTTATATATTTGCAGAAACTTTTACTATCTGTTTTTATATTCTGAGCAAGTTTACTCTCATAATCTATCTTGCTCTTCTTTATAGCTTTTTTCGTAGCTTTCTGTTGCCCCCTAAAGATTTCCCAGTCCTCTAGTCTCCCACTAATTTTTGCCACTTTGTATGCTTTTTCCTTCAATTTGATACTCTCCCTTATTTCCTTAGATATCCACGGTCGATTTTCCCTCTTTTTACCATCTTTCCTTTTTGTTGGTATAAACCTTTACTGAGCACTGTGAAAAATCCCTTGGGAGGTTCTCCACTGATCCTCAACTGTTTCACCATAACGTCTTTGCTCCCAATCTACCTTAGCTAGTTCTTCTCTTATCCTATTGTAATCTCCTTTGTTTAAGCACAAAACACTAGTGTTTGATTTTACCTTCTCACCCTCCATCTGTATTTTAAATTCCGCCATATTGTGATCGCTCCTTCCGAGAGGATCCCTAACTATGAGATCATTAATCAATCCTGTCTCATTACACAGGACCAGATGTAGGACCGCTTGTTGCCTCGTAGGTTCCATTACATACTGGTCTAGGAAACTATCGCGGATACATTCTATAAACTCCTCCTCAAGGCTGCCTTGACCGACCTGGTTAAACCAATCGACATGTAGATTATAATCCCCCATGATGACTGCTGTACCATTTCTACATGCATCAGTTATTTCTTTGTTTATTGCCTGCCCCACCATAATGTTACTATTTGGTGGCCTATAGACTACTCCTATCAGTGACTTTTTTGCCTTACTATTCCTGATTTCCACCCAAATGGATTCAACCTTATCCTCCATAGCACCGATGTCATCCCTTACTGTTGCCCGGATGTCATCCTTAAATAACAGAGCTACACCACCTCCCTTACCATCCACTCTGTCCTTATGAATAGTTTGATACCCTCGGATATTTAACTCCCAGTCGTGACCATCCTTTAACCATGTTTCAGTAATGGTCACTAAATCATAGTCATTCACGATGATTTGCGCCATCAACTCATTTACCTTATTCCGAATACTACGAGCATTCAGGTAAAGTACACTTGTGTTGGCTTTTTTACCTCTGTTCTGAATCTTAACACCTCGATCATTAACCTCAACTAAGTTATATTTTCCCTTAACTTTTCTCCTAATTTTCCTTGTCGTCGAACCCATATCTTCATGTAACAACCTGCCGCGTCGCTTACCATTCATGTTATCACTTCCCGTTTTATTCCTTTTAGTATTCCTGGTCCTATTCACTGAGCTCCCCTCAGTCACTGCACCTTGTACTGTCGCCCTTTTTGATTTTTGACTATGGCTTCTCTGCCTTACACTTTCCCCCTTACTGCCTTTTGTTTCTGTCCCTGTTTTACTACCTTCCAGCTTCCTGCATCGATTCCCATCCCCCTGCCACATTAGTTTAAACCTGATGGTGTCGGGGGGGTGGTGAGTGGACTATTACCTGGGATGTGTGGGATGGGTTATTACCTGGGTGTGTGTGGGAGTGGTTATAACATGTGGGTGGGGGTATGTGGGGTGGGTTTTTTACCTGAGGGTGGGGGGGTGGAGTAGGTGTGGGGGGTGGGTTATTACCAGGGATTGGGGGTGGGGTGGTTATTACCTGTGGGTGGGGGGGTGGGGTGGATTATTTACTTGGGGTGGGGGGGGAGGTTATTTTCCTGGGGTGGGGGGGGAGGCTGGGCTGGGTTATTACCTGGGTGTGTGGGGTGGGGGTGAGTTATTTACCTGGGGTGAGGGTGAGGGTGAGATATAGAACATAGAACATAGAAAAATACAGCACAGAACAGGCTCTTCGGCCCACGATGTTGTGCCGAACCTTTGTCCTAGATTAATCATAGATTATCATTGAATTTACAGTGCAGAAGGAGACCATTCGGCCCATTGAGTCTGCACCGGCTCTTGGAAACAGCACCCTACCCAAGGTCAACACCTCCACCCAACACTAAGGGCAATTTTGGACACTAAGGGCAATTTACCATGGCCAATTCACCTAACCTGCACATCTTTGGGCTGTGGGAGGAAACCGGAGCACCCGGAGGAAACCCACGCGCACACGGGGAGGACGTGCAGACTCCACACAGACAGTGACCCAAGCCGGAATCGAACCTGGGACCCTGGAGCTGTGAAGCAATTGTGCTATCCACAATGCTACCATGCTGCCCTTAAGAACAAATAAATCTACACTATATCATTTTACCGTAATCCATGTACCTATCCAATAGCTGCTTGAAGGTCCCTAATGTTTCCGACTCAACTACTTCCACAGGCAGTGCATTCCATGCACCCACTACTCTCTGGGTAAAGAACCTACCTCTGACATCCCCCCTATATCTTCCACCATTCACCTTAAATTTATGTCCCCTTGTAATGGTTTGTTCCACCCGGGAAAAGGTCTCTGTCTACTCTATCTATTCCCCTGATCATCTTATAAACCTCTATCAAGTCGCCCCTCATCCTTCTCCGTTCTAATGAGAAAAGGCCTAGCACCCTCAACCTTTCCTCGTAAGACCTACTCTCCATTCCAGGCAACATCCTGGTAAATCTCCTTTGCACCTTTTCCAAAGCTTCCATATCCTTCCTAAAATGTGGCAACCAGAACTGTACACAGTACTCCAAATGTGGCCTGACCAAAGTTTTGCACAGCTGTATCATCACCTCATGGCTCTTAAATTCAATCCCTCTGTTAATGAACGCTAGCACACCATAGGCCTTCTTCACAGCTATATCCACTTGAGTGGCAACTTTCAAAGATGTATGAACAGAGACCCCAAGATTTCTCTGCTCCTCCACATTGCCAAGAACTCTACCGTTAACCCTGTATTCCGCATTCATATTTGTCCTTCCAAAATGGACAACCTCACATTTTTCAGGGTTAAACTCCATCTGCCACTTCTCAGCCCAGCTCTGCATCCTATCTATGTCTCTTTGCAGCCGACAACAGCCCTCCTCACTATCCACAACTCCACCAATCTTCGTATCATCTGCAAATTTACTGACCCACCCTTCAACTCCCTCATCCAAGTCATTAATGAAAATCACAAACAGCAGTGGACACAGAACTGATCCCTGCGGTACGCCACTGGTAACTGGGATCCAGGCTGAATATTTGCCATCCACCACCACTCTCTGACTTCTATCGGTTAGCCAGTTCGTTATCCAACTGGCCAGATATCCCACTATCCCATGCCGCCTTAATTTCTGCAGAAGCCTACCATGGGGAACCTTATCAAATGCCTTACACTATGTACACTATGTATCCATGTACACTACATCCACTGCTTTACCTTCATCCACATGCTTGGTCACCTCCTCAAAGAATTCAATAAGACTTGTAAGGCAAGACCTACCCCTCACAAATCCGTGCTGACTATCCCTAATCAAGCAGTATCTTTCGAGATGCTCAGAAATCCTATCCTTCAGTACCCTTTCCATTACTTTGCCGACCACCGAAGTAAGACTAACTGGCCTGTAATTCCCAGGGCTATCCCTAGTCCCTTTTTTGAACAGGGGCACGACATTCGCCACTCTCCAATCCCCTGGTACCACCCCTGTTGACAGTGAAGGCGAAAAGATCATTGCCAACGGCTCTGCAATTTCATCTCTTGCTTCCCATAGAATCCTTGGATATATCCCATCAGGCCCGGGGGACTTGTCTATCCTCAAGTTTTTCAAAATGCCCAACACATCTTCCTTCCCAACAAGTATTTCCTCGAGCTTACCAGTCTGATTCACACTGTCCTCGCCAACAATATGGCCCCTCTCATTTGTAAATACAGAAGAAAAGTACTCGTTCAAGACCTCTCCTCTCTCTTCAGACTCAATACACAATCTCCCGCTACTGTCCTTGATCGGACCTACCCTCACTATTACCTGGATGGGGTGTGAGTGGGTTATTACCTGTAGGTGGTGGTGGGGGGGGGGGGGTGAGTTATTTACCTGGGGGTGAGGGCTGGGTGGTGTGGGGTGTAAAGGAAAATGGGAAAATATGTCATTTGAACCTTAAAAGTCTGGAAAAACCTGAGATTTTAATGTAAGGGAAAAAGTCCCACGAAGGGTTAACAGCAGGACAAGCCGTTTGGAATACAACAAGCTGTTTGGAATACAACAAGCTGTTTGGAATACAACAAGCTGTTTGGAATACAACAAGCTGTTTGGAATACAACAAGCTGTTTGGAATACAACAAGCTGTTTGGAATACAACAAGCCGTTTGGAATACAACAAGCCTGAGACAACTCCTTTCCTGATAAAGAAACTTTAGTGAATTAAGTTTTGGTAATCCACAAAGTGGTAGTTACAAGGTAGTCAAAGGTTTTAGTTACAATTATAGTACATTTATACTTTAATTTACATTTTATAGTTTACACATTTTTAGAAGTTAAACCTTTTTAGCAAGTCGTCGACATAGAAGGGTCAGAATTCACGTTCCAATTTAGATAAGGTTGGAATATATGTGTGACATACTGACGCCAGTTGAATGCAGAAATGCAGAGGCGAATTGCTTCACTGAACATAAGTTATGGTCAAATATTGAAGATAAAAAGATAACACTAAGGTTTGATATCAGAACATTTGCTGACGAAGCAGGGACCAAATTGATTACCTGTCAAGCAGAACCCGATAGTTCAAAGACTAAATGCAATTAGGGTCTGTAACTAAAGGTTGTATTGGACAATGAAGCATGAAAAGTAAGTTTATGAAGCAACTTGCCAACGAAAGAGAGTTACTTTCAATAAGTACTGCTAAAAGGGCAATTTCAGCCCTGAAATCCTGACAGCCAGCAGAGTCAGCTCTCATGGCTGCCCTCGGTCATGGGACGGATAGAACACGAAAACCGAGCAGAACAGCGACTCTATCAGGAGAAAACCGAAAGATAAAGAAGAGAGATTGTCAAGGCAGACCTGAAGGTCTAACAACTGACCAGGAGAATCCAGAAGCAAGATCTTTTTACTTTTCTGTAAAGACAGTGATTTTATCTTTTAAAAGAAAAAATAATAATAAAATAACTTAAAGTTTTAACCTGACCTTTTTTAGCAATGCGGGACCCGGGATCGATGCTACTAAGTGGTAAGTAGATAAAATCTTCTATGAAGATATGGGTTATTCCGGGGATAACTTGAAAATATAGATTGACCCGAATAGCACCCACCTAAGTCTGCATAGGAGTCAGGGAATGAGAATCTCTGTTCACCATTTAGAATATCTCATTGACCCTTTTTTGGGACAGGGGGAATTCTAAGAACAGTGGTGAGTTTTTTACTTCAGGGGGTGGGTTATTTACCTGGGGTGTGGGTGGGGGGGGGGGGGGGGGGGTTTAGGGTGGGTTATTACCTGACCACATCCATTGATGCAGCTCCCGACTTGAAAAAGTCTGTTGAATCGACAATTTCCGTTAGATTAGTCAGGATTCCCTTCCAGATAACCTGATCCAAATAAAACATGGAGAAAGAATAAAAATCAGGAGGAGGCACAGAAACAGAATTAACAGAAGTGGTGGCTTCATCGGTGAGGCACATTATCATAAAAAAACAATAGTATTTGAAGCATTAAAAAAAAATTAACGTGCTACATTTTGTAACAATCACGGTGTGGATTTCAGTGCAGGGAATGAAAGATAATCATTATTAATATAAAACACTCCCAGGACAGGTACAGCACAGGCTTAGATAGAGTAAAGTTCCATCTACACTGTCCCCATCAAACACTCCAGGACAGGTACAGCACAGGGTTAGATACAGAGTAAAGCTCCCTCTACACAGTCCCCATCAAACACTCCCAGAACAGGTACAGCACGGGGTTAGATACAGAGTAAAGCTCCCTCGACACTCTCCCCATCAAACACTCCCAGGACAGGTACAGCATGGGGTTAGATACAGAGTAAACCTCCCTCTACACTGTCCCCATCAAACACTCCCAGGACAGGTACAGCACGGGGTTAGATACAGAGTAAAGCTTCCTCTACACTGTCCCCATCAAACACTCCCAGGACAGGTACAGCACGGGGTTAGATACAGAGTAAAGCTCCCTCTACACTGTCCCCATCAAACACTCCCAGGACAGATGCAGCACGGGATTAGATACAGAATAAAGCTCCCTCTACATTGTCCCCATCAAACACTCCCAGGACAGGTACAGCACGGGGTTAGATACAGAATAAAGCTCCCTCTACACTGTCCCCATCAAACACTCCCAGGACAGGTACAGCATGGGGTTAGATACAGAGTAAACCTCCCTCTACACTGTCCCCATCAAGCACTCCCAGGACAGGTACAGCATGGGTTAGATACAGAGTAAACCTCCCTCTACACTGTCCCCATCAAACACTCCCAGGACAGGTACAGCACGGGGTTAGATACAGAGTAAAGCTCCCTCTACACTGTCCCCATCAAACACTTCCAGGACAGGTACAGCACGGGATTAGATACAGAATAAAGCTCCCTCTACATTGTCCCCATCAAACACTCCCAGGACAGGTACAGCATGGGGTTAGATACAGAGTAAAGCTCCCTCTACACTGTCCCCATCAAACACTCGCAGGACAGGTACAGCATGGGTTAGATACAGAGTAAACCTCCCTCTACACTGTCCCCATCAAACACTCCCAGGACAGGTACAGCACGGGGTTAGATACAGAGTAAAGCTCCCGCTACACTGTCCCCATCAAACACTTCCAGGACAGGTACAGCACGGGATTAGATACAGAATAAAGCTCCCTCTACACTGTCCCCATCAAACACTCCCAGGACAGGTGCAGCACGGGATTAGATACAGAGTAAAGCTCCCTCTACACTGTCCCCATCAAACACTCCCAGGACAGGGGCAACATGGAGTTAGATACAGAGTAAAGCTTCCTCTACAGTGTCCCCATCAAACACTCCCAGGACAGGAACAGCACGGGGTTAGATACAGAGTAAAGCTCCCTCTACACTGTCCCCATCAAACACTCCCAGGACAGGTACAGCATGGGGTTAGATACAGAGTAAAGCTCCCTCTACACTGTCCCCATCAAACACTCCCAGAACAGGTACAGCACGGGGTTAGATACAGAGTAAAGCTCCCTCTACACTCTCCCCATCAAACACTCCCAGGACAGGTACAGCACAGGGTTAGATACAGAGTAAAGCTTCCTCTACACTGTCCCCATCAAACACTCCCAGGACAGGAACAGCACGGGGTTAGATACAGAGTAAAGCTCCCTCTACACTGCCTCCATCAAACACTCCCAGGACAGGTATAGCACGGGGTTAGATACAGAGTAAAGCTTCCTCTACACTGTCCCCATCAAACACTCCCAGGGCAGGTACAGCACGGAGTTAGATACAGAGTAAAGCTCCCTCTACACTGTCCCCATCAAACACTCCCAGGACAGGGGCAACATGGAGTTAGATACAGAGTAAAGCTCCCTCTACACTGTCCCCATCAAACACTCCCAGGACAGGTACAGCACAGGGTTAGATACAGAGTAAAGCTTCCTCTACACTGTCCCCATCAAACACTCCCAGGACAGGAACAGCACGGGGTTAGATACAGAGTAAAGCTCCCTCTACACTGTCCCCATCAAACACTCCCAGGACAGGTACAGCATGGGGTTAGATACAGAGTAAAGCTCCCTCTACACTGTCCCCATCAAACACTCCCAGGACAGGGGCAACATGGAGTTAGATACTCTGACATTCTGTTTTTCTATCCAATGTGGATGACTTCACATTATTCCACGTTATAATTCATTTGCCACTCAACTTGTCAACTCACCTTGAAGCCTCTGAATATCCTCCGAGCCACTCACATTCAAATGCACAGTACGTCCAGGATGACCTACGCTGGCGGTGGTAACGTAGCCCCTCTCAGGTGCAAGTCTTACGGTCCACCCGACTGGTTTGGGGCAGGAGCGTGCAAATCTCAACCAATGGAGAGAAAGCGCAGGGTCCGCCAGTGGGGGGGGGATAGTGTGAACCCCAGAACCAGAGCGTCGAGACCCAGCCATCAATGCTCCGTGTCTGTATACAGTTGCCTTTGCCGACTGTTAATAAATCCCCCTTCTTCTTACTGGAAATCTCCAGTGTGTTATTGTGAGCCAGCAAATTGGCGACGAGGAAAACGCTTTTAATGGTTGGTCTCCCGCAATTCGTCATCCAACAAGCCTCCAAAGACAATCGAGAATCGGGAAGCATCAACCGTCGCACCAAAAAAAGGTGAATGAAAATACCAAAGATCAGAAGGGTAGAGCCATTCGACCAGGTCGCGGGGGGGGGGGGGGGGGGGGGGGGGGGGGGGTGAAAGACTGGAGCCAGCACATCAAGCGGCTCTGCGATTTCTTCATGTCGAAGAGGGGCACAGACTGAGCATGATGGGAAGGGACTGGTTACAGCAAATTAAACTAAATTGGCTGAAACCTTTAAAATTTCAAACAGTGTTTTTCAAGACTCCTGTGAAGATATGAGGACTTGTTCCACAATGAGTTCATAGAATTTACAGTGCAGAAGGAGGCTATTCGGCCCATCGAGTCTGCACCGGCTCTTGGAAAGAGCACCCTACCCAAGGTCAACACCTCCACACTATCCCCATAACCCAGTAACCCCACCCAACACTAAGGGCAATTTTGGACACTAAGGGCAATTTATCATGGCCAATCCACCTAACCTGCACATCTTTGGACTGTGGGAGGAAACCGGAGCACCCGGATGAAACCCACACACACACGGGGAGGACGTGCAGACTCCGCACAGACAGTGACCCAAGCCGGAATCGAACATGGGACCCTGGAGCTGTGAAGCAATTGTGCTATCCACAATGCTACCGTGCATGCCCTAGTTAGACTAGATCAAGGGCATGAAGGTCGAATTTATGCCAATCCAGAAACAACACCAAAGTGTTTTAGGGCAAACCTTACTCCCTGCATCAAAAGGTTGAAGCTGAGTTAAAGCTCTGACAGGAACTGGGAAGATTGAAGCCAGTACAATGTTCCGAGTGGGCAACCCCCATAATAATAATAATAATCTTTTAGTGTCACAAGTCGGCTTCAATGAAGTTACTGTGAAAAACCCCTAGTCGCCACATTCCGGCGCCTGTTCAGGGAGGCTGGTACAGGAATTGAACCCGCGCTGCTGGCCTTGTTCTGCATTTCAAGCCAGCTGTCTAGCCCCCTGAGCTAAACCGGCTCCCATCGTCCCTGTGCTGAAGCCAGACTGATCAATAAGGCTGCCCAGATAAGTACCCAATTGCCAGAATCGAGGACCTCTGTGCCAAGCTGTGATGGCCTCACCTCCTCCGCCCTGGACCTCGGCTACACATGCCTGCAGTTGGAATTAGACAATGCGTCCCAGAGGTTTGCCACGATCAGTATACATAGAGGCCTATTCCAGTAAACGAGGCTACCTTTTGGCATTTCCTCGGCCTGCGCTATTTTCCAGCGGATCGTGGAAAACCTCCTTCAGGGTATCCCTAAAGTGATGGTCTATCTCGGCGAAGTTTTATTCACTGGAACCACACACGAGGAGCACGTGTCAAGTTTGGAAGCAGCATTGAAGAGATTCTGAGATGAGGGCCTCCGCCTTAAACATGAGAAATGCAGCTTCCAGGCCACAGAAGTCACGTACTTGGGGTTCTGAGTGGTTGCCACAGGTTTACACCCACTCGAAGGAAAGGTCAAAGCCATACGAGAGGCCACAGCACTCAGGAATGTAGCTGAGCTGAAGTTTTTGGGTCTTCGAAGGGAGGACAAGCTGATACCCCCAATTGCTTCCGCCAGGCGCAACGTTAGGCCTCGCTGATAGAAACGTACAGGTATACCTCCCAGCATTGGCCAGGCACCCAAATCTCCAATACGGATGCCTTGGGACGACTCCCTTTGCCGAAGAGCTTGGCTTTACCGCCGGTATCCCAAGAAATGTACTTCCACTGAATTTCCTTGTCACTGTGCTGGTGTCGCCTGGACACAAAGGAAATCGGACCCAGCGAGATCCGATATTATCCACAATGAAATGGATGATACAAACAGCCGAGTAGCACGGGAAGTCTGTAAAGTCAAGGCCCTACGTAACCCACAGGGACGAGCTAACCTGCGAGGATGGAGAAATACGTTGAGGCTCTCGAGTCCTCATTCCACCTCCCGCGAGGGAACCCCTCCTGGAAGAATTACACAGTGTGTATCCGTCCAGACAAAAAGCAAGATGCCGGCTTGCAGTTATATCTAGTTACTGGGAATAGACAAAGCTATCGGAAACGTGGAACATCAATGCATCCCCTGCCAGACTCCGCAATAATCACCTCCTTCGGCTAATCTGCGCCCGTGGGAGTGGCTGGACCGCCCATGGACGAGCGTGCACGTCAATCATGTGGCCCTTTCTTGGGAAGGATGTTCCTCGTCCTGGTAGATGCTCATTCCACAAGACATAGTAGCAGAATTAGGACATTCGGCCCATCGGGTCTGCTCCAAATGGTTATCCATACAAGAGATGGGCGCTGCCACCTCGGCTGCTACTGTGGATGCCTTTCACTGAATATTCACCATGTAGTGCCTTCCAGAGGCCATTCTGTCCGACAATGGTACCCCTTTTACTGGGGATGATCCAATGCTTTGTCCAGACAAAGGGAACCCCGTATATCCAGGACAGCCCCAGCCCCAGCGTCCAACAGGTCAGTGGAAAGGGCGCACAGACTTCAGAAAATGCCATGAGGAAGCAATCAGACTGGCTGCTGTGCCATTGGCTGGCCAACCTCCTATTGTCCGACAACTCGATCCCCAACGCCACCACGGGGTCACGGGGTTACTTATGGCCATCGCCTCGCAACCCGTTTGGACTTGTCATTTCCAAATTTGTCCGGGAGGGTGAAGGCAGGACAGGTCTCCCAGAAAAATCAACATACTTCACAAAAGGGCGACACATGGGGTCTAATTCAGAATTTCACCTCGGGCCCACTCTGGTGAGCTGGCTGGGTCGTGTGCCAATCTAGACCCGTATCGTGTGCGGTGAACGGCAATGGCTGGAAATGGGCGGAAGCAAGTCGACTGCCTGAGAAACCGGGGACGGTGACCCCATTCCGGAACTGCTGGGTCCAACCTGTGCCGTGAGCACTTCCATGGCTGTTCCAGAGAGCGGAGGGAGCCGGGAATTTCAGGGTCAGCCCCACCGGGAGTCCAGGGATAGCTGGCAAGGCGAGCGGCCCTACAGAAGAGGGTCTGAATTGTCACCTCCTGGAGACAACAAGACGACCTTGTAGATGGTGGAGCCGGTTGGGGAACTGAGGAAGTCCGTGAGGACTCGAAGGTCCCCGGACAGACTGATTCTGGGGTGAACTCTATTCACTCATTCTCCTTGACCTTGTATCTAACATGTAACATGTGTATATAGCTTATTTTGTGAAATGTAATAAGGGAGGGGGGGATGTGATGGTGTGGCCCCTTTAGGAGTGAGCTTTGCGGTCCACGTGACCGGTGTGGGACCAATCACACGGGAGCATGTGTACCCTGACCGATAAAGAGAAGGTGTGGGGCCCTGGGAGCAGAGACCCGGGCAGTGTGGACCCTGGGGCTGGAGAGTTAACACCTCTCCAGCATTGCTCAGTGCCTTTGCTGACTGTTAATAAACCGCTATCCTGTTTCTGGGAGTCCCCAGTGTGCTGTCTCGAGCCACCACATTGCGGTTTGAACTCGAGAGAATCAAGGGAAATGGGGATCGGACGGGAACCTGGGGCGGGATTCTCCGATATCGACGTGATGTCCGCTGACCGGCGCCAAAAACGGCGCGAATCAGTCTGGCATTGCGCCGCCCCAAAGGTGCGGAAGTCTCCGCATCTTGAGCGGCCGAGCCCTCACCTTGAGGGGCTAGGCCCGCGCCAGACTGATTTCCGCCCCGCCAGCTGGCACGAAACTGACTTTGCCGGGCGGCGCATGCGCGGGAGCGTTAGTGGCCACTCACGGCATCCCCGCGCATGCGCAGGGGAGGGGGTATCTTCCGCCTCCGCCATAGTGGAGACCGTGGCGAAGGCGGAAGGATAAGAGTGCCCCCACGGCACAGGCCCGCCCGCGGATCGGTGGGCCCCGATCGCGGGCCAGGCCACCGTGGGGGCACCCCCCGGGGCCAGATCGCCCCACGCGCCCCCCCCCCCCAGGACCCCGGAGCCCGCCCACGCCGCCTTGTCCCGTTGTCCCAAAGGTGGTTCAATCCATGCCGGCTGGCATGGGGTGACAGCGGCGGGACTTCGGCCCATCGCGGACCGGAGAATCGCCGGGGGGGGGGCCCGTCAAACGGCGCGGGGCGGAAATCTCCGACCCCCCGCCGGGTCGGAGAATCGCCGGGGGCTGGCGTGAATCCCGCCCCCACCGGTTGCCGAATTCTCCGGCCCGGATGGGCCGAAGTCCCGCTGCTGGAATGCCTGTCCCGCCAGCGTGGATTAAACCACCTCTCTTACCGGCGGGACAAGGCGGCGCGGGCGGGCTCCGGGGTCCTGGGGGGGCGCAGGGCGATCTGCACGGTGGCCTGGCCCGCGATCGGGGCCCACCGATCCGCGGGCGGGCCTGTGCCGTGGGGGCATTCTTTTCCTTCCGCCTTCGCCACGGTCTCCACCATGGCGGAGGCGGAAGAGACCCCCTCCACTGCGCATGCGCGGGGATGCCGTGAGTGGCCGCTGACGTTCCCGCGCATGCGCCGCATGGCAAAGTCAGTTTTGCGCCAGCTGGCGGGGCACCGAAGGCCTTTGCTGCCAGCTGGCGGGGCGGAAATCAGTCCGCCGCGGGCCTATCCCCTCAAGGTTAGGGCTTGGCCGCTCAAGGGGCGGAGGATTCCGCACCTTTGGGGCGGCGCGATGCCGGACTGATTTGCGCCGTTTTTGGCGCCGGTCGGCGGACATCGCGCCGATTACGGAGAATTTTGCCCGCGATTCCAACCCCCACCGAATATCCGGTGCCAGAGAATTCGGCAACCGGCGGGGGCGGGATTTTCGCCAGCCCCCGGCGATTCTCCGACCCGCGGGGGGACGGAGAATCCCGCCCCATATGGAGTTGACATCATGGAATGTTGGAGGAGCAGTCTGGCTCACTCCTGCTCCTGTTCCTCATGCTCGACACAAGCCTCTTACCACTCGTCTTTATTTCATGCAACCCCCAACTCCTTCCGTTCCTCCCTCCCTCTCCAGTTTCCCCTTAAATGCATCGATAATATTCACTTCACCAACCCCCAGTGGGAACGAGTTCTACATTCTCCCCACTCCCTGTGGGAGCGAGTCCCACATTCTCCCCACTCCCCGTGCGAGCGAGTCCCACATTCTCCCCACTCCCTGTGGGAGCGAGTCCCACATTCTCCCCACTCCCCGTGTGAGCGAGTCCCACATTCTCCCCACTCCCTGCGGGAGTGAGTCCCACATTCTCCCCACTCCCCCGTGGGAGCGAGTCCCACATTCTCCCCACTCGCTATGGGAGCGAGTCCCACAGTCTCCCCACTCCCTGTGGGAGCGAGTCCCACATTCTCCCTACTCCCTGTGGGAGCGAGTCCCACATTCTCCCCACTCGCCCATGGGAGCGAGTCCCACATTCTCCCCACTCCCTGTGGGAGTGAGGCCCACATTCTCCCCACTCACTGTCGGAGCGAGTCCCACATTCTCCCCACTCCCGGTGGGAGCGAGTTCTACATTCTCCCCACTCCCTGTGGGAGCGAGTCCCACATTCTCCCCACTCCCTGTGGGAGCGAGTCCTACTCTCTGGGTAAACGCTTTTCTCCTGAATCACTTACTCGAACTTCCTCTTTGACCTTTTTCTCCTCTTCAGTCAGCTCCAGTGATGAACTTTGAGAAGTGGCAAAGTACTTGGATGCTTGGATCATTTTGCCGTCTTCAAACTGGAGATTCTTCACCAAAAGCTGAAAGGAAATCACATGTTTTTGAAGAACTGTCACCCCGAGAGGGTATTGGGGCTAAAATGTAATGTGGACAGGAGCACGCAAACCAGGATCCCAACTGCCCGTTACCCCTCACCCCCTATTACCCTGACAGTTAGATCTCACCCCCACTGGGCCACAGTTAATGCTCGTCCTGCTCCACTCAGATAATATTGCAGCATGGTTTCCGATGATGTAGGATTCAAATTTTGATTAAAAGATTGATTACCATTTTACCATCATTCCCAAAAAGTACCAGGCCGTTTTTGCCAACAATGGCAGGTGCGTGAGCTCCAGGAATGTCCAGGGCCTGGCCCTGGGGAGGGGCGTTATCGATCAACGACGAGCCGAAAAGTGTCAGCTTCTGAAATCGAAGAGGGAAACAATTATTCCGTAATTTGTAACACGCCCACAGGAAAATCAGAAACAATTCATCCCTTAGAGCTCATTCAGTGAGGACATGGCTGATCTGTGATGTGACCCCAAATACCCCCTTCTGCCCCTTCTTCCTGAATATTGTTTAAAGCTGTTACATATCACAGTGACACTGGTGTCACGTGTTACCGAGCATTTCACGGGCTTTTGTGGAGTTCACCACTGTCCCTGTTTGAACAGCACTTTGTAACTAAACCCCTTGCTTTATGTGAGACAAGCTCGAAGTACGACACCTCCGATTCTCTCTGTTTGCGGCTACGACAAAGAATATAATGGACACATGTCATGTGAGAGTACCTTTAAGAAATGGGTGTTTATCAGTGATGTCAGAGTGTGGGTGGAGCTGGGCTGTCTGTCAGCTTTTTACTTTCGTATTAGGCTGTTTGCTGCAGGGTGTGTTTTAGTTTTGTTTTCAGTGTTGGAGCTGAAGCCAGACGAGCAGGTGTACTGTTGATCTCTCTGCCATGAAAAGACTATCTCTTGATCATTTACTGAATTCAGAGTAATAAATGTTCCAGGAGTGAATGTAAACCTAATGTGCTTCTGTTAAAAGGTTTTTCTTTTGTCTTCTGGATGTTGTTTGGGAAGTTATTAAGGATTACTTAGTGTTGTATTCTTTGGGGGGTGTATTTGAATTGATGGTTGCTAAGATGTTCACTGTATGTTTTAAAAAGGTTAACTTGAGTTCATAGAACAAACATTGTTTTGCTTTAAAAAATACTTTTCCATTTCTGCTGTCCCACACCTGTAGAGTGGGCCGTGTGCTCCCCGTACCACAATCTAATAAAAGTTGTGGGTCAGGTGCACTCCATGATACACTTTGGGGTTCTCTAAACCCTGGCCCATAACACACAGTTCGGGGAGATAGGAAGGTACCTTTGAGGGGTCAGTAACCAGGGGGCATATATTTAAGGTAAGGGGCAGGAGGTTTATAATAATAATAGTGGGGATTTTAGTGGGGATTTAAGGGAAGCTTTTTCACCCAGATGGTGAAACTCGTTGCCTGAAAGGGTGATAGAGGCGGAAACATTTCGATCAGCACTTAAAACACCCCAGCAGACAAGGCTACGGACTGAGTGCTGGAAAATGGGATTAGAATAGATAGGTGCTGATGGCCGGCCCAGACACGACGGGCCTCTTTCTGTGCTGTGAACTCTGACTCTATGGGGATAATTTTCAGCCCACATTAGCCATCAGCAAGAATGGAAGCGGAGCAGAAAATCCCACGAGAATCGGAAAGTGCGGTGCTGACCGGTGAGATCGCATTCCCCGATTTTCCACAGCCTCAGCCAGTGACGTAACGGCATTCATGCCCACGGAGGGTGAGAACCTATTTCAATAGATTTACATACATTTTAATGTCATTACTGAGCCCCCCGCTGTCAAATGCCCGGGCAGTGCCAACCTGTGCCACGGGACAATGCCAGGGGCAGAGCCTCTGGGGAGACACAGTGGGGTAGGGTTCATAGAACATAGAAAATACAGCACAGAACAGGCCCTTCGGCCCACGGTGTTGTGCCGAACCTTTGTCCTAGATTAATCATAGATTCTCATTGAATTTACAGTGCAGAAGGAGGCCATTCGGCCCCCTGAGTCTGCACCAGCTCTTGGAAAGAGCACCCTACCCAAACTCAACACCTCCACCCAACACCAAGGGCAATTTTGGACACTAAGCGCAATTTATCGTGGCCAATCCACCTAACCTGCACATCTTTGGACTGTGGGAGGAAACCGGAGCACCCGGAGGAAACCCACGCGCACACTGGGAGAACGTGCAGACTCCGCACAGACAATGACCCAAGCCGGAATCGAACCTGGGACCATGGAGCTGTGAAGCAATTGTGCTATCCACAATGCTACCGTTCTGCCCTTAAGAACAAATAAATCTACATTACATCATTTTACCGTAATCCATGTACCTATCCAATAGCTGCTTGAAGGTCCCTAATGTTTCCGACTCAACTACTTCCACAGGCAGTGCATTCCATGCCCCCACTGCTCTCTGGGTAAAGAACCTACCTCTGATATCCCTCCTATATCTTCCACCTTTCACCTTAAATTTATGTCCCCTTGTAATGGTTTGTTCCACCCGGGGAAAAAGTCTCTGACTGTCTACTCTATCTATTCCCCTGATCATCTTATAAACCTCTATCAAGTCGCCCCTCATCCTTCTCCGTTCTAATGAGAAAAGGCCTAGCACCCTCAACTTTTCCTCGTAAGACCTACTCTCCATTCCAGGTAACATCCTGGTAAATCTTCTTTGCACCTTTTCCAAAGCTTCCACATCCATTCCTAAAATGAGGTGACCAGAACTGTACACAGTACTACAAATGTGGCCTTACCAAAGTTTTGTACAGCTGCATCATCACCTCACGGCTCTTAAATTCAATCCCTCTGTTAATGAACGCGAGCACACCATAGGCCTTCCTCACAGCTATGTCCACTTGAGTGGCAACTTTCAAAGATGTATGAACATAGACCCCAAGATCTCTCTGCTCCTCCACATTGCCAAGAACTCTACCGTTAACCCTTTATTCCGCATTCATATTTGTCCTTCCAAAATGGACAACCTCACACTTTTCAGGGTTAAACTCCATCTGCCACTTCTCAGCCCAGCTCTGCATCCTATCTATGTCTCTTTGCAGCCGACAACAGCCCTCCGAACGATCCACAACTCCACCAACCTTCGTATCGTCTGCAAATTTACTGACCCACCCTTCAATCCCTCATCCAAGTCATTAATGAAAATCACAAACAGCAGAGGACCCAGAACTGATCCCTGCGGTACGCCACTGGTAACTGGGATCCAGGCTGAATATTTGCCATCCACCACCACTCTCTGACTTCTATCGGTTAGCCAGTTCGTTATCCAACTGGCCAAATTTCCCACTATCCCATGCCTCCTTACTTTCTGCAGAAGCCTACCATGGGGAACCTTATCAAATGCCTTACTAAAATCCATGTACACTACATCCACTGCTTTACCTTCATCCACATGCTTGGTCACCTCCTCAAAGAATTCAATAAGACTTGTAAGGCAAGACCTACCCCTCACAAATCCGTGCTGACTATCCCTAATCAAGCAGTGTCTTTCCAGATGCTCAGAAATCCTAACCTTCAGTACCCTTTCCATTACTTTGCCGACCACCGAAGTAAGACTAACTGGCCTGTAATTCCCAGGGTTATCCCTAGTCCCTTTTTTGAACAGGGGCACGACATTCGCCACTCTCCAATCCCCTGGTACCACCCCTGTTGACAGTGAGGACGAAAGGATCATTGCCAACGGCTCTGCAATTTCATATCTTGCTTCCCATAGAATCCTTGGATATATCCCGTCAGGCCCGGGGGACTTGTCTATCCTCAAGTTTTTCAAAATGCCCAACACATCTTCCTTCCTAACAAGTATTTCCTCGAGCTTACCAATCTGTTTCACACTGTCCTCTCCAACAATATCGCCCCTCTCATTTGTAAATACAGAAGAAAAGTACTCGTTCAAGACCTCTCCTATCTCTTCAGACTCAATACACAATCTCCCGCTACTGTCCTTGATCGGACCTACCCTCGCTCTAGTCATTCTCATATTTCTCACATATGTGTAAAAGGCCTTGGGGTTTTCCTTGATCCTACCCGCCAAAGATTGTTCACGCCCTCTCTTAGCTCTCCTAATCCCTTTCTTCAGTTCCCTCCTGGCTATCTTGTATCCCTCCAATGCCCTGTCTGAACCTTGTTTCCTCAGCCTTACATAAGTCTCATTTTTCCTCTTAACAAGACATTCAACCTCTCTTGTCAACCATGGTTCCCTCACTCGATCATCTCTTCCCTGCCGAACAGGGACATACATATCAAGGACACGTAGTACCTGTTCCTTGAACAAGTTCCACATTTCACTTGTGTCCTTCCCTGACAGCCTATGTTCCCAACTTATGCACTTCAATTCTTGTCTGATAACATCGTATTTACCCTTCCCCCAATTGTAAACCTTGCCCTGTTGCACGCACTTATCCCTCTCCATTACTAAAGTGAAAGTCACAGAATTGTGGTCACTATCTCCAAAATGCTCCCCCACTAACAAATCTATCACTTGCCCTGGTTCATTACCAAGTACTAAATCCAATATTGCCCCTCCTCTGGTCGGACAATCTACATACTGTGTTAGAAAAGCTTCCTGGACACACTGCACAAACACCACCCCATCCAAACTACTTGATCTAAAGAGTTTCCACTCAATATTTGGGAAGTTAAAGTCACCCATGACGACTACCCTGTGACTTCTGCACCTTTCCAAAATCTGTTTCCCAATCTGTTCCTCCACATCTCTGCTACTATTGGGGGGCCTATAGAAAACTCCTAACAAGGTGACTGCTTCTTTCCTATTTCTGACTTCAACCCATACTACCTCATTAGGGTGATACTCCTCGAACTGCCTTTCTGCAGCTGTTATACTATCTCTAAGTAACAATGCCACCCCCCCCACCTCTTTTACCACCCTCCCTAATCTTATTGAAACATCTATAACCAGGGACCTCCAACAACCATTTCTGCCCCTCTTCTATCCAAGTTTCCGTGATGGCCACCACATCGTAGTCCCAAGTACCGATCCATGCCTTAAGTTCACCCACCTTATTCCTGATGCTTCTTGCGTTGAAGTATACACACTTCAACCCATCTCCGTGCCTGCAAGTACTCTCCTTTGTCAGTGTTCCCTTCCCCACTGCCTCATTACACGCTTTGGCGTCCCGAATATCGGCTACCTTAGTTGCTGGACTACAAATCCGGTTCCCATTCCCCTGCCAAATTAGTTCAAACCCTCCCGAAGAGTACTAGAAAACTTCCCTCCCAGGATATTGGTGCCCCTCTGGTTCAGATGCAACCCGTCCTGCTTGTACAGGTCCCACCTTCCCCAGAATGCACTCCAATTATCCAATTTGCGTTCTGTTTGTTGGGGGGGAGGAGTCCTAATGCATTTGTGGGGGGGTCCCCAGTGTCCGTGAGGAGGGGGGGGTGATGTTGTGGGGGCACCCCAAACTCTGTGGACCCAGTCGTGATGGCTCCCACCCCACCACAGTGAAATTTATTTTTCAGAGAGGCTCAAAATCTAGAGTAAAAACTGGGCAGTGCAGCGGGAGAGATCCAGGTGGTTTTTCAGTCGGAGCCTGACATAGACAGAATGTGGGAAAGCTCCACCCTCTGGCTCTGTGGGCGGGCCACTTGTTAAAGCTCCACCCTCTGGCTCTGTGGGCGGCCCACTTGTTAAAGCTCCACCCTCTGGCTCTGTGGGCGGCGCACTTGTTCTATTCTAAAGATTGTTGCAAAGTAATTATTTCGCTGCTGTTTCCCCGATATCACGGTTTTAAATTTTAAGAGGTGCCCATTCCACCTTTCGATTATCCATTGGTGCTGCTGGGTGCTGGCAGCCCTCACCAGCTTGGCCCAGTTGTCACCTCCACTCTCGATCAGAAAGTTGTGGGTTCAGCCCCCCCCCCCACAGCCCACGCTCCAGGCTAACCCTCCCAGCCAGGGCTGAGGGGCTGCTGCCTTGCCCGAGGTTACTGTGAAGCATGTGAATAGAGGTGGAGGTGACAGACCCTAACCCACTCTCGGAAGATGATTGGGCGAGTGCTTCCCAATTTCCTGAGTAGATTTTCATTTCATCAACCAAGATGTCCGTAAATGAAACCTTCGGTTTTGAATCTCATTACCTTGTGGGATTCTGCTCTGCACCCTGATTGACTAGAAAACAAGTGGCCACACGTCAAAGGTAAGTGATTAGCTCTGGTGAGCTTTGGGATGTTCAGGAGATATGGCAGAATTCTTTTCTTCTTCAACTCTTTCGGAACCTCCTCCTTAACCTGGTGATCGAGTGGTGGGTTCCTCAAAGGGAAAGCGGTTTAAGGAGAACGCGCTCCTTGCCCATCCCATCCTTCGTCAATCACACATGGCCGTACCAGTAATTCGATTCTTTTCCTGAACATTCTAGTAACCTCATCGCCATTGAGTCTCTTCATTTGGATCATGACCTTTGCCATTATTCCGCTCAACACTTACATGTCCATTGACCTCTGACCAGGCACCAGGAACCTTGTCATTGCCGCGGATCCAGTTGTGAATGGCTTCTGCTGGTTGATCCCAGTTAATCTGAAGAAAAAAGCAATGATTGAGACAATTGTCCTCTGGGTTGGCAATCATCTTCAGCAATTATCCGCCCCAAACCCCTCACTGATGTTCTCTGAGACTGCACTGTACCCTAACTCGCACCAAGTCCCATTCACCCATTCTCAGTGTGCTCACTGATCTACATTCACTTTCAAACCAACAACATTTTGAATTGTAAAATTCAGATCCTCATGTTCAAATCCCTCTGTAGCCTCATCCACCTCTTTAGGTAACCTCCCCTCCAGACCTACAGCCCTCTCACATCTCCATATGTATCTCCGAATGTGGTGTACTGTCAATTTCTGACTGATTATACACCTTAGATAGTTACTACAGAAAATACGCTATACAAATGAAATGCATTTGGACTCAGTGCCTTGCTTGAGGAGTGAAATTGTTAGTCAGCATTTCAATATTTACTCATTCTCCTTACTACTTCCATGAACTTTGTGATTGCAAAAATCCTGTGTTATTGACTGTCTCTCCTCGACGGAGTGCGAGTAGCAGTGAGTGGAGTTAGCAGTTCGGTAAGTGTGGAGTTTGGTGAAGAGAGCGAGGGAGGTTTTTCTCTTTCTTTTCTTTTCTTTTCTGCTGTCTTGTTTTCCTAACTGAGTTTACAGGTCAAAAAGGCAGTTATACCAAAACCCCAAAAAGCTGGAAAATTATTAAGGGATTAACTGAGAAATACGAGGGATAAGAAAATATGTTCGAGACTAAGAGAAAGAGCCTAAAGATAAAGTAAAGGGAGTTTCTTTAAAATTAAGCAATCAACAAGGTTAGCGGGTAGGACTCAGTAAGTCCAAGTTTAAGTCATGGCGGGTGAGGTCAGCCGAGTGGAACGTGTGACCTGTTATATGTGGGAAGTCATGGCCCCTATTGGCATCCTAGATGACCATGTGAACAGGCGCTTCTCCTGAATGCAGAAACCTGGGGCGAAATTCTCCCCCAACGGCGGGATGTCCACCGACTGGCGCCCAAAACGGCGCCAATCAGACGGGCATCGCGCCGCCCCAAAGGTGCGGAATGCTCCGCATCTTTGGGGGCCGAGCCCCAACATTGAGGGGCTAGGCCGGCGCCGGAAGGATTTCCGCCCCGCCAGCTGGCGGAAACGGCGTTTGTTGCCCCGCCAGCTGGCGCGGAAATGACATCCCCGGGCATCGCATGCGCGGGAGTGTCAGCGGCCGCTGACAGTTTCCCGCGCAGGCGCAGTGGGAGAGTCTCTTCCGCCTCCGCCATGGTGGAGGCCGTTGCGGAGGCGGAAGGGAAAGAGTGCCCCCACGGCACAGGCCCGCCCGCGGATCGGTGGGCCCCGATCGCGGGCCAGGCCACCCCCAGGACCCCGGAGCCCACCCACGCTGCCTTGTCCCGCCGGTAAATATCTACTTTAATTTACGCCGGCGGGACAGGCAATTTCTCGGTGGGACTTCGGCCCATCCGGGCCGGAGAATCGAGCGGGGGGTGGGGGCCCGCCAACCGGCGCGGCCCGATTCCCGGCCCCGCCCAATCTCCGGTTCCGGAGACTTCGGCAACCGGCGGGGGCGGGATTCATGGCGGCCAACGGCCATTCTCCGACCCACTGGGGGGTCGGAGAATGACGCCCCTGAACTCCAGGTTTCGGAGTTCGAGCGGTGACTGGCTGAGAATTGCGTGGATAACATGTTTAGAGAGGTGGTCACCCCACAACTCAAGGGACTGGAGGAAGAAAGAGAGTGGATGACCTGCAGGCAGTGAAAAAGAAAGAGGCAGGTAGTGGAGGTGGCCCTTGGGGTCCCACTCACAAATCAGGTTTCCATTTTGGAAGCTGAAGGAGGACGCTCCAGGGAGTGCAGACAGAGCCCAGCTTCTGGCCACAAGCGGCCTGACTGGACAGGAGGGGAGGAAGAAGAAAGCAGGAGTGATAGTGACAGAGGATTCATTAGTCAGGGGAGCAGGTAGGCATTTCTGCGCCCACAGACGTGACTCCAGATGTTGTGTTGCCTCCCTGGTGCCAGGGTCAAGGATGTCCCTGAACCGCCACACGGCATCCTGAAGGGGAAGGGTGGCAAGACAGAGGCTGTGATACATATTGGTACCAATGACATAGGGAGAATGAGGGATAACGCCTTGCACTTAGAATTTAGCGGGTTCGCCAGAAGACTAAAGGACAAGGCCTCAAAGGTTGTAATCTCTGGATTGACCCCGGTGCCATGTGCTAGTTAGTACAGAAATAGGAAAATAGGGCAGATGAATGTGTGGCCTGGGGAGATTTTCACTGAATTCAGCCACATTTCGGAGAGGGCCAAAAGACAGTGGCATGCCTGGCTCCTTCGCGATCGGGGCACCGTTTCGGAGGATTATGGGTGGGTTTCTCCACTCCTGTTGCAGTCAGTAGCGATTTGAACGAGCGCCCCCCCAGCAATGCAATTCCATTCGACCCCCCCTGCCGACCATGGGATTTTCTGGATCACCTCTCCCACAGTATAAGGTGACCCAACCACCCACCCCACCGACCCCCCACCAGAGACCCCGCATAAGAGAATCGTGCGTCGGGCAAAAAATGGGATTGTTGTGATGCTCCTGTCTCCCTCTGGCAAAGGCATCAAGGTTCACGCGGGTGTGGGTCGGTACAAGTATTTGCCAGCATGGCTCTGACATTGTGGACCTTATGGTGGGCTAAGGTGGTCGGTATTTAATGTAGGTGTCCCAAAGCCATCGGGGAGGGGGGTGTCCCCAAAACCATCGGGGGGGGGGGGGGGAGGGCCCTCCCCAACACCGCCAATCTTGCCCACCCCACCACCAGCCCCCCCATCAGACCCCTCACCAACGATTCCCCTCAGTCCAAACCATCAGATCCATGTATCAAAGAACCCGCATTAGAGACCCCCCCCATATCAGAACTCCCCCCCCCCCCAATCAGTCACCCTGCCTGGAAGCTAAAGGGCAGTCCGGGCAGAAACAGTGAAAATCGCTGCTTTTTCAGTTTAAAAAAAATCCGTTGATGGGTTGTGGGCGTTGTTGGCTGGGTCAGCATTTAATGCCCATCCCCGAGGGCATTTAAGAGTCAACCACATTTCTGTGGGTCTAGAGTAGGCCAGACCGGGTAAGGATGACAGATTTCCTTCCCTAAAGGACCAGATGGGTTTTTACGACAATTGGCAATGATGTCATGGTTGTCATTGGACTTTTAATTCCAGATTTTTAATTGAATTCAAATTCCACTAACTGCCCTGGTGGGATTTGAACGCAGGTTCCCAGGGTCTCTGGAGTACTCGTCCTGTGACAGTACCACTACGCCACTGCCTCCTCTGTCCCCTATACCTGCTGCCTCAAAAAGAAGTGATGAAAGCAACAATTGTTACTTCATAGAAAGCCAAAATACATCACAAGGCTTTATTCCCCTCAGATCCTTTGATCTGTGAGGCTTCTATTCAATTTCAAAGAGAAATAGCTTTAAGTAGGCTGTAATTGGCAAGGTAATACCTTCCAGACAGCCAGATATCTGGATTGTTTATTTTAACTTCCCTTCATGCTTGTATGCATCTCAAGTACCCTGCTTTGAACCTAACTGCCATGTAGGAGATAAGTGTCTTCACTTCCTCTTTTTCTCAGCAGAAAGCACTTAACTGCATTTGATGGGATGAGGACCTGTCCATCATAGCTAGGCGTTTAACTCTACGGATGTTAATTCAGTGTCATGAATTTGCCGGGAAACATAGTAAAATGAATTTAACAAAACATAATAGGATGTGACCTGCCCAGGAACAGGACGAAATCTGCCTAGAGACAGCCGCAGCCAGTATTCAAAAGGCTGGGAGAGATGTATCTCTCCCAATAACGAGATTAGAAGGCAGTTTAGGTAAGAATCAGATGTGAATAGATTATGTGTAGTAACAGTTTACCTAGACGATTGGGAAATCAATGAGGTATACATTTTTAAAAATAAATTTAGAATGCCCAATTCTTTTTTTCCACTTAAGGGGCAATTTAGCATGGCAGATCTACTTACCCTGCACATCTTTTGGGTTTGTGGGAGCGAGACCCACGCAGACATGGGGAGAATGTGCAAACTCCACACGGAAAGTGTCCCGGGGCTGGGATCGAACCCAGGACCTCGCCACTGTGAGGCAGCAGTGCTAACCACTGTGCCACCGTGCTGCCCCTTCAATGAGGTATACATACGATAATGTCTGGAGTCAAGGAATTTGATAGGGACAAACAACCAAAAGGTATAATTGGCTGGAATTTCCAGCGAACAGCCTCGGAGCCAAGGCAGTGCAGAAAACCTTTGTAAAGGCAGTTTTAAATATTTTCACTGGAGCTGGACAAGACTTGAATATAAGCTGGCTTTAACTTTCAGATTTATTTAATTTGTATGTTGTTTGGGGAACAGGGGAAGTCTTGAGGAGTTTGGGTAGCAGAGATATATTTTGGAAGGGGTATGTTCTACATAAACTGGGTACGTGTTTAGCAATTCAAATGCTTAATTGCCATATAGGAGAGTAGTCCGGTTTGTGTGTGTTTGTCTTTTCTTTACTTTAATGAATACTCTTTAATAATTGTCAGACGATGACTGGACAGTTTATTTTGGTTTCGCTCACACCAAAACAAAATAAAACTCGACACCCCCACAATCCGGTGTTCCAATCTGGGATACCCTCACAGATAACATTCCGGTGCTTTGTGACACCAGTTCCTTCGCCCTGTCAGTGCCAGCTTGTTTCCTGATGATGATGCAAGCACTTACAAGATTATTCCAAATAAAAAGCTAATAAGGGAAAATAAAGCAATCGGACTCTTACTAATTTGTTAGCGAAAATAATTCATTACCTTTGCATTTTCTTTCTTCTGAATTCCCTCGTAGGTTACCCCCTCGGTGGGCTGGATCACTCTCGGCGCTTTCCCAGTGGAAATGAGCTGCACAGATTCCACCTGTGAACAGGTCAGACAGGGGTTTGGTAATGTGGGGCCCAGCAATCAGACATCCCGCTGTTCCCTCTGCCTGATCAGCAGATAATATGCCTGAGGTGTCAGCCACTGCTCCCTCAGTGAGGCAGCTTGCTCTCCCAACTCCGACTCAGAGCTTGTGCACATAAACCACTCTGTCAGTCCCAGCACAGTGCTGAGGAAGCGCTGCCCGCTTGAAGGTGCCGACTTTTCAATTAAACTTTAAACCAAAGCCGCATCTGAATTTTTAGCTGGACATTAAAGATTCCAGGGTGCAATTTGAAGAAGAGATGTTGTCCTCACTGGTCTCCTGGTTAATGTTTGTCCTTCAATCAGCATCACTAGAACAGGTTATGTGGTCATTACCACATTGCTCTTTGTGGGATTAAACGTACAAATTAGGAGCAGGCCATCCTCAAACCTGCTCTGTCATTGATTAAGATCCTGGCTGACCTGATTGTAGTCTTAACTCCCCATTCTCAACTATCCCCAATAACCTTTGGCTCCATTGCTGGTCAAGAATCTATCTGTATCTGCCTTGCTGGGATCTTTCTGTGCACAAATTGCTGCTGCTTTTCCCACGTTACAATATACCTCAATCTCTCATGGCTGTCTATCGCAATCTGTTTTTCAGTCTCGCTCTCTCTGTGTCTCTCTCTCTCTCTTTCTCGCTCAGTATATTTTGGATAACATCGACATTACCTTTTGAAAGGCAGTTACACCATCTTTTCTTTTAATTTGTTGACGGGATGTGGCGTTGCTGGCTAGGCCGGCATTTGTTGCCTGTCGTGTTGGGTGTTCCGCTATACAGACGAACCAACACGGTTGCAGATGGTACAACTCTGGTTTATTACTATCAATAACAACATCTGTAAGCTTATGAATGTGGTTCGTTCTTTACCCTTTAACCTGTGGACCCAGCCCTGACACTATCTTAGAGAGGCACTCAGCACATGATGTATGTCTGAGTGGCGCGCTGTGAGCTCTGTGCCCTGAGCTGTCTCCTGCTGGAATGAGCGGAATTGCGGTGTTCCCTGTTTTATAGTGCGTGTGCTCTTGCTTGTGATTGGCTGTGATGTTGCGTGTGTGTTGATTGGTCCGTTGATCTGTCCATCAGTATGTATGTGTGTTTGCACCATGATGTTTATCTGAATATCATGACATTGCCCATCCCTAATTGTCCTTGAGAAGGTGGTGGTGAGCTGCCTTCTTGAACTCCTGCAGTCCATGTGACGTAGGTACACCCACTGTGCTGTTAGGGAGGGAGTTCCAGGGTTTTGTCCCAGCGACACTGAAGGAACGGCTGATATATTTCCAAGTCAGGGTGGTGAGTGACTTGGAGGGGAACCTCTAGCTGGTGGGGTTCCCAGGTATCTGCTGCTCTTGTCCTTCAGGATGGTGGTGGTTGTGGGTTTGGAAGGTGGTGTTTAAGGAACCTTGGTGAGTTGCTGCAGTGCATCTTGTAGATGGTGCACACGGCTGCCACTGTTCATCGGTGGTAGAAGGAGGTGATGTTTAAGGTGGTGGATGGGGTGTGTAAGGGCATCACGCGATGCTGTTTATAATTAACCTTACCATGCCCTTTATTCCTTCAGGAAAGAGGAATCGGTTGTATAAGGTGTTGATGGTATCATCGGGAAACACTTCACATTCTCGCTGCATGAGAATGGGGCCTGTATCCAAACCGTCGTCTGCCCAGAAAATACTGAACCCTCCTTTCCTGTCTCCATGTATCAGAGTCCTGCGGAGAAAACAATGGAAATCTGGCATTTAACCAAACGTGGTTTATATTTGAAGCGTGGCACTAAACCTGCCTGACCAGGAAAATCCACAGTCCAATCCAGTCAATGCCGAGGTTGAGTCAGGTTGACAATGGCCACTACAACTCTGTTCTGAGGAGAATTACCCAGCCTATCCAATCCTGTCCCCATAGCTACAATTTTCCAGTCCTGACAAATGCCAGTCAGTCTGCTCTGGAACCTCGCCAAGGCAATGACATCCTTCCTGGAATGGGGTGGCCAGAACTGCCCACAGTACTCAAGCTGTGAGCTAACTGGTGTTTTATACAGTTGCAGTTTTACATAGTTCCAAGATGACTTCCTGCTCATGTCTCAGCCAATAAATGGAAGGATTCCATCTGACTTATCAACCTGTTCTGCCACATTGAGGGACCTGTGAACACTCACTCCGAGGTTCCTCATTCCTTGTACTCCTCTCAGTATCCTCCCACTTATTGTGTTATTCTTTGCCTTGTTTGACATCCCCAAATGCATCACCTTACACCATAGCATCCCTACAGTGCAGAAGGAGGCCATTTGGCCCATCGAGTCTGCACCGACCTTCTGAAGGAGCACCCTGCCGAGGCCCTATCCCCATAACTCCATAACCCCACATAACCTCCTCATCTTTGGACACTATGAGGCAATTTGGCATGGCCAATCTACATGTTTGGACTGTGGGAGGAAACTGGAGCACTCGGAGGAAACCCATGCAGACACGGGGAGAAGGTGCAAACCCCACACAATCACCCAAGGCCATAATCGAACCCAGGTCCCCGGCGCTGTGAGGCAGCAGTGCGAACCACTGTGCCACCCTTCTCTGGATTCAATCCCAGTTTCTACTTTTCAGCCCACTTGACCTGCCCATTGCAGTCCACAGAGACCCCCCTCGCTATCAACCACATGGAACAAAAAAGATGCATTGCTTGGTGTAGTCCATAGACCAGTGGTTCCCAAGCTGGGGTCCGTGGAACCCACGTGGTCCAGGGGTTCGTGGCATGACAGGAACATTTGAAAAGTCTGAACAATGCTACAGAGCTGCTTGTCCAATTATAGAGGAGCTTCTCCAGGCACCCAGATCAGGGGAGATGCAGCCACAGACATGAAGGAAAGTGAGAGTGAAATTACAGAGACTGGAGGCCATGATTTTACAGTCTTCCTTAGACTCGGGTTGGGGCAGAGGACTGGACAATTGTAAACATTGCACCCTTTTCAATACAAGGTGCAAAGATAACACAGCAACTACAGAGCAGTCAGTCTGCTAGGGATATTCCTACACCCTGGACTGGTGTGCGGGCAATTCCAGCCCCACCTGCCCCAGAGTCACAAAGTGAATTAACCAATAATTCTTATACAATACCCCAAGTCTTGGCTGCCCGATCATGACAGTCACCAGGTTGGTAAATTTAAACACAATTATTGTTTATTTATAACAAGAATTATAATGAATTATAATGCAGCAAAAACAGCTGGTTAACTAATTCCTAATTCCCCACTTTAACTTTCCCCCATCCTCTATATATGTACACACAAGACAGACAAACACAGAGGGGAGCAGAGGGGTGAAAATCACAAGTAAAAAGAAAAAGGTGTCGTTGTTTCAGAGGGCTGTTTCCAGCACCTTGCGCCTCTTCAAACATTGCTTTTAGCCTGAGGTTTTTACAGCAGATTCATTCAGCTCTCTGTAGTTTCAAAAATACATCAATTCACAGCATTTCTAGAGAGAGAGAGCTGCTCCTTGTCTTTGTTTTCAGCCTCTAATGGTTCCCCTGTCGATTAATTCATCCAGGTTCTCTTGCAGCTTCGGAAACACAGCACGAGCAGCCTTTCTGGCGAGAGAGCAGGTCCCCTTGCTTTCTGTGTCTAGGACTCAATTGAACCAAATCCCACCAATCTCTCTCTCTGGTGCTGAAAGGTCTGAAGCTCCTGTTCAAACTAGCAGAGTATTCTCTCCTATAATTTCTGAATTCATCATCCTCCTGCTGCTTCACTTAAAGACACATGCCCATTAATCACTCGTGGATCAAAAATGATAACAGGAAAAGAAAAGAATGGGGAAATTAGGCAATAAACAGGAAGGACCCTTACAGGAGTGATCATTTGGAAAAAATGAATCATCACATGAACAATTGCAGATGGATTAAGGAAAGCCAGCAAAGATTTCTCCTGGGATGTTTCGCTTAACTCGCTTTCTGGAGCTCTTTGAAGAGGTAACAGAAGGGTCAATGGAGCCTATGCTCTTCATGTGATGTAGATGGACTTTCAGAAGGCACTTGATAAAGTGCCGCTTAACATATTTGTGAGCAAAGTTATAGCTGATGGAATAAAAGGGAAAGTAGCAAAATGGATACGGAATTGACTGAGTGACAGGAAACAGAGTGACGATTAACAGTTGTTTTGCAGGTGGAGTTCCCCAGGCGTCAGTGTTGGAAATGACCTAGAACCTGGTGGTCCACATCACAATTTTAACACGTGCAGGTGATACAAAACCTGTGTTGTGAACTGGGAGGAGGACCATGCAACTGTTAATCGTCACTCTGTTTCCTGCCACTCAGTCAATTCCATATCCATTTTGCTACTGGGAGGAGGACCATGCAAGACATCAGAAAGACAAGTTGGGGAGCGGCACATGGCGCAGTGGTTAGCACTGGGACTGCGGCGCTGAGGGCCCGGGTTCAAATCCCGGCCCTGGGTCACTGTCCGTGTGAAGTTTGCACATTCTCCCCGTGTCTTCGTGGGTCTCACCCCCACAACATTTGGAAGAAAATAAACTTATCAGTGACAGGCAGCATGGTTTTGTGCAGGGAAGGTCATGTCTTACGAACCTAATAGAATTCTTTGAGGAAGTGACAACGTTACTTGATGAGGGAAGGGCTGTAGATGTCACATACATGGACTTCAGTAAGGCGTTTGATAAAGTTTCCCACGGCAGGTTGATGGAAAAAGTGAAGTTGCATGGGGTTCAGGGTGTACTAGCTAGATGGATAAAGAACTGGCTGGGCAACAGGAGACAGAGAGTAGTGGTGGAAGGGAGTGTCTCAAAATGGAGAAAGGTGACTAGTGGTGTTCCACAGGGATCCGTGCTCGGACCACTGTTGTTTGTGATATACATAAATGATCTGGACGAAGGTACAGGTGGTCTGATTAGCAAGTTTGCAGATGATACTAAGATTGGTGGAGTTGCAGATAGCGAGGAGGACTGTCAGAGAATACAGCAAAATATAGATAGATT
The DNA here is from genome assembly GCF_047496885.1 of Scyliorhinus torazame. NCBI lineage: Eukaryota > Metazoa > Chordata > Chondrichthyes > Carcharhiniformes > Scyliorhinidae > Scyliorhinus > Scyliorhinus torazame. The sequence goes on from NC_092719.1 coordinate 224,613,697, forward strand.
GGAGAGTTGGGCAGAGAAATGGCAGATGGAGTTCAATCCAGGCAAATGCGAGGTGATGTATTTTGGAAGATCCAATTCAAGAGCGGACTATACGGTCAATGGAAGAGTCCTGGGGAAAATTGATGCACAGAGAGATCTGGGAGTTCAGGTCCATTGTACCTTGAAGGTGGCAACGCAGGTCGATAGAGTGATCAAGAAGGCATACAGCATGCTTGCCTTCATCGGACTAGGTATTGAGTACAAGAGTCGGCAGGTCATGTTACAGTTGAATAGGACTTTGGTTAGGCCACATTTGGAATACTGCGTGCAGTTCTGGTCGCCACATTACCAGAAGGATGTGGATGCTTTAGAGAGGGTGCAGAGGAGGTTCACCAGGATGTTGCCTAGTATGGAGGGTGCTAGCTATGAAGAAAGGTTGACTAGATTAGGATTGTTTTTGTTGGAAAGACGGAGGTTGAGGGGGGACCTGATTGAGGTCTACAAAATTATGAGAGGTATGGACAGGGTGGATAGCAACAAGCTTTTTCCAAGAGTGGGGGTGTCAATTACAAGGGGTCACGATTTCAAGGTGAGAGGGGGAAAGTTTTTTACGCAGAGGGTGGTGGGTGCCTGAAACGCTTTGCCAGCGGAGATGGTAGAGGCGGGCACGATAGCATCATTTAAGATGCATCTAGACAGATATATGAACGGGCGGGGAACAGAGGGAAGTAGATCCTTGGAAAATAGGCGACAGGATTAGATAAAGGATCTGGATCGGCGCAGGCTGGGAGGGCCGAAGGGCCTGTTCCTGTGCTGTAATTTTCTTTGTTACAACCCAAAGATGTGCAGAGTAGGTGGATTGGCCACGCTAAATTGCCCCTTAATTGGAACAAAATAATTGGGTACGCTAAATTTTAAAAAAGGAAAAAAAAGACAAGTTGGGGAGTGGCCAGACAGGAGTCAGATAGAAATTAATGAGGATAAATGTGAAGTGATTAATTTTGATAGGAAGAACATGGAGAGACAATACGAAATGAATGATACAATTCGAAAGTGGGTGCAGAGAGACTGGGACCTGGGTGTTTCTGTACATAAATCACTGATGATGGCAGGAGAGTGGTTAATAAAGTTTACAGTATCCTAAGCTTTATCAATAGGGGTATAGAGTACAAAAACAAGAAAGCCGTGGAGAACCTGTCTGAAACACAGGCTCAAAACTCAACAGGAGTATTGTGTCCACTTGTGGGGGCCACAGTTTTAGAAGAAGGTGAGGACATTGGAGAGAGCACAGAAAAGACTCACAAGAATGGTTCCTGGTGTGAGGGACTATAGATATGAAGAAACATTGGAGAAGTTAGGACTGTTTTCCTGGGAGAAGAGAAAGTTGAAAGAAGATAGAGATATTCAAAATCACGAGGGTCTGGAGAGAGTAGTGAGGGAGAAACTTTTACCATTGGTAAAAGAATGAGAGACTTAAGGTAATTGGCAAAAAGATTGATGAAGACATAAAGAAGCAAGTGCTTCGGATCTAGGATGTACTGTGTGTGAGTGTGGTGGAGGCAGATTCACACAGCGAGTGGTTAGGATCTGGAATGTACTGTCTGTGAGTGTGGTGGAGGCAGAGTCACACAGCGAGTGGTTAGGATCTGAAATGCACTGTCTGTGAGTGTGGTGGAGGCAGAGTCACACAGCGAGTGGTTAGGATCTGAAATGCACTGTCTGTGAGTGTGGTGGAGGCAGATTCACACAGCGAGTGGTTAGGATCTGAAATGCACTGTCTGTGAGTGTGGTTGAGGCAGATTCACACAGCGAATGGTTAGGATCTGGAATATACTGTCTGTGAGTGTGGTGGAGGCAGATTCACACAGCGAGTGGTTAGGATCTGAAATGCACTGTCTGTGAGTGTGGTGGAGGCAGAGTCACACAGCGAGTGGTTAGGATCTGGAATGTACTGTCTGAGAGTGTGGTGGAGGCAGATTCACACAGCGAGTGGTTAGGATCTGGAATGTACTGTCTGAGAGTGTGGTGGAGGCAGATTCACACAGCGAGTGGTTAGGATCTGGAATGTACTGTCTGTGAGTGTGGTGGAGGCAGATTCACACAGCGAGTGGTTAGGATCTGAAATGCACTGTCTGTGAGTGTGGTGGAGGCAGAGTCACACAGCGAGTGGTTAGGATCTGGAATGTACTGTCTGAGAGTGTGGTGGAGGCAGATTCACACAGCGAGTGGCTAGGATCTGGAATGTACTGTCTGAGAGTGTGGTGGAGGCAGATTCACACAGCGAGTGGTTAGGATCTGGAATGTACTGTCTGTGAGTGTGGTGGAGACAGATTCACACAGCGAGTGGTTAGGATCTGGAATGTACTGTCTGTGAGTGTGGTGGAGGCAGATTCACACAGCGAGTGGTTAGGATCTGGAATGTACTGTCTGAGAGTGTGGTGGAGGCAGATTCACACAGCGAGTGGTTAGGATCTGGAATGTACTGTCTGTGAGTGTGGTGGAGACAGATTCACACAGCGAGTGGTTAGGATCTGGAATGTACTGTCTGTGAGTGTGGTGGAGGCAGATTCACACAGCGAGTGGTTAGGATCTGGAATGTACTGTCTGAGAGTGTGGTGGAGACAGATTCACACAGCGAGTGGTTAGGATCTGGAATGTACTGTCTGAGAGTGTGGTGGAGGCAGATTCACACAGCGAGTGGTTAGGATCTGGAATGTACTGTCTGAGAGTGTGGTGGAGGCAGATTCACACAGCGAGTGGTTAGGATCTGGAATGTACTGTCTGTGAGTGTGGTGGAGACAGATTCACACAGCGAGTGGTTAGGATCTGGAATGTACTGTCTGTGAGTGTGGTGGAGGCAGATTCACACAGCGAGTGGTTAGGATCTGGAATGTACTGTCTGAGAGTGTGGTGGAGGCAGATTCACACAGCGAGTGGTTAGGATCTGGAATGTACTGTCTGAGAGTGTGGTGGAGGCAGATTCACACAGCGAGTGGTTAGGATCTGGAATGTACTGTCTGAGAGTGTGGTGGAGGCAGATTCACACAGCGAGTGGTTAGGATCTGGAATGTACTGTCTGAGAGTGTGGTGGAGGCAGATTCACACAGCGAGTGGTTAGGATCTGGAATGTACTGTCTGTGAGTGTGGTGGAGGCAGATTCACACAGCGAGTGGTTAGGATCTGGAATGTACTGTCTGTGAGTGTGGTGGAGACAGATTCACACAGCGAGTGGTTAGGATCTGGAATGTACTGTCTGTGAGTGTGGTGGAGGCAGATTCACACAGCGAGTGGTTAGGATCTGGAATGTACTGTCTGAGAGTGTGGTGGAGACAGATTCACACAGCGAGTGGTTAGGATCTGGAATGTACTGTCTGTGAGTGTGGTCGAGACAGATTCACACAGCGAGTGGTTAGGATCCGGAATGTACTGTCTGAGAGTGTGGTGGAGGCAGATTCACACAGCGAGTGGTTAGGATCCGGAATGTACTGTCTGTGAGTGTGGTGGAGACAGAGTCACACAGCGAGTGGTTAGGATCTGGAATGTACTGTCTGTGAGTGTGGTGGAGACAGAGTCACAGAGCGAGTGGTTAGGATCTGGAATGTACTGTCTGAGAGTGTGGTGGAGACAGAGAAAATTGGATTATTATCTGAAAAGGAGGAATGTGCAGGATTAGGGGCAGCTGCAAGGGAGTGGCTCGAGGTAAATTGCTCCTTCAGAGAACTAGCGCTAACATGATGGGCTGAATGGTCTTAATAAATGCTGTAACCATTCAACGATTCTATGATACCATGAGGGGTTTGGGGATAGGGTAAAACAGTTTTCACTCCAGAAGGATTGACAATCAAAGGATGTATATTTTATTATTAAGAACAAAGAAATGTACAGCACAGGAACAGGCCCTTCGGCCCTCCAAGCCCGCGCCGACCATGCTGCCCGACTAAACTACAATCTTCTACACTTCCTGGGTCCGTATCCCTCTATTCCCATCCTATTCATGTATTTGTCAAGATGCCCCTTAAATGTCACTATCGTCCCTGCTTCCACCACCTCCTCCGGCAGTGAGTTCCAGGCACCCACTACCCTCTGCGTAAAAAACTTGCCTCGCACATCTACTCTAAACCTTGCCCCTCTCACCTTAAACCTATGCCCCCTAGTAATTGATCCCTCTAACCTGGGGAAAAGCCTCTGACTATCCACTCTGTCTATGCCCCTCATAATTTTGTAGACCTCTATCAGGTCGCCCCTCAACCTCTGTCGTTCCAGTGAGAACAAACTGAGTTTATTCAAACTCTCCTCATAGCTAATGCCCTCCATACCAGGCAACATTCTGGTAAATCTCTTCTGCACCCTCTCCAAAGCCTCCACATCCTTCTGGTGGTGTGGCGACCAGAATTGAACACTATACTCCAAGTGTGGCCTAACTAAGGTTCTATACAGGTTCACAGACATGGGCATCTCTGGCCAGTCCAGTACTTATTGCCCAGCCATAATTGCCCTTAAGCAGGTGGTGGTGAGCTGCAACTCTGAACCGCTGCAGTCCATGTGATGTAGGTACACCCACTGTGCTGTTAGGGAGTGAGTTTCAGGATTATGACCCAGCGACAGTGAAGGAACAGTGATATATTTCCAAGTCAGGATGAATGATCCATTCCTGTGCTATATGATTTTAAATCTATATTCAATTCTCTTCAGAAAGTTATAATTGAATCTGTCTTTCAGGATAACAGCAACCCTCGGTAGACAAATAATTCTCTTCCTCTCCCCCGCTGGTTCTTTTCCCAATCATCTTAATCCGTGCCTCCTGGTTATTGGTGCTTTCAGATGTTTGTTTCTTCCCAGTGTTGACCGATTCTACTCCATCAAAACCCTCCATGGAATTAGAACATTTGTCCAGAATTCTGGCTTTAATCTTCTCTGCTCGAAGAATAGCAACTCCACTGTCTCCAGGTCTCTCACATTAACTGGACTCTTGCATCCGTGGTGCCATTGCAGTCAATCTCCTGTGAAGCCTCTCATGGCCTTGATATCCTTCCTAAAGAGTGTTCCCAGAATTGGACACAATACTCATCTGAGATCTACAACAACGTTCCCTCGAAACGGCATGGCCATGGAGAACCAAAAGCCCCCATACAGGCCACACATGAGACGCCCTCCCTAATAGCTGCACGTGTAACATGCAAAAAGTGTAACGGACTAGCTTGCTCACTCCAAAACGAAACAAGGGTCTAAGGGTTGACTTTGGCACAAAGATTGATTGGTGTCCTCTTACCAGTTGATAGCGGAGGCTCCCCTGTGCCTGGGAAGTAGGGATGGGTGGTAGATGATGGACCCATGCTTGGGAAAGTCAATCACTTCCATCGGAATGAACTGGGAGCAGAAAGGCAGCACATTAAGCTCCGCTCCGAGGCTGGCATACTCGCTCACTACCTCTGGGATCGCCTTCCCTTTCACCCGCCAGCGGGCATACTTGAACAAGCGGGTGCCGTCCTTCGCACCTTCTGCAGCTGATGGGGAAAATGCGGCAGAGATGATTAAAAACAAGACCCATCATTTGTTGCCCATCCCTAATTGCCCTTGAGAAGGTGGGGGTGAGCTGCCTTCTTGAACGGCTGCAGTCCCCGTGGTGTAGGTACACCCACTCTGCTGTTAGGGAGGGAGTTCCAGGATGTTGTCCCAGTGACAGTGAAGGAACGGCCGATATATTCCCGAGTCAGGATGGTGAGTGACTTGGAGGGGAACCTCCTGCTGGTGGGGCTCCCAGGTATCTGCTGCTCTTGTCCTAGATAGTGGTGGTTGTGGGTTTGGAAGGTGCTATCTGAGGAACCTTGGTGAGTTACTGCAGTGCATCTTGTAGATGGTACACACGGCTGTCACTGTGGATTGGTGGTGAAGGGAATGGATGTTTAAGGAGGTAGTGGGGTGATAGAAGGATAAATGGCATCAACACCTGCCCTTGGACACACAGATCCGAGTCTAAACAACGCTGAGGTTCTGACTTTTCAATGAGATGTTAGACAGAGGCCCGGTCAACCCCCTCAGGTGGATATACAAATCCTATAGCCCTATAGCAAAGAAAAGCAGAGTTCTCTGTCGTTTCCTTGCTGATATTTATCCCTCAATTAACATCACTAAAACCCAGATGGTCTGCTGTAATGTGTGAGGGAATCGGAAAGCTCTGTGGCCCCTAAGCAATTGACCGTTTCCCTGAGCATTCACCGAGTGCACCAACAGTCACTGAGTTGGAGCTAATCATAAACAGCCTTCATTCCCATTCCCACAGGAATTTCAGGGTGTGCTTTGCAGCTATACAGCTGATAAAGGACTCAACAACTTGGTCAAAACTAAAGGTGAGAAACGGTTGCCCATTTTGGATTCAAATGGAATCCGACCTCCACCTTCCACATCATTAATTCTGTGTTGAAAGTAAATATGGTGGAGATAATTTTTAGTCTGGAGTGGTCTCTTTCCTCTTTACCTCGACACAGAACCACCCCACCCTGGAGCATCAGAATTCCCTCCACCTGGACTGTCACTAAATAGAAAACCCCAAAGGCTTCATGGACTTAAACACTGCAAACAAACGGGCCAAACCTCAACACGTAGAGGCAGACGGAATTGTAAGGGTTAATCTTCAAAGCACGTCAACACCAAAGCCAGGTCGATGCTACGTAAAGACGATGGGGTGTTAAAATCTCGCAGTGGCCATCGAACAATCTCGTTAAAGGAACGGAGAATATCGGAGCTGGTGGCCCCGGACAACACAGCCATTCTACAAACACACATCGACAACAGCGAAGGAGAAGTTGACTTTATCGCAGACACATCACTGTGGGAGCCAGAGACTTCACACCTGGATGGTTTCCATTGATTTGGTCGTGGAGCCAACATTGCAATGAATGGGTTTGTCTGAACCAAGACTAAAGTGATTAAAAAGCCGCTAAGCACTGACCATCCAAACAGGATGTCTACAGGAAATATGCTTTTATATTTTTGATGAAGTTTTGTAATTAAAAGTCCAAGTGTGTAGGGTCTGACATTCAGCCAGCAAGGAGAGTCAGGAAGAGTCAACCTGGCCCACAGTTTGCACCAGAACGACCAGCTGTGTGGGGAGCTGTAAGCACCAGCCTGATCCAATGGGTATTGGGGCTGAGATTTAAGGATAGTGCGGAGGCTCGAGAAACACTCTGGAGGCTTCCTGTGGTAACTAATGGGGTTTATTAAAGAAAGGCAAAGGCTGGTATATGTACAGATGCAGAACACATTAGGATGGGTCTTAACTTCCAGTTCCAGGGTCCACACTGTCCAGGACACGGCTCCCAGGGTCCCGCGCTAACACCCTAGTGGCCGGGTTTGGAATGCTCCCACGCGATTGGCTCCAAACCAGTCACATGGGCCACCATGTCCATCCCCATAAACGGGCCGCACTATACATCCTTCCCTCACTTATGTCCCTTATTATATTTTACACAAAAACTATGTACGTAGTTATCCTATATACGTGGGAAAAGAGATCAGGGAAGAGAGAGTTCATCAAAGAGTCAACCAGTCCAGGGACCTCTATAATCCTCCCATGGGCTCCACAGGAGTCATGTTGCCGACGCCCAATGATAGTTCAGGCAGCATCATCTTCTCGGTAAGGAAACTGGTCTCAGAGGCTTCCAAAGGCCTGTTGCCTGGTGGTGGGGGGGGGCTCCTGGGTTTTCGCCTCCCTCTGTTCAGGAAGATTCACAGGATTATCAACACCAGTGGGACTTGTCTGCTCTGAAATGGGAGGCACCCCCCCCCAACCGGGCTTCTCAAATGGCAATATACTTTTTGACGGTTCCGTCATTTACATTTACACGAATGACAGGGACCCCGACTGGGACACGGTGCACTCGGCCAACCATACAGGGCGCGAGGCGAAGGCCCACCTGGAATGATGATCTGTCGCCGCACTGCGTGGCCGGTGACTTCTCGTGGAGGCCTGTCTTGCCTCCACCCTACCCGCCAAGTTAGGAACTCCCAAATCCAGGCGAGTCCTGAGGTGACGGCCCGTCAGCAACTCGGCAGGTGTGACCCCTGTGATGTGGGAGTCGAGATGAGTCATATCAGACAATTAACCAATGCCCTCAGCCGTTTGCCTGATTGTTTCCCCAAGGTATTTTTAAAAGTCTGTACGGTCCTCCTGGCCAACCCATTGGACGCAGGGTGGTGAATCACTCAAACAAAATTTTGGAAGTCGTCCCCTGTAAAACGGATGCACTGGATTCCGGCAGTCCCCGTAGAGCCAACCCTCGACGTGAGGCATGCACCGTGACGGCGAGGTCGTGCTCCCCGTTTCCTGTATCGACAGCTGCTGGGAGTGAGAATCCACCAAAACTAAAAATGTCCTGCCCGAGAACGGGCCTGCGGAGTCAACGTGGACCTGGGTCTGTGGCGACCTGGCTGCTCCCAGGGGTGGAGACTGACCGATGGAGGCAGTGGAGACACATTCCTCCAATGGCTTTGTCAGTTCCTGGCCACCATAGACAGCTGCGTGCCAGCATCTTTGTCGGCCCTGGGTGGATACCATGCACCTCCTGTAGGACAAGACCCCTGGCTGGTGGTGGAAAGGTGACTCGTGAGCCCCACAGGATGGCACCACCCGCACAGGTGAGATCACCTTGATGGGTTAAATAGGGTCTGAGGTGCTTGGATTTCTCATGCTGCCACCCAGTCTGAATCATCCATTTTACTTTCCACAATTTGGGAAATTCACAGCTACTCCTGGGTTACTGGTGGTGGCAGAATGTTTTTCAACAGGGGGAGTCAGCTCAATCCATCTGCATTGGTAATCTGAGTGTCAGGCCTGTGCTGGAACGGATAGCTGTAGGCCGCAAAAAACAGGCCCAAATTTGTACCCTTGCCAAGGTTATTGGAGGTATTGGTTTGAACCTCTCAAAAGGCCCAATAGTGGCTCATGGGCAGTAATTATAACAAATCACCGTCCATTCACATATTGGTGGAATTTCTTCACACCGTATATGTCTCTCTCTCAATTTGAACATAGTTCTGCTCCGCTACCAAGAGGAAAAGGGGATGGGCCACACAGTACCATCCCCCATCTTGTGGGATAGTACTGCCCCTATCCCATACGGAGAGGCATCCCATGTGAGGACAATCAGTTTCCCAGGGTCAAAGTGATCTGAAAGGTTTGAGGATTACAAAGCTTGAAGCTTCTTCTTGGGGCTCCCTCCATTGGCACCGTTGATGTTTCTTTAGCAGCGGGTGTAATGGTGCCAATGTTGTGCCTACATTTGGAATGAACCTGCCATAATAATTTACCATGCCGAGGAAGGATTTGAGCTCAGTTACATTCTCGGGTGCTGGGACCTCACGGATAGTCTTGACTCACTCTTCGAGAGGATGTGGACCTGTTGCATCAACACAGAATCCTAAATACGTCACTTCTGAGGCCTGGAATGTACACCTCCCCCCCCCCCCCCCCCCCCCGCCCCCCCCCCGGAAACCTTTCAGCGCCTCCTCTCGGCTAGGCATGTGTTCCTCAGGGTAGTCCCAGTGAGTGAAACATCGTCAAGGTAGACCATCACTTTGGGAATTCCTTGAAGAAGGTTTTCCATGGTATACTGGATAATGGCGCAGGCAGATGCTAGACGGAATGGGTGATAAATACAAAGGTGTATTCATTGTGATGAACCTCTGGGACTCTCAAGAGTTTTGAAAGTCAAAGAGATCTAGGAGTACAGGTCCACAGATCACTGAAAGGGGCTACACAGGTGGAGAAGGTAGTCAAGAAGGCATACGGCATGCTTGCCTTCATTGGCCGGGGCATTGAGTATAAGAATTGGCAAGTCATGTTGCAGCTGTATAGAATCTTAGTTAGGCCACACTTGGAGTATAGTGTTCAATTCTGGTCGCCACACTACCAGAAGGATGTGGAGGCTTTAGAGAGGATGCAGAAGAGATTTACCAGAATGTTGCCTGGTATGGAGGGCATTAGCTATGAGGAGCGGTTGAATAAACTCGGTTTGTTCTCACTGGAACGAAGGAGGTTGAGGGGCGACCTGATAGAGGTCTACAAAATTATGAGGGGCATAGACAGTGGATAGTCAGAGGCTTTTCCCCAGGGTAGAGGGGTCAATTACTAGGGGGCATAGGTTTAAGGTGAGAGGGGCAAGGTTTAGAGTAGATGTACGAGGCAAGTTTTTTTACACAGAGGGTAGTGGGTGCCTGGAACTCGCTACCGGAGGAGGTGGTGGAAGCAGGAACGATAGGGACATTTAAGGGGCATCTTGACAAATACATGAATAGGATGGGAATAGAAGGATACGGACCCAGGAAGTGTAGAAGATTGTAGTTTAGTCGGGCAGTATGGTCGGCACGGGCTTGGAGGGCCGAAGGGCCTGTTCCTGGGCTGTACATTTCTTTGTTCTTTGTTTGTTCTTTGTTTGTTCTTTGTCCAATTGTAGGTATGTGTGGCTGAGATCTAGTTTAGAGTAGGTAAAGAACAAAGAACAAGAACAAAGAAAAATTACAGCACAGGACCAGGCCCTTCGGCCCTCCCAGCCTGCGCCGATCCAGATCCTCTATCTAAAACTGTCGCCTATTTTCTAAGGATCTGTATCCCTCTGTTCCCCGCCCATTCATGTATCTGTCTAGATACATCTTAAATGATGCTATCGTGCCCGCCTCTACCACCTCCGCTGGCAAAGCGTTCCAGGCACCCACCACCCTCTGCGCAAAGCTCCTCTTCATTTTGTTCAATGGCATTGTACATAAGAACTAAGAGCAGGAGTCGGCAATTCAGCCTCTTGAGCCAACTCCGCCATCAATATGATCATGGCTGATCTCATCTCGATCCCAACTCCACTTTTCTGCCCATTCTCCATAACCCTTCAACCCATCATTATTAATCTCCTCCTTAAATTGACTCAATGTCCCGGCATCCAGCACACTCTGGGGTTGTCAATTCCACACCTTCACGACACTCTGAGAGAAGTCATTTCTTCTCATCTCTGTTTAGAATTGACTGCGCCTTATCCTAAAACTATGACCTCTCGTTCTAGACGGCTGCTGCTGTTGTTTTTCTTTGCGTTGTCGTGCTCTGCCTTGCGTAGCAACGTGCTTGAATAAAACTCTACGATAACAGAAATACACAAACTTTCGACAATGGAAGCTCTCTTGGGGCTGGTCCCCCCACATCGAGAGCAGTCCAACCTGTCTCAGGCGGACACCCTGTTCTTGTCATGGTCCTTTAGCTCGGGTCCAGTCCCGAGGACCATGTATGGTTCTCTCCTCTGCCTGTTGACCCTGCTGTTCACCTCACAGCCTTACCGCCCCAAACTTGATTGACGTCCCCTTCGGCCATGTTTGGAGCTCAGTGGCACCTTTTCTGGCACATTCCGTTGCCCGAGCTACCTCGATCGCTTTTTCCAAAAGGATGGAAGTTTCAGTCCACAAACTAAACGCGCAGCATGTGATTAAGCACAGTGCTCAGCAAGCTGACGAAGACTGGCTTTGAAGGCTGACATGGACTCTTCAGGGTCCCTGATAGGAAACTTGAACATATACTGGAGGATGATCAAGGGCCTGGAGTTAAAATGTTTCTTGACGAACTTGACTATCTGGTCTTTGAGTCGGGTGCCTCCGGGGAGGTGAGGTTCCTTATCAAATTACAACTTTGGGGCCCATAAATTGTCAGAAGTATCATCTCCTGTGTGTCTTGCCCTGTGGTCTGGTCCGCAGTGAATGGCGGAGCTGTTCGATGTACTTCATAGAATTATCATAGAATTTACAGTGCAGAAGGAGGCCATTCGGCCCGTCGAGTCTGCACCGGCTCTTGGAAAGAGCACCCTACCCAAGGTCTTTTTCAGCCCCTGGTCAAAGGTGGCTGGTTTACCGATAACAGGCATGTTCAATCCTGTTTTGATGGTTCCCACCAACTCTCTTTGGTCTTTCTTTTAATTCCTTTAATTGTTCCTCCCCCCCGCCCCCCCCCTCCCCACCCACCACCCCCCCCCCCCCCCCCCCACCACCACCACCACCAAATCATGAAGCACTGCGGGCTGCAAACGAATCTTTCACCTCGTCGCCAATGTAGTGGCTCGAGACAGCAGTCTGGTGGACTCCAGTCATAACAAAGGGGTTTATTAATGAAAGGTGAAGGCTGCTATATCCACAGGCACTGAACACAACAGGGTGGATGTTAGCTCTCCAACCCCAGGGTCCACACTGCCCGGTCCCCTGCTTCCAGAGTCCCGTGCTAACTCGCTATTGGTGAGGTTCAAGTGCTCCTGTGCGATTGGCCCGAGTTGGTCACGTGGGCCGCCGGCTCTGTCCCCTTAAAGGGGCTGTGCCACCACAGATGGTTAAAGTGCAGCAACTAAATCCTGAAGGGTTTGAGTTGAACCAATTAAGATTTAAGCAGAAACATGGGGGCCGGGCTGTGGACTTTCACTGGATGCTTTTGTTAATAAGTCTTTTCTTTGAATACTGTACAGTATATTCCACGAGTTTAGCATTCCTTTATTAGGGCATTAGAAGAGCTTTTAGTTAATAAATAAATTTATGTTTCACCCTAAAACCCTGCGTCCATGTAAATGTATCCTTTATAAAAATCCTAAACTCAAGAACTGACAGTAAGAGTCATTGAGTCATAGAGTCATAGAGACATAGAGACCAGACCCCTGAGGGACAGTACACGCTCGACAGACCAGACCCTGAGGGACTGTACACGTTCGGGGGACCAGACCCCTGAGGGACTGTACACGCTCGGGGGACCGGACCCCTGAGGGACTGTACACGTTCGGGGGACCAGACCCCTGAGGGTCTGTACACGCTCGAGAGACCAGACACCTGAGGGACTGTACACGTTCGGGGGACCAGACCCCTGAGGGACTGTACACGTTCGGGGAACCAGACCCTGAGGGACTGTACACGTTCGGGGGACCAGACCCCTGAGGGACTGTACACGCTCGAGAGACCAGACCCTGAGACTGTACACGCTCGAGAGACCAGACCCCTGAGGGACTGTACACGCTCGAGAAACCAGACCCTGATTGACTGTACACGCTCGAGAGACCAGACCCCTGAGGGACTGTACACGCTCGGGGGACCAGACCCCTGAGGGACGTACACGCTCGGGGGACCAGACCCCTGAGGGACTGTACACGCTCGGGGGACCAGACCCCTGAGGGACTGTACACGCTCGGGGAACCAGACCCCTGAGGGACTGTACACACTCGAGAGACCAGACCCTGAGGGACTGTACACGCTCAGTTAGAGGGGTGCTGTGCTCTGACTGTGAGATGTGGCAGGTCCGGGAGGCTTCCAGCGTCCCGGATGGCTTCATCTGCAGAAAGTGCACCCAACTGCAGCTCCTCACAGACCGCATGGTTCGGTTGGAGCAGCAATTGGATGCACTTAGGAGCATGCAGGTGGCGGAAAGCGTCATAGATCGCAGTTATGTAAATGTGGTCACACCCAAGGTGCAGGCAGAGAAATGGGTGACCACCAGAAAGGGCAGGCAGTCAGTGCAGGAAGCCCCTGTGGTTGTCCCCCTCTCGAACAGATATACCCCTTTGGATACTGTCGGGGGGGATAGCCTATCAGGGGAAAACAGCAGCAGCCAGAGCAGTGGCACCACGGCTGGCTCTGATGTTCAGAAGGGAGGGTCAAAGCGCAGAAGAGTAATAGTAATAGGGGACTCTATAGTCAGGGGCACGGATAGGCGCTTCTGTGGACGTGAAAGAGACTCCAGGATGGTATGTTGCCTCCCTGGTGCCAGGGTCCAGGATGTCTCCGAACGGGTAGAGGGAATCCTGAAGGGGGAGGGCAAACAGGCAGAGGTCGTTGTACATATTGGTACTAACGACATAGGCAGGAAGGGGCATGAGGTCCTGCAGCAGGAGTTCAGGGAGCTAGGCAGAAAGTTAAAAGACAGGACCTCGAGGGTTGTAATCTCGGGATTACTCCCTGTGCCACGTGCCAGTGAGGCTAGAAATAGGAAGATAGAGCAGACAAACACGTGGCTAAACAGCTGGTGTAGGAGGGAGGGTTTCCGTTATCTGGACCACTAGGAGCTCTTCCGGGGCATGTGTGACCTGTATAAGATGGACGGGTTGCATCTAAACCGGAGAGGCATAAATATCCTGGCCGCGAGGTTTGCTAGTGTCACACGGGAGGGTTTAAACTAGTATGGCAGGGGGGTGGGCACGGGAGCAATAAGTCAGAAGGTGAGAGCATTGAGGGAGAACTAGGGAATAGGGACAGTGTGGCTCTGAGGCAGAGCAGACGGGGAGAAGTTGCTGAACACAGCGGGTCTGGTGGCCTGAAGTGCATATGTTTTAATGCAAGGAGCATTACGGGTAAGGCAGATGAACTTAGAGCTTGGATTACTACTTGGAACTATGATGTTGTTGCCATTACAGAGTACTGGTTTAGGGAAGGGCAGGATTGGCAGCTAAACGTTCCAGGATTTAGATGTTTCAGGCGGGATAGAGGGGGATGTAAAAGGGGAGGCGGAGTTGCGCTACTTGTTCGGGAGAATATCACAGCTATACTGCGAGAGGACACCTCCGAGGGCAGTGAGGCTATATGGGTAGAAATCAGGAATAAGAAGGGTGCAGTCACAATGTTGGGGGTATACTACAGGCCTCCCAACAGCCAGCGGGAGATGGAGGAGCAGATAGGTAGACAGATTTTGGAAAAGAGTAAAAACAACAGGGTTGTGGTGATGGGAGACTTCAACTTCCCCAATATTGACTGGGACTCACTTAGTGCCAGGGGCTTAGACGGGCGGAGTTTGTAAGGAGCATCCAGGAGGGCTTCTTAAAACAATATGTAAACAGTCCAACTAGGGAAGGGGCGGTACTGGACCTGGTATTGGGGAATGAGCCCGGCCAGGTGGTAGATGTTTCAGTAGGGGAACATTTCGGTAACAGTGACCACAATTCAGTAAGTTTTAAAGTACTGGTGGACAAGGATAAGAGTGGTCCGAGGATGAATGTGCTAAATTGGGGGAAGGCTAATTATAACAATATTAGGCGGGAACTGAAGAACATAGATTGGGGGCGGATGTTTGAGGGCAAATCAACATCTGACATGTGGGAGGCTTTCAAGTGTCAGTTGAAAGGAATACAGGACAGGCATGTTCCTGTGAGGAAGAAAGATAAATACGGCAATTTTCGGGAACCTTGGATGACGAGTGATATTGTAGGCCTCGTCAAAAAGAAAAAGGAGGCATTTGTCAGGGCTAAAAGGCTGGGAACAGACGAAGCCTGTGTGGGTAGCCAGGGAAAGCAAGAGGGTAGCCAGGGAAAGGGTTGGCCCACTGAAGGTTAGGCAAGGGAATCTATGTGTGGAGCCAGAGGAAATGGGCGAGGTACTAAATGAATACTTTGCATCAGTATTCACCAAAGAGAAGGAATTGGTAGATGTTGAGTCTGGAGAAGGGGGTGTAGATAGCCTGGGTCACATTGTGATCCAAAAAGACGAGGTGTTGGGTGTCTTAAAAAATATTAAGGTAGATAAGTCCCCAGGGCCGGATGGGATCTACCCCAGAATACTGAAGGAGGCTGGAGAGGAAATTGCTGAGGCCTTGACAGAAATCTTTGGATCCTCGCTGTCTTCAGGGGATGTCCCGGAGGACTGGAGAATAGCCAATGTTGTTCCTCTGTTTAAGAAGGGTAGCAAGGATAATCCCGGGAACTACAGGCCGGTGAGCCTTACTTCGGTGGTAGGGAAATTACTGGAGAGAATTCTTCGAGACAGGATCTACTCCCATTTGGAAGCAAATGGACGTATTAGTGAGAGGCAGCACGGTTTTGTGAAGGGAAGGTCGTGTCTCACTAACTTGATAGAGTTTTTCGAGGAGGTCACTAAGATGATTGATGCAGGTAGGGCAGTAGATGTTGTCTATATGGACTTCAGTAAGGCCTTTGACAAGGTCCCTCATGGTAGACTAGTACAAAAGGTGAAGTCACACGGGATCAGGGGTGAACTGGCAAGGTGGATACAGAACTGGCTAGGCCATAGAAGGCAGAGGGTAGCAATGGAGGGATGCTTTTCTCATTGGAGGGCTGTGACCAGTGGTGTTCCACAGGGATCAGTGCTGGGACCTTTGCTCTTTGTAATATATATAAATGATTTGGAGGAAAATGTAACTGGTCTGATTAGTAAGTTTGCAGACGACACAAAGGTTGGTGGAATTGCGGATATCGATGAGGACTGTCTGAGGATACAGCAGGATTTAGATTGTCTGGAGACTTGGGCGGAGAGATGGCAGATGGAGTTTAATCTGGACAAATGTGAGGTAATGCATTTTTGAAGGGCTAATGCAGGTAGGGAATATACAGTGAATGGTAGAACCCTCAAGAGTATTGAAAGTCAAAGAGATCTAGGAGTACAGGTCCACAGGTCATTGAAAGGGGCAACACAGGTGGAGAAGGTAGTCAAGAAGGCATACGGCATGCTTGCCTTCATTGGCCGGGGCATTGAGTATAAGAATTGGCAAGTCATGTTGCAGCTGTATAGAACCTTAGTTAGGCCACACTTGGAGTATAGTGTTCAATTCTGGTCGCCACACTACCAGAAGGATGTGGAGGCTTTAGAGAGGGTGCAGAAGAGATTTACCAGAATGTTGCCTGGTATGGAGGGCATAAGCTATGAGGAGCGATTGAATAAACTCGGTTTGTTCTCACTGGAATGAAGGAGGTTGAGGGGCGACCTGATAGAGGTATACAAAATTATGAGGGGCATAGACAGAGTGGATAGTCAGAGGCTTTTCCCCAGGGTAGAGGGGTCAATTACTAGGGGGCATAGGTTTAAGGTGAGAGGGGCAAAGTTTAGAGTAGATGTACGAGGCAAGTTTTTTACGCAGAGGGTAGTGGGTGCCTGGAACTCACTACCGGAGGAGGTAGTGGAAGCAGGGACGATAGGGACATTTAAGGGGCATCTTGACAAATATATGAATAGGATGGGAATAGAAGGATACGGACCCAGGAAGTGTAGAAGATTGTAGTTTAGTCGGGCAGTATGGTCGGCACGGGCTTGGAGGGCCGAAGGGCCTGTTCCTGTGCTGTACATTTCTTTGTTCTTTTTGTTTGCTCGAGAGACCAGACCCTGAGGGACTGTACACGCTCGAGAGACCAGACCCTGAGGGACTGTACACGCTCGAGAGACCAGACCCCTGAGGGACTGTACACGTTCGGGGGACCAGACCCCTGAGGGACTGTACACGTTCGGGGGACCAGACCCCTGAGGGACTGTACACGCTCGGGGGACCAGACCCCTGAGGGATTCTACATACCGAGAGGATCTTCTTTGCCGTCTTTATCTGGGATCGTGAATATTCCGACAATCTCGTGTCCCGCCTTTTTGAGTTCCTTGTACACCTCTTGGCCGAACAGGCTCTGTCCGATCACAGCAATCTTCATCCTCCTTGAACAGAGTGCAAAAACCTGCTGAGACTGATAGAAAGCAAAGAGCTGAAATTCCAACAGCACAACAGAGAATGCTATATCCTCCCTGAACTGCCCCTTAGTGTCCAAAGATGTGCAGGTTAGGTGGGGTTATGGGGATTGAGCAGAGGATTGGACCTATGCAGGGTGCTCTTTCCGAGGGTTGGTGCAGATTTGATGGGCTGAATGGCCTCCTTCTGCACTGTGGCACTATGGAAGTTCAGACACTATTACAATGAGAGAAATCACTTCATACACACACACACACACACACACACACAAACACACACACTCACACACACTCACTCACACACACTCACACACACATGCACACACACACTCACACAAACACACACACACACACTCACACACACACACACACTCACACACACACTGGATCATCTGTTTCAGGGATGTTGATTGACAAATACGCCAGCGATAACTCCCCTGTTCTTCTTTGCAATAGGCCATGTGATCTTTTAAGTCTATCCTAGAGGATTGACAAGATGACACCTCTGACAGTGTAGCGCTCCCTCAGTACTGACCCTCTGACAGTGCAGCACTCCCTCAATACTGACCCTCAGACAGTGTGCGTGCTCCCTTAGTACTGGCCCTCTGACAGTGCAGCACTCCCTCAGTACTGACCCTCTGACAGTGCCGCACTCCCTCAGTACTGACACTCTGATAGTGCAGCACTCCCTCAGTACTGACCCTCTGATAGTGCAGCACTCCCTCAGTACTGACCCTCTGACAGTGCAGCACTCCCTCAGTACTGACCCTCTGACAGTGCAGCACTCCCTCAGTACTGACCCTCTGACAGTGCAGTGCTCCCTCCGTACTGACCCTCTGACAGTACAGCACTCCCTCAGTACTGACCCTCTGACAGTGCAGCGCTCCCTCCGTACTGATCCTCTGACAGTGCAGCACTCCCTCAGTACTGACCCTCTGACAGTGCGGGGCTCCCTCAGTACTGGCCCTCTGACAGTGCAGCACTCCCTCAGTACTGACCCTCTGACGGTGCCACACTCCCTCAGTACTGACCCTCTGACAGTGCCACACTCCCTCAGTACTGACCCTCTGACAGTGCGGGGCTCCCTCAGTACTGGCCCTCTGACAGTGCAGCACTCCCTCAGTACTGACCCTCTGACGGTGCCACACTCCCTCAGTACTGACCCTCTGACAGTGCCACACTCCCTCAGTACTGACCCTCTGACAGTGCAGCACTCCCTCAGTACTGACCCTCTGACAGTGCCACACTCCCTCAGTACTGACCCTCTGACAGTGCAGCACTCCCTCAGTACTGACCCTCTGACAGTGCGGCACTCCCTCAATACTGACCCTCTGACAGTGCGGCACTCCCTCAGTACTGACCCTCTGACAGTGCAGCACTCCCTCAGTACTGACTCTCTGACAGTGCGGCACTCCCTCAACACTGACCCTCTGACAGTGCGGCACTCCCTCAGTACTGACCTTCTGACAGTGCCGCACTCCCTCAGTACTGACCCTCTGACAGTGCGGTGCTCCCTCAGTACTGACCCTCTGACAGTGCAGCACTCCCTCAGTACTGACCCTCTGACGGTGCAGCGCTCCCTCCGTACTGACCCTCTGACAGTGCAGTGCTCCCTCAGTACTGACCCTCTGACAGTGCGGTGCTCCCTCAGTACTGACCCTCTGACAGTGCAGCACTCCCTCAGTACTGACCCTCTGACAGTGCGGCACTCCCTCAGTACTGACCCTCTGACGGTGCCACACTCCCTCCGTACTGACCCTCTGACAGTGCAGCACTCCCTCAGTACTGACCCTCTGACGGTGCCACACTCCCTCCGTACTGACCCTCTGACAGTGCAGTACTCCCTCAGTACTGACCCTCTGACGGTGCCACACTCCCTCCGTACTGACCCTCTGACAGTGCAGCACTCCCTCAGTACTGACCCTCTGACAGTGCAGCACTCCCTCAGTACTGACCCTCTGACAGTGCAGCACTCCCTCAGCACTGACCCTCTGACAGTGCAGCACTCCCTCAGTACTGACCCTCTGACAGGGCAGCCCCAGCCACATTTCAACGGTTAACTAACAAAGTTGTTTCAGGATTACCCAATTGTGCAGTATACATCGACCATCTGGTAATTTTCAGCCAGACACGGAAAGAACATTTAAAACATCTGAGGGAGTTATTGGATCGATTTCAGGAGGCTAGTTTGGTGGTAAACCTAGCCCAAAGTGAATTTGAAAAAGCCCAAGTCACTTTCCTTGGCCATACAATCGGACAGGGTCGAATGGTCACACGGGATATGAAAACAGAAGTTATTGGGGAGTTTCCAATTCCCTCAAGACGAAGGGAAATAATGCGATTTCTTGGCATGAGTGGATTTGATCGAACATTGTGAAAAAGTTTTGTAGGGTGATTGCTCCACTGATGGACTTGCTGAAGAAACATCAAAAATTTCAGTGGACAGCTGAGTTTCAACAGGCATTTGACTGCCTGACAGCTGTGATAACCAATGCTCCTGTGTTGGAGAATTACAAGGGACTCTGTGATCAGATAGAACTAAAGTATCTGACTTTAAAGAGAAATGCCGAGGCGTAGGGGAATGGATGGATCGTGCAGAGACCTTCTTGTTCAAAGAGACTGTCAATCAAGAGGGATTCCAGTTGGAGGACGAAGAACAAAAGGAAAATGGACTATATTATTATTCCTGTGTGCCTGTGTTGGTTTTTTGAAACAAAAATGTATATTTACTGTGTGCATTTCTTAAAGGATAGTGAAAAGGTGAAAAATGAAACCATCTTGAAGTTGATGGTTTATTTATTTTTTTGTTACAGGGGAGGTGTCATGTGAGAGTACCTTTAAGAAATGGGTGTTTATAAATGGGTGTGTATATAAATATCTGTAGTGAGAGTACCTTTAAGAAATGGGTGTTTGTTACTGCAGTGATGTCAGAGTGGGTGGAGCTGGGCTGTCTGTCAGCTTTTTACTTTCGCTTTAGGCTTTTTGCTGTAGGGTGGGTTTAGTTTTATTTTAGTTTTGGAGAAGCTGCAATCACAGCAGGATGTGTGTGAATCTCTGCAAGCTTATGAATGTCCATTTGCTGATTTCAACGTAGTAACTGTTCTCAGTAAGTTAAACCTGAGGTGCTTCTGTTAAAGGTTTTGTTTTAAGTCTTATGGATGTTAAAAGGAAAGCTCAAGGATTACCTAGTGTTGTATTCCTTGGGGGTTGTATTCGAATTGATGGTTGCTACGATGTCCACTGTTTGTTTTAAAAAGGTTAACTTGAGTTCATAGAATAAACATTGTTTTGTTTTTAAAAATACTTTTCCATTTCTGCTGTGCCACACCTGTAGAGTGGGCCCTGTGCTCCCCGTACCACAATCTAGTAAAAGTTGTGGGTCAGGTGAACTCCATGATACACTTTGGGGTTCTCTAAACCCTGGGCCAGAACAAAGGACCATGCCATCCATGAGCATCAAGGTTCCTGATCACTGCTTACTGAGGAACGGAGTCACTTTGTATTCAAGGGTGTAAAACTCCCACAAAACCTCAAAGCTCAGCCTTCAAAAACCAGAGGATGAGAGGGCTATATATCAGCCGGTCCATTTTCCATATTTTCTATTAAGTGATCGGGCACTAAAATTAAAGAATCTTGACAAGTTTACAGTCAATGGTTCCAGTTTAAACAGGCCAATCACATTGAGTTCTGAGAGTTGTGGCTTTACAGCCAATTCCGCATTGATATTCCACATCGAGAAAAGTCCAGTGTGCGGCTAGGGGCTGTTCCTTGGGAATGGAATTGAAAAGATAGGTAACAGCAGACTGCATCCCAAGCATATCTTGCAAGTAAGAATGTATTTTCTACCAGGCTTAGCTTGCTGGTACTAGCACAGGTATATTTGTGCTAATAAGGGACAATACCGAACTCGCATAGGTAATCTGTAATGGGCCAGTGTTTAAAAACTCCAAAGTGTATTATGGAGTTCACCTGACCTATAACTTTGTGTGTTGAATTTGGCTGGGACGAACAAGAGCCTTCCCTTCAAGTGTGATTCAACAGTCTTCCCAGACACTTTAATCAAAACAAGCTTTATTCTAACTTAGTTAACATTTATATGAACACACAGCAAGAATTGTTATCAATTACAAACATGGAGATCCCACACAGCTACTGTAATCTATGTATAACACTTAATGAATTCCCCCTTAACTGTTCCAATTCAAAAGCAAAATCCCATAAACCAAAAAACCCTTTTCAAGGGCGTGTCCCAGCACTCTGCATTCTCACTTGAATAAGACTTGCTTTTCCTGAGATTCTGACCCTGTCTCACCAGCAGATTTAAGCCCTTCCGGAAAGAAAACTATATCTTAAAAGACACCACCAAGGTGATTTTTACTGGAACAGATATTTAAAATAAAACTAGAGAGAGACAGGCCAAAACACTTCTGTTTCCTGTCTGAGTCCACAGCAGTCAAAACTGAAAGTGAAAGTAAAAACAGCTCACAGAGCCACAGCCCAGCTCCACCCACCCAATGACAGCACTGAAGCCATGTGATAAGACAAAAAACGTTCATAGGGCAGGTCGGTAGCATAGTGGTTAGCACAGTTGCTTCACAGCTCCAGGGTCCCAGGTTCGATTCCCGGCTTGGGTCACTGTCTGTGCGGAGTCTGCACGTTCTCTCTGTGTCTGCGTGGGTTTCCTCCGGGTGCTCCTGTTTCCTCCCCAGTCCAAAGATGTGCAGGTTAGGTGGATTGGCCATGCTAAATTGCCCTTAGTGTCCAAAAGGATTGGGTGCGGTTATTGGGTTACGGGGATAGAGTGATGGTGTGGGCTTGGGTAGGGTGCTCTTTCCAAGGGCCGGTGCAGACTCAATGGGTCGAATGGCCTCCTTCTGCACTGTAAATTCTATGATGAGGGACACTCCCATGACATAACCCAGCAGACAAATAATTAGTTAAGAAGACTGATATTCAAACAACAGCATTCAAAAAAGCTCCTTTTTATATCAATTTATATCAATGATTTGGATGGGATCAAATACATAGTTGCTAAAATTATTGATGACACAAAGACAAGTCGAAAAGTATGTTGTCAAGAGGATATAAGAGCCTCAATTTTCATCCGACCTGGGGAGTAGTGTGGAGGTAGCTACAGGCTGCTGAGTGCGGAAGTGGGCTGTTTAAAAGACCCACTTCGGTGGCAGGGAACTTCGCTTTAGGGTAAAATAAAACACAAATAGCATGAAGAATAACTTGGATGTTAATTGTTCCATGCTGCATAATTTGTTGTTGTTGGCAATCTTGTGATCTATCTTGTTGGGATCCTCCTGTGTAAACCTTGTTTTCCCTGTGTATTCCCTTTATTTTCCATTATTTTGTGGCTTTTATAATTTTTGCACCTGGAGAATTAATAGGATCTGCACCTTTAAGATGAACTTCACCTTTAATTTAACCAAAACGGGATCCAGCCGGGTGTGCTGACATCAGTGATGACAGCTCTGAATGGACTTGGCTGTCTGCCAATGGGCTACTTTAAATTCCCGGGTCTCAACCTACACTCGATGCTGATTGGTGCTGGCCGTTTCAGAATGTTTTGCAAAGGCAGACCTCGGGCGAAATTCTCCGTTATCGGCGGAAAGTCCGCCGATCGGCGCAAAAAACGGCGCAAATCCCACTTGCGTCACGTCATAAAAATGGGCCGATAGTCTGCGGCCCGAAATGGGCTAGCAGCGACGTAACGGGATCCGCGCTTGCGCAGTGGTTCACGCCGTGCAGCGTCATACGCGCTGCACGGCGTGACGGCTCATAAGGCCGCGCAGCTCCCCCCCACCCGACCGGAACAGCCGACCGCAACACCCGACTTGATGGCTGGCCGTCGCTCAGCCCCGAGGTTCGAGTCACGCGATGTGGAGGCGCTCCTGGATGCGGTGGAGCAGAGGAGGGACGCCCTGTATCCCGGGCACGGCCGCAGAGTTGCCCCACGCCACAGCCGGCGTCTGTGGAGGGAGGTGGCAGAGGCCGTCACCGCTGTGGCCCTGACACCACGGACAGGCACCCAGTGCCACAAGAAGGTGAACGACCTCGTCAGAGCAGGCAGGGTGAGCGTCCCCCATATCCCCCATATCCCCTCTCCCCCAAATCCCCCCCTCCCCCATATCCCCCCCTCCCCCATATCCCCCCCTCCCCCATATCCCCCATATCCCCCCTCCCCCATATCCCCCCCTCCCCCATATCCCCCCTCCCCCATATCCCCCCTCCCCCATATCCCCCATATCCCCCCTCCCCCATATCCCCCCCTCCCCCATATCCCCCATATCCCCCATATCCCCCATATCCCCCATATTCCCCCCTCCCCCATATCCCCCCCTCCCCCATATCCCCCATATCCCCCATATCCCCCATATCCCCCATATTCCCCCCTCCCCCATATTCCCCCCTCCCCCATATCCCCCATATCCCCCATATCCCCCATATTCCCCCCTCCCCCATATTCCCCCCTCCCCCATATCCCCCCTCCCCCATATCCCCCCCTCCCCCATATCCTCCATATCCCCCATATCCCCCATATTCCCCCCTCCCCCATATTCCCCCCTCCCCCAAATCCCCCCCTCCCCCATATCCCCCATATCCCCTCTCCCCCAAATCCCCCCCTCCCCCATATCCCCCCCTCCCCCATATCCCCCCCTCCCCCATATCCCCCATATCCCCCATAACCCCCTCCCCCATATCCCCCCCCTCCCCCATATCCCCCCCTCCCCCATATCCCCCATATCCCCCCTCCCCCATATCCCCCCCTCCCCCATATCCTCCATATCCCCCCTCCCCCATATCCCCCCTCCCCCATATCCCCCATATCCCCAAGTGAATACAGCCCTAACCTTAACCTCTGCAATGCACGCGCAACCGATGGCGTGCATTCATATACCTGCCTAACACTGTTGCCTTTTACCCCTGCCACCCCCCCCCCCCCAGGAGAAGCGCGCACACAACAATAGGGAGCATGTGAGGACTGGAGGAGGGCCCGCTGATGAGAGGCCACTGACCGTACACGAGGAAAGGGCCCTGGAACTGGCTGGCGGACCTGACGACCGGGAGGTTGCTGATGCAGAGGTCGGGGCCCCACGAGCAAGTGAGCCACCAACAGCCCGTCCCCATATCCCCCCTCCCCTACATCCCCCTCTCCCGTATCACCTGATCACTGCCTGATGTCTAACCATGCATGCTTCATTGTGTATCGCAGGACCAAACGTCCAGGCACCCATCCCCGCAGATGCAGACCGCCCGCAGGATGCCCCTCCGAGACCACGGGAGACGGAGAGACCCGGAGCAACAGGGAGACGACACCCCCGTCACGTGCGGGAGCGACCACCCAGCGATGAGGGGGGCAGCCACAGGCCCCCGTCACATCCGAGCCAGGACACCACTACCCAGGACACCACTATCCAGGACACCCCTACCCGGGACACCACTACCCAGGACACCCCTACCCGGGACAGCACTACCCGGGACAGCACTACCCAGGACACCCCTACCCGGGAAGACGAAATACCGGACAGTGACTCAGAGTGGATGGGTGGAGACGAACCCCCACCCCAAAGTGCCATGGACTCAGAGTGGGACGAAGAGCACGACACAACGCCACTGCTGTCACCAACACCCTCCACCATCGCAGAAACACTCACCACGGTTGGGCACTTTAGTGATGAGGCGTCTGGTACACTCACTGGTGCGCACAACACAGCCGTCCCGGTACAGCAGGTGGAGGTAGGAGCAGCAGAGGGACCGGGCGGTCGGAGGGCAGCCCAGGCCAAGCGAACATCTGCCGCCCAGATGGATCCCGGGTTCCTGCAGTTACCACACCCACACATAGATCCGATGCAACCACCGACACGGAGACGAGCGAATAGGGTGACGGGTGGCTTGCGGCGGCTGCGGTCGCAGGTGGAGGAGTCCACCCGCGTCCAGGAGCTGGGAGTGGTCCCGGTCATGCGTGCCACCCAGGCTGACACCGCACGGGTGGCGTCCGCGGTGGAGGCAATGGGTGCGACGGTGTCAGACATGGGGAACGGTTTGCGAGGCCTGGGGCCTTCCGTGCAGGCGGCGTCTGTGGCCCAGGAAATGGCTGCCCTCTCACAGGAGGCAATGAGCCAGTGCCAGCGCCAGATGGCAGAGGCGCTCAACGCCATAGCCCAGTCTCTGCAGGCCATGGCCCAGTCTCAGCAGGCCATCGCTGAGGGCATCGGCGCCAGTGGCCATGTGCGAGCTGGCGTCGCACTGTCGCAGACAGGGTTCGACAACCCCCTGGGCTCCATGGCTGCAAACCTGCAGACCCCTGTCGATACCAGCACGGGCCTCCAGGACTGGCAGCGCCAGATGTCGGGGGCGCGTCGGATGGCCAGTCCGTTCGCATCCCCCACCCATGTAGAGGCCTGGGGGCCATCGGGCACCCCGAGGGAGGAGGAGGTGGTGTGGTCCGTCCCGGCTCCCTCTGTAGGGGAGGTCCCGGTACACCGCGACACCTCGGACTCCCCCCCTTCCGTCCCAGGTGCATCGGGTGGGCAACGGGCAGGACAGGCTGGCAGCTCGCCATCCCAGTCGCCCGGGCCGCAGCCTGGCACATCTAGGCCAGGACGCCCCAGGAAACGGCCGCCAAAGGGATCCAGTGTCAGAGGGCAGGAATCACAGGAGTCCACCTCCAGTTCTGCTGTACCGTCTGGGGAACCACGTAGACGTAGTCAAAGGGCCCGTAAGGCCAAACAATTAGACACTGAGTAAGTTGGCACGGGTGCAGGGCACAGATGAGTTTTAGGCGCTAGGGCACGTGCATGAACTCCTTTGGTTATTAAAGTCAATGTTACACCTACCGAAGCTGCCTTTGTGCTCTGTCCAAAGTGTGCGGGGGTGTCATGTACGTTGAGCGCAAGTGTGTGTGTGAGGGGTGGTCTTACCTCAGCCCCAGGTGAGTCTGCCCCCTTCCCCCTGGGCCGCCATCAACATCCCCCGGGCAGAGGACGGGACCGTGCGCTGCAGTGTCACAGCCGCATGCAGGGATGGTCCGGGTGGATGGTGGTACTGTGGCCATGGGTCAGACATAGTCCAACGATGTAGAGCCAGGAGCTCATCGGAGGCGGGCTGTCATCATTCTCCATGGCCTGCGATAGACACGCGTCCACCCGCAACTGGGTGAGCCCGGCCCGTTGTGCCGCCGGTGGATCGGCAATTGGGAGTGGGGGGGTGGTGTGCATGCGGGTGGGGTGTGTGGGGTTGGGGAGGGGGGTGATGGTGCTGGGTGGATGGATGGGTGGGGGGTGTGGGTGGTCGGCTGTTGTCATGGTGTGCGGTCTGTGGCCATACTACCCGATTCCCACGCCCATCTAGTCAGTGAAGCGGGCGTCTATCAGTCTGTCCCGTGCCCGCTGGGCCAGCCGGTAACGGTGGACAGCCACCCGTCTGTGTCTACCCCGTCTGCCCTGACCATTGCCCCCATCCCCCTCATCTGGGGAGGACTGGGCCTCTTCCTGCTGCTCCTCCACTCCGCCCTCCTCTGCCTGCGGC
Source organism: Scyliorhinus torazame (assembly GCF_047496885.1). Classification (NCBI taxonomy): domain Eukaryota; kingdom Metazoa; phylum Chordata; class Chondrichthyes; order Carcharhiniformes; family Scyliorhinidae; genus Scyliorhinus; species Scyliorhinus torazame. The sequence continues at coordinate 224,640,664 of NC_092719.1, forward strand.
ACATCGCCCCTCTGCTGGGCTATGTTGTGCAGGACGCAGCACACCACAATGATGCGGCCGACCCTATCTGACCGATACTGGAGGGCGCCCCCAGAGAGGTCCAGGCACCTGAAACGCATCTTCAGTACGCCAAAGCACCTCTCGATCACTCCCCTTGTCGCTACATGGGCATCATTGTAGCGGTTCTCCGCCTCATTGCGTGGCCTCCGTATAGGCGTCATCAGCCACGATCGCAATGGGTAGCCCCTGTCGCCCAGCAACCAGCCCCTCAGCCGGGGATGGCGTCCCTCGTACATGCCGGGGATGGATGACCGCGACAACACGAATGAGTCGTGTACACTGCCTGGGTAACGGGCGCAGACGTGCAGGATCATCATGCGGTGGTCGCAGACCACCTGTACGTTCATCGAATAGGTCCCCTTCCTATTAGTGAACACGGCCCTGTTATCTGCAGGTGGCCGCACGGCGACGTGCATCCCATCGATCGCGCCCTGGACCATGGGGAACCCGGCAATGGCAGAGAAGCCCACGGCCCGGGCATCTTGGCTGGCCCGGTCCACGGGGAAGCGGATGTAGCGGTGCGCCATGGCATAAAGGGCATCTGTCACTGCCCGGATGCACCGATGCACCGATGTCTGCGATATGCCAGACAGGTCCCCACTCGGTGCCTGGAATGACCCCGTTGCATAAAAGTTCAGGGCCACCGTAACCTTGACGGACACGGGGAGAGGGTGTCCCCCGCCAGTGCCACGCGGTGACAGGTGTGCCAGCAGGTGGCAGATGTGTGCCACGGTTTCCCGGCTCATCCGGAGTCTCCTCCTGCATTCCCGGTCCGTGAGGTCCTGGTATGACTGCCGGGGCCGGTACACACGGGGCGCCCTCGGGTGCCTCCGTTGCCGTGGGGCCTCGACGTCCTCCTCCCCCTCCTCGTCCTGTCGGTCAGGTGTCCCTCCAGCCTGGGCGGCTGCCGCCTGCCCCTCTGCGGCAGCCTGCGCCGCCTCTCTGGCACGCTCCTCCTCCTCCTCCTCCTCCTCCTCCTCCTCATCCAGGGCAACATAGACATGAGCGGCTGCCACCACGGCGGCCAACATCGCTGGATGATCTGAAAACATGACAACCTGGTGGGGGGGAGGGGAACGACGACATGTCATCATTGCCCATATCCCCTCCTCCCCCCAGCCAGGTGGCATGGACCGCATGGGTCCAACTGTTGGAGGCTGGCACCTGGCCAGGTGGACCAACTCATTTGCCCTCCCATCACCCACCCCGGCACGGACCCCCCCCCCGCCCCAACCTCCACCCCAGCACGGACCCCCCCCCCCAACCTCCACCCCGGCACGGAACCCCTCCCCAACCCCCAACCTCCACCCCAGCACGGACCCTCCCCAACCTCCACCCCGGCACGGACCCTCCCCAACCTCCACCCCAGCACGGACCCTCCCCAACCTCCACCCCAGCACGGACCCTCCCCAACCTCCACCCCGGCACGGACCCTCCCCAACCTCCACCCCGGCACGGACCCTCCCCAACCTCCACCCCGGCACGGACCCCCTCCCCAACCCCCAACCTCCACCCCGGCACGGACCCCCTCCCCAACCTCCACCCCGGCACGGACCCCCTCCCCAACCCCCAACCTCCACCCCGGCACGGACCCCCTCCCCAACCCCCAACCTCCACCCCGGCACGGACCCCCTCCCCAACCTCCACCCCGGCACGGACCCCCTCCCCAACCTCCACCCCGGCACGGACCCCCTCCACAACCCCCAACCTCCACCCCAGCACGGACCCTCCCCAACCTCCACCCCGGCACGGACCCTCCCCAACCTCCACCCCAGCACGGACCCTCCCCAACCTCCACCCCAGCACGGACCCTCCCCAACCTCCACCCCGGCACGGACCCTCCCCAACCTCCACCCCGGCACGGACCCTCCCCAACCTCCACCCCGGCACGGACCCCCTCCCCAACCCCCAACCTCCACCCCGGCACGGACCCCCTCCCCAACCTCCACCCCGGCACGGACCCCCTCCCCAACCCCCAACCTCCACCCCGGCACGGACCCCCTCCCCAACCCCCAACCTCCACCCCGGCACGGACCCCCTCCCCAACCTCCACCCCGGCACGGACCCCCTCCCCAACCTCCACCCCGGCACGGACCCCCTCCACAACCCCCAACCTCCACCCCGGCACGGACCCCCTCCCGGCACTCCCCCGGAGCCCAGCCTACTCTAACCACCCCCCCCCCCCCCCGCCGCACACACACACAAGCCGAGACACACCTCTCCTCAGGCAATCAGTCTGCGGCCACGCATTTCCTGCCCAGAGCCAACCCCCCAGGCCGTCACTCACCTCCTCGCTGGTCGGCGTGAGCCTGGAGCACCGGGTCACGCCGATGAAAAGGAGGTTTGATTGACGTCGACGTGAACGGTCATCACGTCGACGGGACTTCGGCCCATCCGGTAGGGAGAATATCGGCAGGCCGAAAATCGGCTGCCTTGCGCAGGCCCGTGACATTCTCCGCGGCAGCGGCGCCATTAACGCCCCGCCGACTTTTCTCCCTTCGGAGACTTCGGCGGGGGCGGGGGCGGGATTCACGGCGGCCAACGGCCATTCTCCGACCCGGCGGGGGGTCGGAGAATGACGCCCCTCTTCTCAGGACCTTTGTCTTCAGTTTGATCAGGAAGCCAGAAGGCCACAGCTCCGATTTCGCTCTCTTACCTAATAGCCTCTGACTAAAGACCTGAAATAAACATTTTTCTCTCTATCCAGCCTGTGACTATTTCGACCGTGAAGACAGAAGCTGGGGGGAGGGGCGGGGGGGGGGGGGGCAGGGATGCTGAGCTCTGATTTCTCTCTCACCCAATGGGTTATTTCTGAAGGTCCAGGATAAAGTTCTTTCTCTCTGCACAGCCTGTGAGACCTACAGGAAAGCCCAGGCCAGCACCAGCTGCAGGCAGGGTGGGTTGAAATGGGTTGAAAATCCTTTTTAAACTCTCATGTGGAGAGCTCTAGTCGTATCTCAGTGAGGTTGATAGTTAATCTGTTGGAAGTGGAGCTTCCCTGTGAAGGCCCAAGCTAACACAAGTTAAAGTGACTCCCCAGAGGGGATCCCACAGCCTGGGAGCCCAGCCTGAATGTTCCAGCCAGAAGAACCTCGTTAGCCATCTATTTGGTGGTTTCAACACTCCGTGTCCTGGAAAGATAGCCGGCTACAAGGATTTCAATATCACCAACAAGGCCACTCAGTTATCTTTCTTCCATTTTAATCCCTATCATTTGATCTTTCCCTTCTCCATGTGTGTGATTGTGTTGTGTGCGCTTTGGTAGAGGGTGAGACGGTAAAAGAGGGGGGTAATAGATTAGCTGACCGATATTCTTTGATAATCATTGCATGTCTTCTCTCTATTGTTGTTACAAATAAACAGTTGCTTTGTTTAACTTATAAATCTGTTGCCTGTACGTCATTGGAGTAGTCAAGAATCAAAGATCTCAGAAACTATACACAAATTATTGGTTAATTCCCTTCTGCTGGGACCATCTCCAAGGCACAAGTCAGGAGTGTAATAACAAAGAACAAAGAAAATTACAGCACAGGAACAGGCCCTTCGGCCCTCCCAGCCTGCGCCGATCCAGATCCTTTATCTAAACCGGTCTTCTATTTTCCAAGGATCTACTTCCCTCTGTTCCCCGCCCGTTCATATATCTGTCTAGATGCATCTTAAATGATGCTATCGTGCCCGCCTCTACCACCTCCGCTGGCAAAGCGTTCCAGGCACCCACCACCCTCTGCGTAAAAAACTTTCCACGCATATCTCCCTTAAACTTTCCCCCTCTCACCTTGAAATCATGACCCCTTGTAATTGACACCCCCACTCTTGGAAAAAGCTTGTTGCTATCCACCCTGTCCGTACCTCTCATAATTTTGTAGACCTCAATCAGATCCCCCCTCAACCTCCATCTTTCCAACAAAAATAATCCTAATCTACTCAACCTTTCTTCATAGCTAGCACCCTCCATACCAGGCAACATCCTGGTGAACCTCCTCTGCACCCTCTCTAAAGCATCCACATCCTTCTGGTAATGTGGCGACCAGAACTGCACGCAGTATTCCAAATGTGGCCTAACCAAAGTCCTATTCAACTGTAACATGAGCTGCCAACTCTTGTACTCAATACCCCGTCCGATGAAGGCAAGCATGCTGTATGCCTCCTTGACCACTCTATCGACCTGCATTGCCACCTTCAGGGTACAATGGACCTGAACTCCCAGATCTCTCTGTACATCAATTTTCCCCAGGACTCTTCCATAGACCTTATAATCCGCTCTTGAATTAGATCTTCCAAAATGCATCACCTCGCATTTGCCTGGATTGAACTCCATCTGCCATTTCTCTGCCCAACTCTCCAATCTATCTATATTTTGCTGTATTCTCTGACAGTCCTCGTCGCTATCTGCAACTCCACCAATCTTAGTATCATCTGCAAACTTGCTAATGAGACCACCTATACCTTCGTCCAGATCATTTATGTATATCACAAACAACAGTGGTCCAAGCACGGATCCCTGTGGAACACCACTAGTCACCCTTCTCCATTTTGAGACACTCCCTTCCACCACTACTCTCTGTCTCCTGTTGCCCAGCCAGTTCTTTATCCATCTAGCTAGTATACCGTGAACCCCATGCGACTTCACTTTTTCCATTAACCTGCCATGGGAAACTTTATCAAACGTCTTACTGAAGTCCATGTATGTGACATCTACAGCCCTTCCCTCATCAATTAACTTTGTCACTTCCTCAAAGAATTCTATTCGGTTTGTAAGACATGACCTTCCCTGCACAAAACCATGCTGCCTATCACTGATAAGTCTATTTTCTTCCAATGTGAATAGATCCTATCCCTCAGTATCTTCTCCAACAGTTTGCTTACTACTGACGTCAAGCTCACAGGTCTATAATTCCCTGGATTATCCCTGCTACCCTTCTTAAACAAAGGGACAACATTAGCAATTCTCCAGTCCTCCAGGACCTCACCCATGCTCAAGGATGCTGCAAAGATATCTGTTAAGGCCGCAGCTATTTCGTCCCTCGCTTCCCTCAGTAACCTGGGATAGATCCCATCCGGACCTGGGGACCTGTCCACCTTAATGCCTTTTAGAATACCCCAAACTTTCCCCTTCCTTATGCCGAGTTGACCGAGAGTATTTAAACATCCATCCTTAGCCTCAACATCCGTCATGTCCCTCTCCTTGGTGAATACCGATGCAAAGTACTCATTAAGAATCTCACCCATTTCCTCTGACTCCACGCATAACTTTCCTCTTTTGTCTTTGAATGGGCCAATCCTTTCTCTAGTTACTCTCTTGCTCCTTATATACGAATAAAAAGCTTTGGGATTTTCCTGAACCCTGTTTGCCAAAGATAATTCATGACCCCTTTTAGCCCTCTTTATTGCGTGTTTGAGATTTGTCCTACTTTCCTGATATTCCTCCAAAGCTTCATAAGTTTTAAGTCGCCTAGATCTTACGTATGCTTCCTTTTTCATCTTAGCTATTCTCGCAAGTCCACCCGTCATCCATGGTTCCCTAATCTTGCCATTTCTATCCCTCATTTTCACAGGGACATGTCTGTCCTGCACTCAAATCAACCTTTCCTTAAAAGACTCCCATATTTCAAATGTGGATTTACCCTTAAACAGCTGCTCCCAATCCACATTCCCTAGCTCCTGCCAAATTTTGTTACACTTGGCCTTTCCCCAATTTAGCACTCTTCCTTTAGGACCACTCTCGTCTTTGTCCATGAGTATTCTAAAACTTACGGAATTGTGATCGCTATTCCCAAAGTAATCACCGACTGAAACTTCAACCACCTGGCCAGGATCATTCCCCAATACCAGGTCCAGTATGGCCCCTTCCCGAGTTGAACTATTTACATACTGCTCTAAAAAAACTCTCCTGGATGCTCCTTACAAATTCTGCTCCATTTACGCCTCCAACACTACATGAGTCCTATTCAATGTTGGGGAAGGTAAAATCTCCCATCACGACCACCCTATTGCTCCTACATTTTTATATAATCTGTCTACATATTTGTACCTCTACTTCACACTCGCTTTTGGGAGGCCTGTAGTAAAGTCCCAACAATGTTACTGCACCCTTCCTATTTCTTAGCTCTACCCATATTGCCTCAGTGCTCGAATCCTCCATCGTGCCCTCCTTAATCACAGCTGTGATATCATCTCTGACCAGTAATGCAACTCCTCCACCCCTTTTACCTCCCTCTCTATCCCTCCTGAAGCATCTATACCCTGGGATATTTAGGTGCCAACCTTGCCCTTCCCTCAACCAAGTCTCAGTAATACCAATAACTTCATATTCCCAGGTACTAATCCAAGCCCTAAGTTCGTCTGCCTTACCTGCTACACTTCTCGCATTAAAACAAATGCACTCAGACCACCTGTCCCTTTGCGTTCATCATCTCTTCCCTGTCTACTCTTCCCCTTAGTCACATTGAGTTTATTATCTAGAACCTCACTGGCTTTAGTTGCTGCCTCTTCACTGACCTCTAACTTCCTAATCTGGTTCCCATCCCCCTGCCACATTAGTTTAAAACCTCCCCAACATTGTTAGCAAAAGCACCCCCTAGGACATTGGTTCCAGTCCTGCCCAGGTGTAGACCATCCGATTTGTAATGGTCCCACCGCCCCCAGAACTGGTTCCAATGTCCCACAAATCTGAACCCCTCCCTCCTGCACCATCGCTCAAGCCACGTATTCATTCTGACTATTCTTGAATTTCTACTCTGACTGTCTCGTGGCACTGGTAGCAATCCTGAGATTACTACCTTTGATGTCCTACTTTTTAACTTATCTCCTAACTCCCTAAATTCTGCTTGTAGGACCTCATCCCGTTTTTTACCTATATCGTTGGTGCCTATATGCACCACGACAACTGGCTGTTCACCCTCCACCTTCAGTTTTTCCTGCAGCCGATCTGAGACATCCCTGACCCGTGCACCCGGGAGGCAACATACCATTCGGGAGTCTCGTTTTCGACCACAGAAATGCCAGTCTACTCCCCTTACGATGGAATCCCGTATGACTATAGCCCTGCCAGTCTTTTTCCTGTCCTTCTGTGCAACAGAGCCAGCCACGGTGCCATGAGCCTGGCTACTCCTGCCTTCCCCTGGTGAGTCATCTCACCCAACAGTATCCAAAACGGTATACCTGTTTTGGAGCGAGATGACCGCAGGGGACACCTGCACTGCCTTCCTGCTCTTTCTCTGCCTTTTGGTCACCCATTCCCTGTCTCCCTCACCAATCCTAATCTGCGGTGTGACCAACTCACTGAACGTGCTATCCACGACCTCCTCAGCATCGCGTATGCTCCAAAGTGAGTCGATCCGCAGCTCCAGAGCCGTTATGCGGTCTAACAGGAGCTGCAGCTGGACACACTTCCCGCACATGAAGGAATCAGGGGCATCGACCGCGTCCCTGAACTCCCACATTGAGCACGAGGAGCATACCACGGATCTGGGATCTCCTGCCAGTTTTACACTTTACCTTAACTGATTACAAATATAATATCAAATAATGAATAAGTGAAAGGAATAAAGATTTTACTTACCAATCACAATACTTACCAACACACAAAGAGTTAAATTTCTCCCAGCTACTGCTAATTGGAGCACTTTCCTTACCAGCCAATCAGGTCACTGCTTTGCTGTGATTTCACTCTTCAAATTTATCCCAAAAGACCCTGTGGCCGCTCAAATGGAATACTCTGCACTTGCCTGGATGAGCGCAGCTCCAACAACACTCAAGAGGCTCGACACCATCCAGGACAAAGCAGCCCCGCTTGATTGCTCCTCCTTCCACAAACATTCAAACCCTCCACCACTGACGCACAGTGACAGCCGTGTGTACCATTGTAGCACCATCGATCACACACGAGGCGAGACGTAGAGAACTTCAATCGAGGCTTTATTGAGGAGACTTGTTCAGACTTGTTCCCCAGCAGCTCAGTCACAGAATGCAGCTGCGGGGAGTAAACCGGGTTCTTATACCCCGCCTATCTGGGTGGAGCCCAGTAGGTGGAGGATCCAATCGGGATCCAGCATCTGTCCTCGAATAGCTCCTCGGCATTCCTGGTGTACCGTATTACCCCTAATACATACCACCACAACCATCTACAAGATTCACTGCAGCAACTCACCAAGGTTCCTTAGGCAACACCTTCCAAACCCACGACCACCACCATCTAGAAGGACAAGAGCAGCAGATACCTGGGAGCCCCACCACCTGGAGGTTCCCCTCAAAGTCACTCACCGCCCTGACTGGGAAATATATCACCGTCCCTTCACTGTTACTGGGACAACATCCTGGATCTCCCTCCCTAACAGCACAGTGGATGCACCAACACGTCAAGACTGCAGCGGTTCAAGAAGGCAGCTCACCCCCACCTTCTGAAGGGCAACAAGAGATGGGCAATAAATGCTGGGCCTAACCAGCGACGCCCATGTTCAATAAATGAATAAAAATGTAAATGAATATGCTGCCACAGCAACAGAAGCACAGAGTAAAGAGGATGCTAATCGCAGTTCTGGAGAAGGACCACCTTTCGAGCTTCTCTCTCCACAGTTGCTATCTGATCTGTTGAGTTTTTAATTGCAGTGAAGTTGGATCAACTTGTGTTTTATATTTGGAATTTCAGACACACTGAAGATTTCTGTGTAGAGAAATCAAACAAGGTTCTATCCAAATGGCAGTCTGCAAACAGATCCTGACACTGAAGTGGGCCTTTGAGAATACAGAGAGACTATGTCATCCTGTGTTATACATTTTAAAAGAGCAGAGAACTGTAGACTGCGAGGGCAAGGATCTGTCCATTGAATGAGGCCCATTGCTGCTGCTTCAGCATTGTCAAAGCCCAGCAGTAAATTTAAGGGGTAAGAATAGAGGAGTCTCTTGGGGTTCTGTGCCATCAGGAATGTGATGATAAGAGA